>NC_041395.2:79757134-80357134 GCF_900747795.2 Erpetoichthys calabaricus
GCATACATTTGGTACTTTCCAAGTGAGCACTCTGGGAAAATGACAGGATATGTGGATTATTTAACTTCAGTCCATATGAGCAGTATGAACTAAATGTTCATAAACCTTTGAGTTTTTATTATTCTAGAATGTATTATAATGACATTCAAATGGAATGTATTAATAAATGTAGAAAGAATGTAGAACAAATTTCAAAAGTCCACCTTGATTTAATGTGCATTAATATTATTACTATTACAACCTTAATCAGAGCATTTTTCAAAAATTATAATACATTTTACAAACGTGTATGGAGTTGCAATAAATACACAATCACATTCATTTTTTAAATGTTGTCCTCTTTAACTATAAGTAAAAATTGTATAGTTTTATTTTTAAAGTAATGCCTTTCCCAATTGCTATTTTTTAAAAATTCTAATAGTGAAGCACTGCATCAGGAATCAAACCCCAGTTATCCATTTGTACAGCCAACTTTTTTTAATCTAGGAACAAACCCAAAATGAAATGCCAATCCGTGACTAGACACACTTGCATGAATACCCACGCTTGCTCATGCTGAGACATAAAAACATAACAAATTTGGCAAAATAGAGGAGACCATTTAGTCCAGGGGTGTCGAACTCTAGGCCTGGAGGGCCGCAGTGGCTGCAGGTTTTCATTCTAACCCTTTTCCTTATCAGTGACCCGTTTTCACTGCTAATTAAGTTTTGTTCCTTTCATTTTAACAGCCCTGTTCTTAAGGATTCATTCCTCTGAATTGATTCCTTTCTTCATTAAATGGCAGCCAAACAGAAATGAGGCATGAAACGAGATGACCAGCTAAATCAGGGCTTCAGACTCCAACCAGTTTCACAATGAGAAGCAGATTCTTGCTGTTAATTGAACACGTTACTTAATTCCATGGCTTGTTGGTGCTCTCATTCTGCCACAGCAGACATTTCCAGAACTGTTGATTTTTCTGTTTTTTCTAAGACCACCCTCACAATGTTTTGGTGAGCTGAGAGATCAGCCTTACTGAGACCGCCACCTTTCTTTATTTTCACATATTTTGTGATAGGCACAGGTGAGCTAGTCATATGGATTCTTGTTTTGTGTCTTGTTATTGTTTGGCTGCTAATTAAGAAAAAGGAAACAACTAAGGGGCCTGAGTCAAGGTAATTAAAATTAAGGCAAAAGAAGGTAATTAGCAGCAAAAACTGGTCACAAATTAAGAAGATGGTTAGAATGAAAACCTGCAGTCACTGCGGCCCTCCAGGACCAGAGTTCGACACCTGTGATTTAGTCAATCAATTTCATTTGTGTGGCTAATAGCTAAGCTGTTTGAGTATCTTATCCACTGTAAGTGCCAGAATGGATGGACTGGTGTCCCAAATGGGATGGAGAGTGATGCCTTACCTGGCTAGCATTTCCTATAACAGATGACACTTGGGCCATGATGGATGGACAGGGACAGTTTTTCCCCAACATGGGAGGCAGCAGTGGTTCTCTGGTTCAGTCCCAGTTTGGACCTCATAAAGGACCTGTAGTTTGTACAGGTAACCCTGTCGGTGTCCTTGGGGACAACCAGAGGGCACTGCTGAGTGAAGATCTCCCTACTTTGGGGAGCTTCTCCCTGACCCAGAAGTACTTCCTATTGTTTATGTCCAGGCACCAGAAGTGCTCCCAAGTCTTATATAACAGGAGCCACCCTGCCATACCCGGAGGAATCAGACTCATGAGGCAGAGGATAACACTCACCTGAAGGAGAAGGGAAAAGGACTGTTTATTATTTGTGATTGTAGTTTTTGAACTTTGTACATTAGTAGGAGGCATTGTTATTAATAAAACAACTTTTATTTAAACTTGAACCTGTGTCTGTCTCGATTATGTCTGGGATTTGGAGCTCAGTGGCTCCGTCTTGTGTTCACACCAGGTATTTCTTAAGGATTATCAAGGTTTCTTCTTCAACTACATGCTTTGGTAATTTGTTCCAGATTCCCACAACTCTTTGAGTAAAGAACTGCTTCCTGTTTTCAGTCTTAAATGTATTTCTTGGTTTACACTGGTGCTCTTGCATATGTGGTTTGCTATTTAGAATTTGTGAGAATCTGCTTTATCAACGCCTTTGAAAATTATGAAGAACTGGATTACAGCCTTCTCTGCTTGAGGCTAAACAAGGTTTATTCCCTGAGTCTGTCACAGTAGGACGTGCTGTTTAGTCCTGGGATGCATCTGCTTGCTCTCCTCAGCACAACTTCAAGTGCTGTTGTGTCTTATTTAAAGTGTGGTGGCCAGGCCTACACACTACTACTGTCATTAATTGTCTAAAGACAAGGCCCTTGATTTACATTCAACAGTTTTCACAATATAACCTAAAATTTAATTTGATTTTTTAATTAATTTTAATTGAGATTATAGAGTTACCAGTTAACTTAACACACACACAGATGTTTAAGATGCAGGAGGAAACTGCAATATTTAAAAAAAAAAAAAGAATTATGAAGACGAGGAGAAATTTTACAAAAGCCATACAAGCAGTGGTAGGGTTGAAAACTGAAAATGTGCTCCATAGATGTGTGAGGCAGAAGCAATTACCACTGTGATATATTTGTAACATTTTTAAGCTACATTTATATCATTATATAATTGTACTATATCAATTGTAATAAATGTATATTTTAGGAGAAAAGGTAAGAAAAGTGTATATGAAGAATGGAATGTTGTAGCTGGTAATACAGTAAATACACATATAGATGAAGATGTTCTATGTGCCGACAGCATTAATGAAATAATACAAAAGTAAGGTGAACCTTGGTTAAGCAGGTTGAAATAATATTTTATAATTTAACAGTACAGACAAAAAAGCTTACTACAGGTAAAGTTAATGTAATTACATTTTAATAAAGGATAATTTCTTCCTATAAGGTCTAATGTACTGTAGCACAACTTTTTGATTTTTTTTTTAAACAAATACAATTTCAGTATCTCAGATGCTTTTATTTATAAAAATAATACATTCTGTACATAATTAAAGACAACCAGCTCCTTAAAGTTACCAGAGTTAGACAGGGGCACAATCACATGTTTCTTTTTCCTACACAGGATAAAGCGCCTTTCTCCCACAGCCCTTTGAAAATGTATGGCTTGTACCTGGAAGCAGTGAATGATTACATCAATGAATCTTATGGGGAAGATGTGTGGAGACTTATTGAAGCCCGTGCAGAAATTCCACATCTTAAGTTTGTGCGCCATCAAATGTACAAGTAAGGCTCTTGTCAGTCTATTTTTTTCCAAATCTGTAAGTTTGACAAACCTGCTAAAGCATTGTGGGTAGAGATTTTATTGAACTATAGTATGCTGCCATTCTTTCTCCAGAGCTAATCTGTCTGATGCAGCTTCTGCTTTCCATGCTTTTGTGTTTCCTTGCTGACTGGGAATAGAGTTTACTCTCTTTATTGCAGTGATAATCTCATTCTACGACTGGCAAAAGCCGCTGGGGAAGTCTTGGGGAAGACACATGATGAGTTGATGTATGCCTTTGGGGTATACATGGTGAAGAGAATAGGAAACTATGGATATGAGCGAATACTCAAGGTAATATCCGCATAAATGGGTTTGAATAGTAAATGCAAAAACCTTTATACTCTTTTGAATATATGCTCTTGATTGGCATGGCTGAAATGAAGAGACAGGCCTACAGTAGGTACCTCAACAGACTTTTCTTTGTTGCTGATTGTAAGAGTATAAAGCTTAGAATTAATTAGATTAAGTACCATATATTTCACATTGAGGAACATGAAGAAGACTGCTGTTTTAGTTAAAGGAAAACAATGGACTCTCTGTTTGTTCTCCTATTACAACAATAGGACAGTAAACCAATATGGGTGGGAAACATTATAAAAGTTTAAACCAAAAGTGTTCTACATTCCTTTCTACTGACTCTGTACTTCATGCACTGTAGATAATGAGAGAGTTAAATATCTATGCTTTGCCTAATTCAGTTTTAGATATTTCCTAATTTCCTAAGGAATAGGTGCATTGCTGTTGCAATTTTATTTCACACACTCTTTGAAATTGCGCTTTATTAACGTTGCTGATATACTACATAGGCAGTTCTCAAGGCCTAACTAAGGTAATGATATGTATGACTGTCATTGGAATTTGCTGTCATCGACTTCGTAGACTATATTTTCAAAGGACTTGAGAGTGTGAATTGTAATAATCTTACATTTTTGTTAACAGCTGTACAACAATTTAGGGAAAAATTTAAGGTAATAGATTTCCATTTATCAATTTACTGAACAAAAATAGTCCACTGTTAATGCTACTGGTTTACTTTACTGAAACACCCTCAACCTGAGCTGAAGCTTTCTTATTTCCTATAGGACTGTTTTTTTATTTAAAAACCAAGAATATAAAAAAGGAATTTCTAAAACAAAATAATTAACCCTTCTTTTTCTCATGATTTAAATTTTACTGTGAAAAAGAAGTTGTTTAACTGAATTTCAAAAGAATTTCGGTTGCATGAAGTAGTGTTTGTGTTTGTGTGGTTCCTTCATGTCTACCTGGTGATTTGTGCTGTAGGATGCTTTAGACAACCCATCTACTAATTAAATCAAAATATTTAACATAAAACATATAACAAGCAAAATATTTTGAACAGTTTAAATATAACACTTTATCATACTGCAACAGACTATCTTGCCAGTTGTCTCCTGAACAGCCACTGACTTTTCATAACCCTGTATGATCAATTAACTCAGTTTATAAAAATGAATGGATGAATGAAAGAAATAATTAAATTTAAATAAATTTAAATTAGCTTTGGATTATTAATAACTAGATGCATGTGGTCTTCAGCACAAAAAACAACCCAAAGACTCCCTAGCAGTTTTACTATATTCATGAACTTGGAGAGGCGTCAGGCAACTCTTAAGAATTACCCAGTGCAGAGGACATGGACCCACCTGTGCTTATTGCCCCACTGGCTTTCTTTAGAGGACACTGGCAATATGATATCTTAGCTGTATTGCTGGCATATGAGTCCTATTAATCTTTTCCTCAAGAAAATACTTCCAGATTGACAATGTTTTTTGTGAAAACTTCAAACATTGCCCTCCGTTGCTGAGGTGTTTCACTTTCACATTGTTGAGCAGTGGAGATTGCTTCATTTCAACATTGTATCTCTTCATCAGTGTCGTTAGCACAATGTCATTGTTGCGTGGCAGCATTTGCTACACACGCCATTCATAGAGAAAAGTGAGATGCATGCAAGCGGTGAAAGATGCATACATCTGTGGTTGAGGCTGAGCACAGCGTACTGCTCCACAGTCTTTCGTTTATATATGCCTAATATTCAACATTTGCGGCTACACCGTTTACAAGTTGTTTAGGTCAGCTGTCCACGTCACTTGTGTGTCAAGTGAATTATAGAGCAGAGAATGAGTGAGATCAGCCAGACTGGGCTTTAGCAATGAATTAGATTTTAGCTTCTGTGCTACCACAGGCAGTCTGATGAAAATGGTAAATTTAAAAGATTGAGAATGCAACCATGGTTGATGTTAAGCCTGTAATGGTGCAATGAGTGATAACACTGATGCTAGCTGCCTGTGCTACAGAAGTCCTTCAACTCAGATGGGACGTTTGCTCGTCCATCTGGGCCGCAGTGGGTTTTAGATCAAAACAGATAGCGTTAGATCTTAGGTATGGTACATGCTGCAGCAGGTGCTGTGGACATAACCAATCTCACTTAAAACACATTGCAATATTTCTTTTATGTTTCCTTATTGTAACTTTCTTCAGAGAATACAGAGCTCCTGCTATGCATTAATTATATCACTGTATGTAGTAATAATTGTGAGACATATTTAAAACAGTTATTGTTATTATGGTATATTGAAATTGAGTTAAAATTATAGTCTATTGCCATGTGTACAAAGCACAATATAATTCTGAGGTATAATTAAAATGGTAATTGTAATAAGGGAGCAAAATATAAAGAAGGCCCAGAAATTAAAGATGCTGCTACAACCTCAATTAATAAAATGCTAAGTTAATTCAAAAGCTTTAGCTAGTCTGTATTTATTCTGTGCATTGTTCAAGTGAAATACACCGCACTGGTACTGTATAACAAGGAGCAGCACAGTGGTCTAATTTTTAGTTTGGGTTTTAGGTTTGATTACCAATAAGAATTTCATTTTTGTAAATTTGCCTGTTTTCTCTGCGTTCACTTGACTTTTTCTTCTGGGACTCTGGTTTCCATTTATAGTTAAGGCATGTCCAGCATAAGTGAGTCTGGGCTTGTGCTTGAGTGAGCCCTAAGACACAGAGATATCTCATACAGGGTTATTCAGGGCCGTCATAACAGCATTATAGGCCCTCCAGGAAAGCAGTGCACTAGGGCCCCTACCTACACAACCACTCAGCGAGTCACAACATACATAGATTAGCATGGGGTCCCGGGCGACTGCCGAGTGTGCCCATGCGTTAAGATGGTGCTGGGGTTAATTATTAACAATAATAACAGGGCACCACATAGTCCAATACTGGAAAGTGTTGTTTCAGAAAATGACTGAATGGATTGCATTATAAGCCGTAAAATGTATTTTTGTATTGAAGAGTCTTTACATTTCAATCTAGTTTATTAATCATTGTGTCATAGCAGTACATGTTGATAAACTGAAACTTATTCAGTTTTATTAGAAGCTGGAATAATTAAAATTCTTTGCTAATGAATAGTGATTTCAAAAGATAATGCTTGTGGAACATTATGATAAGCCTGCAGTGCTCTTTAATAGTCATTGGTGTCTTCTTTCAGGTTTTGGGCCGTAATGTTCGTGACTTCATTAATGAGCTGGATAACCTGCATGAGTATTTCCGGTTCTCCTTCCCCAAAGTACAGCCACCAAGTTTCTGTGTAGAAGAAGAGTGTGAAACAAGCCTAACGCTCCATTACCGCAGCACGCGCAAAGGCTTCACGCAGTTTGTGAAGGGTATGTGCTATTCTCTTTGCACAGAAGGGTTAAGAAACAACACTTCAGAGTATAATGAAAAGTTATTAGGAAATGACTGCCAGATGGTGATTGTTTTGTTTATAATGGAATTACTGATAGCAGTCTGAAATAAGCTTGTAATAAGTACTCAGCATTTGTTTCCAGGTTTGCAGAAGAAAAGGTGATAAGTGATGCACTAACAGGTCCCATTCTCTGTCTGCTACTCTATCAAGTGTTTGCTGCCTAATGTTAGAAACAAAAGAAAGTGTTTATGTAAAAAAAAAGTAATCTAGCATAAATATTTAACAAAATATGCTTAACTCCTTCTGCAGTAAGGGGTTTTTCTGTAGTATTGTGCCTATATTATATACCCAAAAATAAAGGAGCTGCAGATGGTTGAAGAGTAGAGTACAACACTTCAGATTTCTAAAATAAATCTTTTATGTGATTAGAAACCTGTGTTTACATCAACTAAATAAAATTTAAAAATGGAGCTTTAGGGATTTCTCTCCAAAAAAACTGGATTTTACAGTACATAACCAAGATATGATGAGCAACCCTGGAATCGATTTTCTTTTGTGTCTCAGTCAGTCAGCTATCATTGTGCCAAGTTTAGCATTGCAAAGTTATACTGTTTGACACAACGTATCCCCCCTTTTTGGGGACATTTATTCTCTTGCACATAAATAATCTCTCCAAACAAGAATTGTAGTAGCAGTTATATATTTTCTAATTTTCAGAAAAATATATACTCATAAACACACACACACTCACAGTGTATGCTGTATATATATCAGTCTGAAGCAATAAGTCAACAATTTTATTTTCATGCCAGTCATTTACCATGAGACATGAGGATGCTTACATTTTCTACATTAGATTGGGGTTTGTGTGTTGTACTTTTCTTCCGCCTTCTGCTGGAGTTGCCCCACAGATGTTCAGTATGCTTTTTTTTCTTTATTTTTCTTGTTGTTGTTCTATTTTTCTTGCATTTCATGTCTGAAATAAACATACATTTTCATACCAGCTTCTCCTTTGGCTGGGTTATGTATGGGGAGTAGCCCTAGGCACAAGGCAGGAAACAGGCTGTCCTGAGCGCAGAGCTAGTCATACAGATGCATACACCTAAATATGTGCTTCTCGGTCACTTTGGAGGCACAGTTGGCAGTCACTGCATTGAAAGCACATGATCCTTGGTAACAGTATAATCTGCCACTGCCACCAAAGGGCACTTCAGGGTACAACAGAGCTTTGGAAGATTTCTTTACCCTGTTTTTAATTGTGCTCACTTCATAATCCCATCTAAAAAACCTCTCGTGTCTGCACTTCAGTTTTATTTCTTGTTTGTAATCATGCTGGTTTCTGACTTCCGTGGTTTGTTCAGAAGCGCGATTAAAAATGGGATAAAAGTTATTGCACCATGCTGTCGACCCCTTTGGGGTCTACTGTATGTTTTGTACTGTGAACAAGCCACATGAAACTTAGAGAGACATAAATACAGCATAACAGTAATCACAGGTATGGTAACAAACATTGAAATTAAAAGAGCACTGCTCTGTAAACTAACATAGAGAGAACAGTCAGCAGACAGCGTCCAGCATCATTGAACTTTAAAACTGCAAAGTTATACAAAAACCATTCAATATGTGGAATATCAGAGGATGTCTCTAACATCTGCAATGACTTCCTCAGTGCCTTACTTTGCCATGCAGTTATGGTACACACATAAATGAAAATAATATAATGTTCAATGTTGTTCAGCTTGCACTGTTTATGTGGCTTTATAAGCACAGCCTGATTGATTCCTTTGTAAAAATGATTCAGCTTCATGGGTCAATTGTGTAGTTCCATAATAAGGCATGAATAAGCAGATGGAGCAACATATGCATATAGTGTATATTCTTTTACCCCTTACTGCATTTTTAACCAGTAAATGTTAATGTATACATTAGCATGCCACACTGTGCTCATGTTCCTGTGTTTTACATTACACTGCCTGGACAGGTGTTGATCCACATTCCTATGATAAAACAAAATACTGTAGAAAGGTAACATAACTTTAAGCATAGGTACATAACTGAAGTGTAACCCAAGGAAGCTGAGATCATAATGAAGTAGAGAAAGGCCCAGATTTCTATTTTTTTTCTTTTTTTATGTTTTTCTGTGTGTAATATTTTCCTGAATTGTTAGTGATTTATTTCTCTTTGAATTTTCACTAAAGTTGTTAAAACAAAATTTATTGGACATTGGATTTTCTTTTTGTTATACCTTTGACTTATGCTTGACCCTACCTTGCAAACTCAGTAGCTGCTCGATTTTGGGAACCTGAAAAAGATGCAGCTACAACTGTCATTGGTTAAAGTTAGGATGAACATGTATGATTCAGTCGACTCTCTCAAAATAAAAAGTTGACTTCTCCAAAGATGATTAGCACGTTCATATTATGGTAGGTGAACTTTTATAGTAATAATGTCACTATTATATAAGAAGCATCAAGTAAATGCTGTGTAGAATATGTTTTTTTGTTATAATTTTACAACAGAAACATTCTTAGGGTTTTGTACCCTTTTATTTTTCTGCCAGGGCAACTATCACAGGTGGGTCGGCAGTTCTACAACACTGACATTGAAGTTGAAATCTTGTCAAAGGAAGAGACTGAAAAGATGACTTATGTGGTACGTTAACTGATTAGTATTTGTCAGACTTTTTAGTAAATATGTAAAGTTTTCCAAATTATTTCTGCATCTTAATGACAAATGTATTTTTCAGTATATGGTAAGATAGTAAATTAGGCAATGTGACGATGTGGGTTCTGCTCTATGCCGCCATCTTCTTCTTTTCGGGAGCCCTTGAACCCTACACCGTCGATAATGTTACCGAGATGAGCTAGACAGTGAGGCAACAATAGCAAGGGGATGGTACAAATGTGCAAAAGATACTTTATTAAACAAAAACAACAAAACAATGTTCAAATTAAAGAAAGTGCAGTACTTCCAAAATCTTCTTTATTAAATAAATAATCCATAAAAACAAACGTGGAGGTTTAAAACAATAGAAAAAACAATCCTTTAAAAGCTGAAGTTAAAACATCGCAATAAGCTGTCCTTTAAAACAATTAAGCCCGGTGCTTCTTTTACATTAGCGTCTCACCTGCTTCTCTCGTTTGGGCCCTGCAGCAGGCGAGACGCTCTCTCTGCAGCTGACCTTCTCTCACTCACACAGGTCTGGAGGCCTTCCGATCCTAGCTTCGGTCGCACTCTCATCCCAGACCGAGACTTAGCTTCTCTCCAACGGCCAGGACTCTCACGCTGGAGATTACATGTCTAAGTCTTCCGACTCCCACTGTCTTCCACAGCAAGTCACCTTCCTCACTAGTCACTCCCGCTCTTCTCCAAATGCTCAGCGGGAGCGACTACAATCAACTGCCCTAAGTGTTAGCTACACACCTCGCTAGGGCCCACAGTCCAGCTGCACTCGAGCCTGCTCTCGCTCGTTTGCCTTCGCACTCTCTCTCTCTCTCTCACCGGCTTTCTCCTTACTTCCTTCTAGCAACCTCCGTCTCTTTCTCTTTCCATTCATCTTATTTTTCCTCTCCTTTTAGCCGGCACTCGCTCTTCTATAAATGTCAAGAGGGCATAGCAGCTGCAGCACATTAGAATCCCCAGGAACAATCACGGACGTAGGCAGTCTCTCACCTGTGCACTTAGATGAGAAATGCCCACACTGCAGATCGTCCTGAGACCGGATTTAGCCATAACTACCACGCCCCCTCGCTAAGCTGCGAGTGCAGTGATTATTTAAAAAACTGGCCTTTGCTGAGAGAGCTGTGGACCCACAATACCACAGGCAACCTTGAATTGTCGACCCTGAAGTAGTGCAATGCAAATTCATCAATAGCTCAGCTGTCCCAGTGTCTCATCCAGATACTTCTTAAAGGTTGTCAGCGTTTCTGTTTCAAATACACGTCTCAGTAGTTTTTTCCAGATTCCCATAACTCTTTGAATGCTTCCTAGCTTCAGTCCTAAATGCAATTTCCCTTAATTTCCACTGGTGTCCTCAACTACGTGATTCACCATTTAGATGAAAGAATTCAACTGTATCTACTTTATCAATGCCTTTGAGAACTTTGAAGACCAGGATAAGGTCCCCACACAGTCTCCACTGCTCAAGACTAAACAGGTTTATTTCTCTAAGTCTGTAAAAGTAGGACATGTTCTTAAGTACTGGGATGCACTTGGTTGCTCTCCTCTGCACGGCTTCAGGTGCTGCTATGTCTTTATACTGTGAAGACCAGAACTGCACACAATACTCCAGGTATTGTCTCAATAGTGCGTTATATAGTCTGAGAATAAAAGTTTTCAAAATACAGTTAAACCTAACATTTTACTTGCCCTTTTACCAGCTTCAGCACAATACTTAGATGATAAAAATGTTGTGTCAATATAAATCCCTAAACCAAGATTTCATTTTTATTTCTCATGCTGCTGCCATCACTTCACTGATGCATGATTAGTGTGGTTTACCAATGTAGCTAGATGGACTGAGCCGGGGCAAACAGTAAGTGAAAGAACAAACCAAGGGTAGAGCTTAGGCAGCTGCCTTACAAAAGTAGGTTTTTGGCACCCCCATACCCCACATACATTTGGTATTTGAGGCTTGACAAGGCTTTACAAGGCTACAATATGCTGAAAAACACAGGTACCTGAAAAAAAAGGAGTTGTGAATTTTTTTAAGAAAAACGTGTTCTGTTATATAACACAAAAATACAGTTTTCATTCTCTGAAAGGCACAGAACTGAATATAGTTTCAGTAAGTCATCTATCATTCAGAGGTTTCATTTGAGCTTTTGTTGGTATATTTCAAACGACTGGTGGTAATGATGAGGTAAATCTGTTCTCTTATTCTTTCAGTGCTTCTTCCCGCAGAAACAGTTAACATCTGTTGTATAAAAAGTGACATATAACTTTGTTCAATAGCACTGGCTATTTGTCTCAAAACAGGTGGATATGAATAACCTTTCTCAAATCAGGCCCCACATTTATGCTAAATGCTAGCAATAAAATCAGTCCATCCAGTTTTTTTTTTTTTTCTATCTCTGTGACATCAGACACATTGTGAACATGTACGGTTTTGAAAATATTCGATTATGGACTATAAAGGCCATTGTTACACAACAATATGTCAGTGTGGCTGGAGATATAATCTGAAGATTTATGGTGAACACGTAAATGACTGTTTTAGGTAGGCTTAATATTACACAAGATGTAGCCAATGACAGGCTGAAAAAGTCTATCAATTGTGCTTGCTATTTTGTAATGAAGAAAATAATTACAACACATTTACAAAATAATAGTATAATGCAAATTGCTTGTTCATTTTATTTCAGAGCAACATTGCACTTGCAAGGGATGAACTTTTGGAAGGCATACAACACTTAAATCATACGGTTCTCTGAAATAACCATCGGATATATGAAGAGAATCTCTCTATAAATCATGTCGAGAAATGTTGATCTAAGACAAACTAGCACAGGCGCTTCAAGGACAAGACGGAGGCACTGTGTCCAGTGTATAAATTATGTTTTATGGTACAGCTAGTCATTCAATTTATAAACTGCAAGCATAATGGAAACAGTATGAATTGAATTATATAAAATGAATGCATTAAGTAATTTAAATTAATGAAATAAAACACTAAATGAAATATATATAGTTAAAAGGTTTAAAGTGGTATGACTGTTATAAGGGAGGCAAAGCGTGGGATGAGGTGCCAAGGGAAACATGCTAAGGAGATAGAGATTCCACTTGACAATGACAGCATACTCTGCATGACAGGTTTGGAAGATGATGTGCTATATGATGATGAAGTAAAACCTATGAAAACATCTGAGTTACAAAAGGGGACTTGGTAGTCTGAACAGAAGCTGACTTGACACTCCCTGGATGCAATGGGGCAGAACATCAAATTTCAATAGGTCTCACAGTAGATGCAGGTGACCCTTTATACACAAAGAGTGCCTGATTTTTTAACTGTGATAGAGGCCATGGAGGGCTCACAAGTGGCCAGAAGACGTTCAGCACAGCAGCTAGAAGCAGCCAGCTCACAGATGAGACAGGTTGGTGGCTAACTTGGACACCTAGCCTTATTAGGGTTATTCAGGACTCAAATGTGGAGGAACACAAGGGACTGCCAGCCTTCTGTCTATCCAGCCAAAGTGAGTTATTCCTCAGCTCAGGCCTACTATGTGCCTAGAGGAGTGTTCAAGTGAAGACTCGGGGATATTAAGAAGTAAGGTCAGCGTTGAGAGAGAAGGAGAGAAGAAACAGATGGGGATGTGCTGAGAATGCGGTACTCATGTAATGGCACATAAGAGATGATACAAAATATAACTAGCCTTGTCACTGTGAGTAATCAACTGGATTAAACTATTCTGCTTTGCCCAGTACTCAATAGTGAATGCTTGTATTTGAAAATATGCCGTAATGCAAGTCAGATCCGTGGAGCTGGTCTGTCTTCCTCTGCCCCAATGAGCTTCATCCTAATTCTTCTCCTGATCTAGAGATTGATTGGCTCTAGAGTCATTAGGTCACTTCCAGGATCATGGTTTGCCTCCTTTGTTTCATGAATGTACATTTTTTTCACTAGGAATTATTTTTATTTTGACGTATCAGTCTTTCATTATATTGACAATTTTTATAGTTTCTCATTCAACGCAGTTTGTTTTTTTACTTTGGAATAGCAACCATTTTGTGTTAATCCTTGCGTAGCCTTGGCAGTATTGTTTGCTATTGCTATGCCTGTTTCCCATCACGTGACAATTTATGGATCTCTTTCCTTTTGCTACTCTTGTTCTCTTTAATGTTAGAGGATAAGTCTGGATAAAGACCCTCACAGGCCCCTGGGTGACTTAGCTTCTTAACAGAACGTTGATCATACTCTGGGTCATTTAATGCAGCATGGTATTTCTCACTTTTGATTTTCATGTGAGAGTTGGTTGCTTTATTGATCATTTTGACTCTCGGATACTGAATCATTTCTTCAAGTGTGTCTGGTGGGAGGGGGTTTGGTGAAAAGGCACCTTGATGTGTTGGGACCCTGGGCACACACCCAGAACGCCCTTATGGTAGTTCTGCCCCTGTTAGAGGATACTAAAACTCACTTCCAAGAAGATTTATTATCAGGACTTTTTTTTTGTTGCTTTCACTTTTCTTTGTATTTTGGCTTTGTTGATCACTTATCCTTTTCCCTCTCAATATTGTGACCTTTGCATGTTCTCTATGTTGCCTTCACCTGTCCTCCATGAAGTTTTTAAATTTCCTGGTTAAATCCTTTCCTTCCTAGCTGCCAGGTATTTGCATGCTCGAGTTCTGATTATTACCACTTGGGCAACAAAGGCATCAAACTAAAACTCTCCCCAGAAACTGTTGGTATCTCTGCACCCCTGAGCCCTCAACAGCCTTAAACTGCTGGGTCTATGAAGCAGCTATTAATCTGCCCATTCATTTAAAGTTGCAACACAATTCTACTACTTCATGTCGCAAACTGTGTGCTGCTCCCTGGAGGTGTGGGGGGTAGATTACCCCTCTGTTACTTCCTCCCGGCTTACAAGTAACTTAGTCTAGCTTTCTAGCTAGGGACCAAGAGCTACCATCAGTCAGTCAGTCAGTTACTTTCCAACCCGCTACATCCTAACACATGGTCATGAGGGTCTGCTGGAGCCAATCCCAGCCAACACAGAGCGCAAGTCCAACAAACCCCGGGCAGGGTGCCAGCCCACCACAGGGCACACACCCACACACCAAGGGACAATTTTAGGATCACCAATACACCTAACCTGCATGTCTCTGGACTGTGGGAGGAAACCGGAGCACCCGGAGGAAACCCACGCAGACACGGGGAGAACATGCAAACTCCACACAGGGAGGACCCAAGAAGCAAACCCAGGTCTCCTTACTGTGACGCAGCAGCACTACCCACTGCGCCACCGTGCTGCCCCGTTACCTTCAGTTATCATTATTTATTATAGGTCAATATCACAACACAGTGCTACCTCTTGTTTGGTTCATTTTTATTTACTGTTGTAAATTTATTCTAGAGGTCTAGTAGACACTTGCTTACTGACCTTTCCACGTTACTATAAAGACTTCCAAGGACTTGGTGAGTATTCATGCTGTCTCCACCACTTTGTGCAGTGGGAGGAAACTGGAGCACCCTGAGGAAACCCACGCAGATACGGGGAATGCCATGTTTAGTTTTTATAAAGTGTGCATAGAAACAGGTGTACACAACATTTTTTTGTGTGTATGCACAATTTATACATGAGTCCCCAGATCCTTAACCTCAGAGCCACCACATTTTTAGATATGCAAGCAATTATAAGCAAAACTAAACCAGCAAGAACTGACAAAAAGTTGATAGCTTTTACACAGTCTTATGTTCTTTCAATTTAATTTAGCTAAAAGAAACTAACAGACACAAAAGGAATTTTGTTAAAACCAAGTGAATTCTCGGTCACTTGAGGAACATAATCTTCATCCATCTTTTGGAGTGCTTTGTATGCCGAATTAAATTCTAGAAAAGTAATTATTCAGGCAGACATGTATATAGATTTTCTTCCTGGTAGTTGAAAGACTCCAGTGATTGAAATAGAAGTTTAATATGAATACACATTTTAACATGAAGAGATAAAAGGTACAAATAGAACTATTCAGCACACATTTTCTGTTGGCAAAAATAGTGTGTTCACTTCTCTCATTATATTGTGATACAATTAGATATAAACAGTTTTGAGGATAAATAGATGAAGTATGTTGTTTTCATCTTGATGTGTTAATAAATGTTAATCATGTGTTAGACTGATGAAATAATCTAACAACTAATTACTTTGCAATTTCATTTCACAGCCTGTTGGAGTCCACTTAACCCTCAAACATTTAAATATGTCATCGCTACACATTTAATTGTCAGTTAATTGGAATAGAACATTTGATTTGCATGTTATTAAGAATAATTAAGATGGCTGTCATCAGGCTAAGTATTTTCTTTTTAATGGAGGTCAGCATGCATCATTGACTGAACGCTCCTCTTTATTCTCATCAACTTTAGAGCTGCATTGATAATTGAGGAGACCGAGATTTCACTTTGGCCATCATTGCATCACAGTTTTTTACCTGATATACAAATGAGTCAATATTGAACAATAAGAAGTATTACAGACTAATGCAATAATTTGTTTTCTTAAAATATACGTTCATTTTCTAAACCTGCTTATCTTTGGTGGGTTTTTGTGAGGTATAATGACACAATGGAGCACACAGGAAAAGTAACCAGCAAATAAAGACTCTTTAACTAAAGTGACAAGCACAACAACAGAAACTAAAATATTCTGTGTCAAGAAAGAAGATGCATATGTGAGACTTGGGTGGTCCACAGCTGGGACATCGATAGTCATGTACCGAGGTGGACAAGTGCAATGAGGACACACAACAACAAGATTAGTGCCAAGGTGCATTGTGCAATTTATTCCAAATGAAAAATATAACAAAAAAGTCAAAATGTGTGCAAAAAAGGTACAGTGTAAAATTTTCTTTCCATACATAAATCAATATTCCATTAAATCCAGTTCTCAGTGAGAAAGTTAAAATGAATAAATAAGTCAATGAGGAAACGGGCTGAACTAACTGCATTTGCACATAAATTTGTGATCAGCCAATTCCCCCATTAAACACCCCCGGGGGGCTCAGCTTCACTGCAGTCTACACCCACACCCAACAAACCGGAGCTATACTGTTTTTTCAAGAAAATACAGGGCTTCAGCAAGTTTTTCTTGTCCTCACATAATTTAGTGTTGTATTTTAATAAGATAGTTTGACTATTTAGGTACTAAACTATACAACTGTGATATAAATTAACAGAAAATACTGAATAATTCTAAACTAATAGAGCAGCATCTACAAAAGTTCCACAATCATGCTAAAATACAAACAGAAAAAACTAACTAAATGAATACCCACTAGATTTTCAAAAAATTGCTAAGCAAATTGTGGAATTAAAATTTCTGGTACAAATGCTTTTAATCAATGCTGTTATGTGAGCACAGATATAACAGCCCCACAACCAGCTAGGTAAGTCATGGAAGAAGGGCCTGGCAGGTAAAAAACAACCACATCTGCATATCAGCAATGTTACACACCCAGGTCATTTCAGAGACACCAGTAAATGTGTCTGGACCAAAGATTGAATTACTGATGAACATCTACAGTAGATGATTCAATTTGTCTGTGTACAACTCAATGGATGATCCTGTTTCATTTCATAGCTCTGCAGATGGGTTAGGGATGGTGTTGAATTTGAATTTGATATGAAATATTGTATCACTTAGTGTATGCTCAGTTGTTCAGTGCTCTCCTCATTGTAATGTATTCTTTAGAAACTTATAATGAGGAAAAAGCACAAAACAGAACAAGGTGTAGCACTTCATTGCATTAACATAACTGTAAATCAATCTCAATGTCCAATCTCTCCTCTTAATGATTTTAATAATAACAAAATAATCGAAAAGCATCATATAAGCAACACCACGCAAGATAGAATTTCTAGAAGAAAGTCCAGAGAGGAGCTACTGGGATATTTCCAGTTCAGCAGGGTATGAGCTCCAAGGTAAAGATTGAAGGAGTGAATTTTTTTTCAGTTCAAGTAAACAAATATAGGCAGATGCCATTACAGAAATGTTTATAATTGTTAAAGAATCTGGTATAGCAGGTACCAGCAGTTACTTTAAAATGAGCTTTTCAGCTACAAAATATTATGAATTTATTTGATATTTTTTTAAGGTTTTCTATTATGTTTTTCATGGATAGTTTGAATCATATATGGAATGTTTAACTATAAGGAGATCAACATACACGTCAGTTATAAAAGCTAATAAGTATTTAAGCTATTAAAATTATTTGTTATGGTATAGAACATTTTGTGAGTCCTTTTGTTAAGACACACTATCCGGTTGCTAGGGCATGATCTCAGCGGTCCTGGAGTCCGATGTCATTAATGCAACAGGTTAAAAGGTCCTCCATATCCAAGTTTGTTCATAACACAACCTTTATACTAACAAAATTCTTTACTAAAAGTCTTTTTGATTCATGACACTTTTGTTGTGTTTTAAACAATTCTTGCTTCACATTTTGAAAGCGTTATGTTTTTTTATTCATTTTTGATCCTAGCTTTGTTATAACGTCTCTTCTTCTGGTCCTACTCCTTCTAAAATTGGGAGCAATCCATCTCTAGAAATTCAATTCAATTTGAATTTTGTGAAGGGTAAATTTCTCACAAATGTTAGAAATAGGGAATCCAATAGGGATTCCCAGACATTTTTCATTCCCACATTCCCGGGAATGAAACTGCTGTAATTCCCGGGAAAATGGGAACGGCCAAGCTTGCATATATAGCGTGTAAAAGTGCAACTCACAAATGCCGGGACTGGACAGAGTTCATTGACGTCTGTGCTGTTGACAGCTTTGAACAGGAACTTGATATTGCAATGCGTCAGTCTATTGCATCTGCATTATCTGTGTAAAGAAACTTGCCATCACAGAATGATGACAAGAAACTGGATGCATCAGTAAAAGCTGAAATGGCGGTGTTTCAGAGCAATGGCAAGCGCGAGCATTGTTTAGAACAAGTGTATCAGTATCTGATGACTGTGCCGCCTACTTCAGTGGAGGCAGAGTGTGCTTTCTCAGCAGCTGGCATACACTGCACGAAGATGCGTTCTCGCGTGGACAACCGCACGCTGGACATGTTGTGCTTTCTACGCTTTTATTACCGCAACTAACGATACATGTACTTATATGACAGCATGAACTGCTTGTAGATAAGGTTAGTCTTTTATTTGTGTCAACATATTGCAGTAGTTTTATTAAAAATAAGTGTCGGTCATTCTAAAACCGTTCACATGTGAGATGCCCTGTGCACTGTGTCATCCCCGGGAGCCCAGGATTCCCGGGAATGAAATGCGGGATTCCCGAATTCCCAGGAATGGATAAACCTGTCCAGGAATGGATTCCCTAGTTAGAAAGTGTTTCTCCACACATAGAACAATTGAGGAAAGGTATAACTACAAGGAATACCAAGTGGCGTAGATAATAGTGCTTCAGATAAATTCAAACTCTGATATGATTGTTTTTTGAAAGAGTTTATATTTGTTTTCATTTGAAACACTATGGGTAGATAACAGTTAATCTGAATAGGTAAACTCTGTTACAATTGTCAGGTTCTGCAGCCAGGTAGGTATGGCTTATGTTATTTTTCAATACATTTTATATACAGAGGTGGGCAAAGGTAGGTTTACTGTTGTGAGTAAGCAATTTGAGCACTTAAAAGATTGTACCTAAGTGTACAGTGCCATTGTCACATTCTTTAGAGTTAATAAAGTTAATAAAGCTATTGAGTTATTAAAGCTATTGTAATAATCATAATGTACATGTCTTTTTCATATGAACAGTTGTAAACTGTAAACCTACTTTGCTCACCCATATATATATATATATATATATATATATATATATATATATATATATATAAATATATATATATATATACTGTATATACATATATTTTTTCATAAGTAATACGGTATGTAAAAAACTCAGAGAGAATACGAGTGAATGCTTAAATTCTACCCAAACAGGAATACCAAGCCCAAAACAACAATAAAGCATGTTTATACCGATGCTCAAATCAAGGTGATCCTCACAATGAAATATAATCCATAAATCAAATGAACTAGGTGCCAATGTATAATACACAACAGTTTGTTTTGTGATAAATCACTGGAAAATAAACACTGAGAAAAAAAAAACCCTATAACAATTTATGCAGTAAGTTCATCACTCTTGTTAGTGTTATCCTAATTCTATAGTATCATTTATGTGATTCGATTTGCCTTTGTGTAATCTCAGCGACATTTAACTGAATTTGGACCTCTGGGTTTCCATAGGTCTACAAGATGAACTTTGACAATGCTGCCTTCAAACATCGTATGCCTCAACAGAAGACTGCTCCTGGGTATGAGAAACTTCCAATGAAGCGAGGGATCTTCTTTGACATGTTCCCCTTCAGTGTCATTTTCCGACGAGACATGACAATGTACCGCATAGGAGATGGCCTCAAAGAGGTCTTCTCTGACTTACAGGGCAAGAAGTTCAACGAAGAATTCACTCTTGTACGGCCCATGCTGGAATTCAGTTGGGATAATGTAAGTTGAGAATAATAGTAATGTATGAGGTCTGCTAGTGCTGAAAATGGAATAACACATAAATCTTTTACATATTACATAATACAAGGTGCTGATGTTGCAGGGAGTGGCACAATATTTATTATGACAGTTTTCTTCTTTATCATTAAACAAATATTTATTACCTCAATGAAAAACTATATATACATACACAAACACACTTATGAGGTGCTAAACAGACCACCATATTTAATTTCTGAATATATAAGTCAAATATGAATATATATACTCAGCACCATATAAAATGAAGTCTGATATATTTATATTTCAAATTGTATTGTGTTGTATTTTCAATATATGCAGTCAAATGCAGAATATGTGGAGTGCTACTAAAGTAATGTTATGGTGAATTAAGTTAACAAAATATAGCCCAGAGTATTATGAATATTATTGTTCCTACATTCCAAACTTATGCTTGTTCCCACTGTTTTTAGGCCAGTTTTATTTCTGTGTGGGCACATTATTGGACATACCTTACAACACCTATTAGCCTGTGGTGGTCTTTATAATAACCATTTAACTTTATATTTTAACGGCATAGGCAAATTGTATCAGTCTGAGGATGAGCCACCACAGTATGAGCTGACACTCCATCATGCAAATGAATAGATTCAGAGCGAGCTGCAGGTGAGCCTATAAAAATGCCAATCATAAATGTCGCAACAGTACTCCTACTAGTGTGACAAAGGCGAGTGGTCTATTTAATGATAGTAAGCTAACTTAAAGAGTGCTGTAAAAGAGGTAAGAGTCCATTGGTACAGCACTATATTGGTGTTAGCAGTGGGATGTGTCTTTGTCACCAGATGAACCTAAGACCACCATTTTGAAGAGTTTGTGTGCCACTGAAAGAACTGGAAGAGGTCACAGGTACAGCAACATTGAAGGCGGGTTGCTATGTGAAAACACTGACAAGTTGCATCAGCCTAGGGATGAATCACCACAGCATGAGATGTCATTCCATCATGCAAATGTGCAAATTAACAGCCAGCTGCAAGGGAGACTATAAAGAAGCAAGCCAGTCACAGTCACTAAAGAATTCTAACTAGTGTGACAACAGTTCACAGGGTGACTTTATATATTCAGAAATATTAATATACTAGCAAAATACCCACGCTTCACAGCGGAGAAGTAGTATGTTAAAGAGGTTATGTAAACATATATATACATATACATATATACATATATATACATATCTACATATACACAGTCCAAAGACATGCAGGTTAGGTGCATTGGCGATTCTAAATTGTCTCTGGTGTGTGGGTGTGTGCGCCCTGCGGTGGGCTGGCACCTTGCCCGGGGTTTGTTTCCTGCCTTGTGCCCTGTGTTGGCAGGGATTGGCTCATGTATTTAGGATATAGCGGGTTGGCTAATGGATGGATGGACATTTGTATGCATAGCCCCATTTGCCCGTTTTCATTTTTTTTCATTCTTCAGTAATATTTAAGCAAACCCGGAGCTTGTCAGTTCAAATCGTGGTACTGACACCACTGTGTGACCCTGAGGAAGTCACTTCACCTGCCTGTGCTGCAAAAAACCAAAGTAATGTAACAAATTGTACCTCAGATGTTGCAAGTTGCTGGAATAAAGGCATAAGTAAAATAGATAAATATGTATTATACACATAGGAACTATTCATTTATTTTCAGTTAAGTCATCTGCAGCAAACCTTTATAAATGAGGGTTTCTCGTTTTTAGATAGTGCAAACTGTTTCTTCTTCATTGAGGTTTTCTCTTGGAGAGCTTTTTTCATTTCATTGAAAATTAAAGCAGCAGCTGCCAAAATATGTAGCTTTCTTATTAATTTTTCAACATTGTGTAAAATAACTTTATAAAGTAACATAAAAGGTTTAAATACTGGTTATCCTTTTACACTAAAATATTACTAAAGAGATACAAAAAAAGTAAAATGCATATGTTGTTTTTCTTTAAGGAGATTAAATATTACTGAAGAAAAAAAAAAACTTAAACAACCAAATGGGGCTATGCATAATAACTTAAAAGGTTTAAATAAAACAGAAATATATACCTTTTATTTTTACTTCCTTAACTTGTGGAGGGTGTATCTTGTAGCAAAGCCCTAAGTTTTTTCATGAAAGCCCGCTTCAGTCAATAAGTCTTAAAAAGAGGTGTAAAGATATTGACAATAAGCTACACAAACCCACCAAGACATGCAATAGTTTAAATCAAGGTGCGAGTCGAAAAACACCATCCCATACTATTAGTTAACGATTAACACATTTCTATATGTATTGTAAGCATACAATACAACTGATAATATGTTGCGCTTATTTATCTGGTGTACCGACATTTTTGC
This sequence comes from Erpetoichthys calabaricus, assembly GCF_900747795.2. Lineage (NCBI taxonomy): Eukaryota > Metazoa > Chordata > Cladistia > Polypteriformes > Polypteridae > Erpetoichthys > Erpetoichthys calabaricus. Next base: position 79,779,714 of record NC_041395.2, read on the forward strand.
GCGTTTAACGGCTGAAATCTAACGTGGTTTGTGCCCTTCAGAATGAAAACAGTTAGCATTTACCTTTTTAATAAAAAGCGAGCTTTTAAGCCTGAGAAATCACTCCGTAAATGCACACGTTTAATTCTTGATCACTTCAAACAACTGAACTATCCAGAACATTTCAGGCATACATCCAGCATTCAAACTATGTATAAAAAGCACAACTGTTAAAGGAATTCAGCATTTCCTAATTGAAAATGTTCCTTTAATCCTCAACATGTCTCAATGAGTCGTTCTGGTGGTTTTACTTGACATTTTGATATTCTGGTTAATTGTGTTTGCAGTTGAGATGTTCTTTCCTGATTTATACTTGTTTTCTCGCTAATATTTGTTTCGCTGGTGTTAGTGTTCTGATTAGCGGTTATTGGTCCTTTGATGTCTTGACGGTTTCTTCTTAGAACAGCTCCTATTATGCAATTCCGTCACATACTGCTCTATTGTTTCTCCGCTTTTCTGGAAACATGTAAAAAAACTTGTGCCGCTCAAACGTCACATTGCGCTTTGGGTTGCAGTACGTTTCGAATTTTTCAACTATTTTGTTCAATTTCATATTGTCTCCATCTTCTTCAAACTGAAAATTGTTATACACCTCTAGCGCCTCTTCACCAATTACATGTAGAAGCATAGACGCTTTCATTTTTTCACTTTTCCTATCTGCTTCAATCGCAGCAAGATACAACTCGAATCTCTGTTTAAATCTTTTCCAATTTTCAGCTACATTTCCCTTTAACTGGAGATTTGGTGGGGGCTGTAATCCTAACATATTTGTTTTTCTCTTTTGCTAGAACATCTTAGCGCTTTCTGATCACGTTTTCGGGTTACTAACAGACACGCGACTCGTTCAAAAGCTGAACCTCTTCTTCACATTCCTCTTGCAATCCGCCACTTCTGACACCATGTAGTGATCTTGTTAGGTTCGTAGTTTAATCAATACACACGATTGAAAGATATAATAACTTTTTAATAGATAGACTTTAGAGATATTTACTGTACAAATTATTAATCGTTCTTTAGTTCACGCCCATTCTCCTACTTGCTTCGGCATTCACAGGCATTACTAATCATTCTGTACGTATCCCTTAATAGACCTTACTAATCAACTATCATTACAAAATCCAACATGGTTTGTGCCCTTCAGAATGAAAACAGTTAGCATTTACCTTTTTAATAAAAGGCGAGCTTTTAAGCCTGAGAAATCACCCCGTAAATGCACACGTTTAATTGCACATGTGTTAATATGCATGCTTACACAGTATTAAAAGACACTCAAAAATTAACGTCATTTACCTTTGTTCTCGCGTTTGATAAAAGGCGAGCTTTTATGCCTGAGAAATCACCCCGTAAATGCACACGTTTAATTGCACGTTTTAATATGTATGCTTACACAGTATTAAAAGACACTCAAAAATTAACGTCATTTACCTTCGTTCCCGAGTTTGACTCGTGCTGTAAATCTCTTCCTTGTTTTTAGTTCAAGTGATTACGTAGGAGGTGTGATGACGCGATACGTGACTCCGCCTCCTCCATTAGAGTATATGGACAAAAAACAGGTTCCAGTTATGACCATTACACGTAGAATTTCGAAATGAAACCTGCTTAACTTTTGTAAGTAAGCTGTAAGGAATGAGCCTGCCAAATTTCAGCCTTCCACCTACACGGGAAGTTGGAGAATTAGTGATGAGTCAGTCAGTCAGTCAGTCAGTCAGTCAGTCAGTGAGTCAGTGAGGGCTTTGCCTTTTATTAATTAGTATAGATATAATATTTGCCTGTTTGATACCTCAATAAAAAATACATGTGAGGTTAATCTGTCAGTGCTGTGACATATATATATATAGTAACAAGGCGCTATATAGGCACCTGACCCAACACAGACTCACACCAGAGGCACGTATAAAAGCAAAGAACTTTTTATTTTTCTTCACCTGTGGGGCATGTCTTCCCTGTGACCCCCACAGGCACAGCACAGTCCCCAGTACACCAAAAACACCCAAAACACACTTTTCTTTGGCACCACCACTCCTCCTCCTCCCGACTCTGGCCATTGAGTGGTGGCTGTTGGCCCCTTTTATAGTCCACCTGGAAAGTGCTCCAGGTGGTTGATTGCTGAGTTCTGGCTGCACTACTGGGTGTGGTAAATACACTGCCCATACGGGCTCAGGGGTCCCAGCTGCAGCACCCCCTGGCGGCACCTACGGGACCCAACATGGCTGCACCCAACTCCAATTCCCATGGAGTCCTGCTTGAAACCGAGGCACTGCTCCAACCCAGTGGGGCAGCCATCTAGCATCTAGGGAGAGGTATTGCACAGTCCAGGGCTGCTCCCCCTGAATATACAGCGAAGGGGCGTCCTGGACCCGGACCATCTGCCACAATATATATTTTGTTGTTAACTGTCCAGGCTACAGATGAAGTGGTTAGATCACTGTTGTACAGTATCTGGTAGGTGGTGAGAGTGTAAGGACTGAGGTTCAGTACTAGGCATGGATCAAGCTCCAGCCCACTTAATGCTAAATTCAGCCTTGATTACTTTATATAGAAAATAAAATATAATTTATGTACAGCTTGGTGTATTTAAGTACAAGAGCAGTAATGAAGTCACCTCACAATTCTCGCAGTTTGATTTTGGTTTAGGCTGCCTTTTGTGTAATGTTTTTCCCATGCTCAAAGTGATGTTTTCTTAGATCTCTTGTTTCCTTTAGTAGTCCAAGGACATGTTGGAGTATCTAAAATTGCCTGAGTAGATTTGCTTGTGCACTCTCCAATAAATTCATGACCCTATTAGAGGTTGTCCCAGCGCTAACTTTGTTTTGGGATAGGCTCTTGTTTCCTGCAGCCTGGATCAGGTAAACATTGGGTTAAAGGAGCAGGTGAAGGAAATCAAATAAAAAGACACAAGTGGTGGTATATATTGTATATTGGTTATTTTAAGAACTACATCTATTTGTTAATGCAATAGTCTGTTCCTACAAACAGCCAATCAAGTCACTCTAACGCAAGGTATATAGCATGCAGACCTATTCAAAAAGGCCAAATATTAGAATAGACAATGATAGGATTGATGTTGTTTTAGCATCTAAGTAACAGATGCCCTACTTGAATTTAAACATGACAGTTTCCAGAATGTACCGAGAATGGCATGATAAAGTACAAAACAGATTAATCTTAAACATCATACTATAATATAAAAAGGAGCTTGGTTATTTACTTTGCTCATATTTTAATAATTTCTTTTTTCGTCATGGCACTGGAGAGTTGCAATTTGTTGCACGTTGATTGGACATTCTAGTAAGAGTCTTAAAGCACTTTGTATACACGACAATACTATTAATATTACTACTACTACTACTACTACTACTACTACTATCTACTCATACCCTTCTCAAACAAATTTACCACAATATGTTGCCACATAACATATGTCAGATATACTTGAACTAGCTGTGTTATCCGGCTGCCCAGAAATTGTCCTAAGACAATGGGCTTCAGTTATAGTGTTGTTAATAGGATGCATCAGAAGTACTATGTATCTTTTTTGTATATCATGTTTATTATTTTATTGGCATTAAAATTATTAGTTAATTGGAGCTCCTTATTCCCAGGCGTAAAACATTAGTGCCATTGATCAGGTCTTCCTTTTCCTAGCGACTGACTTTGGCTTTTGTTGATAGTCATTGGAAAAATAATATTTTTATAGGAAACTGTTATTCTTAATTCATACAGGTAATTAGTAGGAATAATGGGAATCTGGAGTATAAATATCATTTCACCCTGTAGCACATCCTCTATAAACAGGTACCTTCAATCAAATTAATTATAATGCTTTGATTGGTAATCTTGAACCATCATAAATCTTCGGAGGGTTTATATCAAAAGCAATATAAGCATGGTTTACTTTAACTTATTACATACATCATTGCACATTTACATGAGGCATACAATGAACTGAACATTTTAAGCACTGTAGAGAAAAAAATGGTGAAAAGAAATAATATTGTGAACTTTGCACAATGTCTCAATGCTTGAAGTGGAACCAAGTTACTGGAGATACTCTGTTTAGTTGGCATCTTGCTCCTACTTGTCTTTTGTTATTACTTTTACACAACAACATATTAGTCGAACAGGGCAGTCGGAGTGAGAGTGGTTTAAGTAACATTTGAATGGGGGTTGGGAGGAGTTGTTGTACACTGGTAGTAGCCCAATAAAGAGCACTGTAGTGTCCACCTTACGTATATTCTGTCTGTTTGCTATACCTTTATTGAGCTGAGCAAGCATTTAAACTGGCCAAGGCATGCAGTTACTCCAGGATTGTTTTGTACCCATTGCCTAAAGTGGGCTGGTATGCTCTACTGGCCCTTCACTCTTTCTGCAGTGTGAACCGGACCGCAGCAGCATATAGCAGTCTGTCTTCCAATGGGACACCCCAGTTCTCTGCAATACTGCATGTATTTCGCCACCAAGGGCTAGTTGTCCCTCACCCCATTGTTTAAAGCACATACTATATATAATAGCGATCAGCAATCCATTAGGGTCAACCCCCCTTCAAATTTGTATATACTGTATTTCATACTGTATCATAAGGAATAAGAAGAAACCAAGAGAATTGGGAGTACTGCATGTACCGAAGGAGGCCACTAGCTGAGCATGTCTACTTTGAGCTTCTCTGAACTTTCATCCTTCCCCTTCATTACTGGTAGTGACCTTCATTTGCATAAAGTGGCACCCCGACTTTTTCTGCACAATTCCTTCTCTTACTTTGTGGCAGTCAGTAGAAAAAATGATGCAGTCCTTAAGAACAGCCCAATCCATAAAGCATTATTAGCAACAAATATGTATAAATAGAAAACGTGTCAGCTAAATTTCTTTATCTGGCAATGTCATCCATCCATCCATCCATTTTCCAACCCGCTGAATCCGAACACAGGGTCACGGGGGTCTGCTGGAGCCAATCCCAGCCAACACAGGGCACAAGGCAGGAACCAATCCAGGGCAGGGTGCCAACCCACCGCAGGCAATGTCACCAAATTTTAATCAAATCAAGGCATTTTTGATATTTTTGGGGTATTTACCTTTTCATAGCAGGATTCCTTTGAACTAAAAAGTCTTAACTTATGATTTTATTTAATTTGAAGGTATCCAACTCCTTAATGTATTGCCCATCTTCCATGGCCTGATCTTCTTTCAACTGTAACTTTTTTGATATAAATTCATTATTCTGTCTCCTTATTGTTACATTTTTTATTAGTTATATAAATTTCATTACAATAAATGCCTTGCAAATTAATGATATGCATAATGTACTCATCTCATATAATGTCTCCTGTACCCATCAAGAGAGCAAAAAATCAGGATACAATATTAAGTAAACACTTAATGAAAATCATTATTAATAATAATAACAATAATGTTATTTTGAGCAGTTCCTATAAAGTACTTTTTTTTTCAAATTTTAAGTAAAATACGATATCTGTTTCATTCTCTGCTATGGTAGGTGGGTTAGGACATGGTGATATGCTGGCAATGTGTTATAGGATGCCACAGCACACTGTTCATTAAGCAGTGGAAACTCATTTATTGTTACTTCAGATAATGTTGAGAGGTTTATCATGTCTCCAAAACTGTATGTTACTTTAATCTGTCTTTATTCCAGTAAAGACAGTTAAGGATTTGACCTAACAAAGCAGGTGCCTAATGGCCGTATTCACAATTAGAGACTTAAACTCAGCACATTTTCCATAATTTAAGTCAAGATAAATGTGTATGGTGTACAATTATGAGTTTTAATTAGGCCATGTTTTGCACAGATTGATAATAAATGTATTTTATCAATAGCCATGTTTCATTTATTAACTGAAATTAGGTTTAGGATTTATTATGTTTTATTTATTTATATAGCACTTTTAAACCAACTAAAAGTGGACCAAAGTGCTTTACATAGAATAAAGGCTAACAGTAAGAAATAAACACCAGATAAGGAGTTATTAAAAAGAAAAAAGCATTATACATGAACACACATATATTAACATACAAACATAAATAGCTTATGCAAAATTATGTAAAATAAAATACATACAGAAGATGGACACAAATAGAAAGATTTAAACAGTTCAACTTATAAGCTAAAAAGCTTATAAGTGAATAAAAGTGCTTTTTTAGCAAAAACTTAAAACTATGAAGTGTGGGAGTCGACCTTATTACAAGGGGGAAACCGTTCCACAATTTAGAACCAGCCACCGCAAAGGCACGATCGCCCGTCAGCTTCAACCGTATGCGTGGGACAGTGAGCAATAGCTGATCTGAAGACCTCAGCTGCCTGGCTGATGAATTTGGAATAAGAAGATCACCTAAGTGAGGTGGAGCTGACCCATGTAGTACTTTAAAAACAAACACTAAAATCTTAAAATTCACCCTATAACTACAGGGAGCCAATGAACAGCCAACACTGGAGCGATGTGATCCTTTTTTTGCTGCTGGTCTAAACTCTAACAGCTGCATTCTGCACCAGCTGCAGGCGAAACAGCATACGTGATACCCCGACATACTGGGCATTACAATAATCCAAACAAGACGTGCCATTGAAAGGTCCCATTCCAAACACTGATTCAGATTCTTCTGATTAAAATGGTAAAGTCTGGGGACAAAACTTATGTCTTCATTGTGACTGGAATATATATTGTCCAGAATAAAAACTGAAAGTAGATTCAGCAAATTAGTTTTTTTTTCAGCAAAGGCTCTAACTGTCTAAAAGAAGTACATTCATAACACTTTTGTTGAAAGGAGGCCAACACAAGTCAGAATTCTATAGTGATTTTATTTCATCTGAGATGTAAAATGTAGATTTCAATCCCAGTTTGTCTGTTTCCTTGATCTGCTTTCTGAAAATCCTTCCATATGTAACACATAAGCTTGAAAGTGTCCTTTACAAATTTGCAAACATTTTGACATATCTGTCCCAAACCTACTACTCAATTGACTTTTTCTGTAGATTTACACACATCTGAACAATGTCTTTGAGTTACTCTCTAAGGCAGTTGTGGAGAGCAAGCAGAAAATGAACCTGCCGAAACTGAGCAAGAAGGAGGGAGAAGAGGCAGAAGAGAAGGAGGAGAGTGAGAAGCCCAAGAAAGAGGAGAGGGGTAATATACCTTATTTTCTTGATGGTTCATTCCTGGCAAGCTAGCTTTTTATTTTTTTCAAATCTATAACACCAATGCCATCCATGTGAGACTTGACTGTTCTCCTCCACTTGCCAGGTTAGTTATACTATTGGCAAATGTTGTAGAACTTCCAAGAGAAATATTAAAAACCAGTAATGGTGCACTGCACGAATACACTTGACTTGAGCATTCCTAGTTTTCATCCTCTTTCTCTGTACATTTAGCATTCATTTCCTCAGAGGTTGATGCGCTTGCTGCTTTCTGAGCAGCTCTTCTTTTCTCCACCCTAGAGGCCCGCTTCTACTCTTCTTTCGTCGGCATCTTTTCACATTAAAACTGATTAAGTCAGTGTTTGTGTTGCAATTACTTAGTATGTTTTCTTTAATTTTTCACTTAAGCTAGCACTTAAGTCTTCAATCTGCCTCAAGAATGATTTAAGATATGAAGAGGTACGAGAAGTGACAACGAAGGTGGTAGGGATGAGAACGGCGCCCTGTACACATGCGCCGCACGGCTGCTGCCAAGAGTTGATTCTACAATAAAATAAAAATAAAAAGAGGAATAACCTTGGAGGTCAATCATCACCCAGGAAGTGGACAGTAGATGTAACGTAGTGTATGTGTACCAAATTTCAGGTCAATCGGTCAAACGGTTTGCAAGCTACAGGTGATTTAAAATCCTGGACAGACAAACAGACAGCCACATTAGTGTATTATATATAAAGATGTTGCTCAGTAGCAACAGCAAACTGTCTGAAAATATTCTCACAAGATACTTTCAGATTGACCTTGTTGATAGAATTTTGTACTTTTACCCATTTTTAAACAGATAAGTTGCTCACTTTAGCAGATATTCAAATCCTTGCTAGACTCACTTCTAAAATATCAGTCCTTCACTTTTATGAATCTAACTATCTCAATTATAAGGGCATAGAAGAGTTGGAGCCTGTCATGGCAGCACCATACACAACCGTAGAAGGGCAAATTCTTGCACACAGCATTGGACTATCCCAAATAGTTAATTTAGACTTGCCCATTAATCTAAATTAATTTGAACTGTTTACATTTGGAGATGATGGTGGTGATTATTGTGGGGTGTCAGTCCTTCTAGAGTACCAGAGGAAAGCATAAGGTGACACAAGGAGAGGGTGTGTGGGTCTAGTAAATTCAAACAGTAATAGATAGATAGATAGATAGATAGATAGATAGATAGATAGATAGATAGATAGATAGATAGATAGATAGATAGATAGATAGATAGATAGATAGATAGATAGATAGATAGATACTTTATTAATCCCAAGGAGAAATTCACATACTCCAGTATTAATTAAAGAGTGATAAAAATGCAGGTATAACAGACAGTAACTTTGTATAATGTTAACATTTATCCCCCCGAGTGGATTGAAGAGTCACATAGTGTGGGGGAAGAACGATCTCCTCAGTCTGTCAGTGGAACAGGACAGTGACAGCAGTCTGTCGCTGAAGCTGCTCCTCTGTCTGGAGATGATACTGTTCAGTGGATGCAGTGGATTCTCCACGATTGACAGGAGTCTGCTCAGCGCCCGTCGCTCTGCCACAGATGTCAAACTGTCCAGCTCCGTGCCTACAATAGAGCCTGCCTTCCTCACCAGTTTGTCCAGGTGTGAGGCGTCCCTCTTCTTTATGCTGCCTCCCCAGCACACCACTGCGTAGAAGAGGGCGCTCGCCACAACTGTCTGATAGAACATCTGCAGCATCTTATTGCAGATGTTGAAAGACACCACCCTTCTAAGAAAGTATAGTCGGCTCTGTCCTCTCTTGCACAGAGGCAGGACGTGGCAGGACTCTGAGTTGTATTGGAAGTCCGATGTATATAGGCTGAACAGGACCGGAGAAAGTACAGTCCCCTGCGGCTCTCCTGTGTTGCTGACCACAATGTCAGACCTGCAGTTCCCGAGATGCACATACTGAGGTCTGTCTTTAAGATAGTCTATGATCCATGCCACCAGGTATGAATTTACTCCCATCTCTGTCAGCTTGTCAAGAAGATGATTGAATGTAACTCTCTGGAGTTGGAAGGCAGTAGTGTTAACCATTGTAACACCATGCTGCCCTGCTTATCAGGCATTCTTCAATTTAGTGTGCCCAATAAAAACAACCATCAACTTCATCCAGTTTAGAGTCATATGGGGGGCTGAAGCCTTTCCTGGCAGCATCAGGAACAAGACAATAACCAACCCTGAATGTGTAGTCTATCCATTACAGGTCACACTAGCACACACACCCATTCTGACACACCCATTCTGATTCATTTACAGTTAGCACTGTATACCTTGCCTATATATCATTATCCAACTGATCTCATTGTTATTTTTGACAGTCAGTCATTCCCAAAGGAAAAACATGCATGGCGGTGACTTCAAATAAAGTCAGTTGGTCAAACAAGTATCACTTTGGTTATAGCCTCACTATAAGTGTTGCAGGTGATGCCTTCATAGTTACCTTCAATTAATACATTTTTACAGACCTAAATCTGACCTAAATGGTTTCAGCATTTAATTAAGGACTGCAAAAAGATCAGCCACTGAATGATTTATAAATATATAAAGACTAAAAGCCTGCATAATTTTTTCAATGTTACAAAGCAGGCAGAAACATTAAATAGCCGGTTTGACATACTGTACATCTCATGAACAACAAAATTGTGCACAATAAATAAAACTGGTGTAATTTTTCTTTATAGACACTTCTCACTAATCAGCTAGGCATTAATGAGCAATTTTTAAACAATATGTTACTGAATGGTAGCAAAGCCTTTATGAGACATTTGTCAAATCTTTTGAGAAAGTTTATAAACACATATCATAATCTTTATCTGTTACCACTTAATGATACTAATCATTATTTCAGCATACAGGAACTAATAATCTTTTAACTTTATATAATGTCTTCTTAATGAAAATTATTATAAAAGGTTACCAATACCATTCATTTTATTTTGTAGAGCTTAAAGCCCTGGAAGAGATGAAGGGTGCTGACAAGGAATACAGCAATGCTCTCACTCCTTATAACAGCACTGCAAACACCGGGGCTGAAGATATTGAACTGCTAGCCTTCCAGACTGTTACAGGTGAGCCAGGTGGTGGTGTATTTATTGTCTGTGGCTTGTCCTGCCTGACTGGCACCTGTCTGGGCAAATATAAATCTTCTCATGCTGTGTGCACATAACAATAAACTTTCACTTGAAGTTCAGTGCTTATGTGGCTGTTCTCTGGAACATGAGCTGTGGTCCTTAGAGATGTTAAGGTATTTAAATATTAAAGAAAACAGTATTGTATTTTACATCTTTAAAAAAATATATGGATTACAGATTTTGAAGGTCTTTCACTGCATTTTATGTTTGCATTGTGCCCCTCTGAGACTACATTGGAAAAAATTGGTTTGGAAAATGAATGAAAGAATTTTTTTTAGATTACTTTGTAAGAGTTCATTAACTTTACCTTTTGTAAAACCTTTCATGCTAAATAGTAGTCTCTTAAGATAGTAAAAATGTACCTGTTTATTAAAAATAAAATAATAATAAATAATTTATTATAAATTAAAATAAATAATAAATAATGAAACAATAAATTATTACATACCATCAAAACATGGAATGATTAAAGCTACTTTTAAGGTTAAAACCAAAACCAAAACTGGATTAGAGAATCAAATTCAATTACGAACATATTTTATGACAGTAAAAGTATAAAAAATGCATTTAATAGTTACAGTATTACTGTATTATTTACTTGTTACAAAATTTAAAAGAATAACTACAGTACTTAATGCTCCCAGTAGATGGCAATAATGTCTTCAAATAATTGTGTTTGCCTAAGGCTGTCTTCTTCTTTTTTTGTTTTAAAACGTATTAGCCTAAATTAAAGAGCTACAGATTGTACCATTTTGTTGTGAATATGTCAGAAATCATAATGTAAACATTAAAAATATAATAAAAAAATCAATGATGAAACATGAATATTCCTGTGACTCTGAACTGAATGGACGTTAGATATATGGATGTGTGCTTTGCAATCTGCTTTGGAATTTTTTTTTGCTGCATACTCCATGTGTAATTGGTAGGTAAAGGATAAATTACTTTGCAATTTTTATAAATTTGTTAGTATGTTGTTGTTGACATGTGAAGTAGTATATGGTAAAGAACTTACTAAATGTTCATAATAGCTTGAAAAAATGCAATCTTGTAGTAAAGAAGTTAGGATGGACTGGAGGTTCACTCAATGCCATTGACTTTTTATTCAGCCTCTACTCCAATCTCTAAAGAAAATCTTTTTAGATTGCTGCACAGTTTTAAAAAATAATGGTCGTTTGTAAAGAACCGGGAAGCATGATGACCTTTGCCACTCCCCTTTCCTGGTTTGATTCCTAACTGGGATTTTTCTGTGTTTGAATGCATGTGTGTTTTGTGGGTGTTGACCCAGATGAGCAAATTGGGGATGTTTATGTGATTGTGACCTACAAAGGTCTGATGTCCTATCCAAATAAGGAACCTGCCTTGTGCCTACTGATGTTCTGACTCTACAGAACTACTGTATATACTGGATAAGCAGGATTAATAAATGAACACATGGAAGAAAAACCTCTGCTGACTATACATTTTAAACACAGGTCATAATCAAATCTTTACTTGTTAACATGCCTTTTTACTTTTTACAGTCTATGTACATTTTCTGCAGGGCTTATTGGATTGTTATTTTGCTTGATCACACAAGTGTTCCTGTGTCTGTTTCAGGAAAATGCAGTGAAACCATATTTGAAGACATGAGGGAGCCTCCAAAAAAGCCATTGCACCTGAAAGGCCAGATGAAGTATGTCCCACAGTGGGACTCTCTCATTTTCCTGGGGACACCCATGTAAGCCGATTAAAATATTAAATTGTACACCTGTTTAAAGTTAAAAGAAGTTTTAAAAATACTGGGATGTAAAGTGCACAGCAAAAAGCATCTAATGAAATCGATGAGCATAATTCATGTCAAATGCATTTTTACATGTTTTACACTTGGTCCCAGTTAGATGTAGAATGCACATACAGTATACGTTGCTGTGATGCTCTTTAGAGCATATTATTTGCATTCATACTATTCCTGTTATATTTTTCTGTGGAAATTTTAAAAAGAAGGTTATGTGCACAGTTTTAATGGTAGTGAAGTACTTATTAATTTTAAAGTGGCAAAATCTAGTCACACTAAACTTCTACATTTTTAATGGCAACTTTAACAAACAGGCCTAGGATGTGCAAACACCTGTTCAGTGAAAGTTTGAAGTGCAGCTCATCTGTTCTTGAATTTTCAACTCGTAAGTACTTTAATAATGCAAAAAAGTCAAGAATTTGTTCTGATAAACATGCTTTGAATGAAGCAGCTGCAACCATTGGTAGTAACCAAGAAAAGGCCTATTAGTGTATTATTAGTTGTCCCCACTGTGAGTAATTAATGAGTTGCACTCTGTGTCCCCCAAAATGAGGAAAAGAAAAACTAAAGACAGTGTGAAGACTGGCTCGGACACAGACAGGCAGACACGTACATGTCACCCAACACACGTTTATTTAATTGACTATTTACAATGTTCATGTGCCCACATACCCCAAAGTCCTGGCCACAACACAATGCCTTCTTCAGGCCGCCTCCTTGTCTTCCTCCCGACGTCATCCTACTTCCTCCCGATTCTTGTCCATGACTGGAGGGAGGCGGCCCCTTTTATACACACCTGGATGTGCTCCAGGTGCTCCCCGGCAATCTTCCACAGACACTCCCCAGTGTGGCGGAAGTGTCGGCTGTGTCCCCTCTTCTCTTCCCCCCAGCACTTCCTGGTGTGGCGGAAGCACTGGGGTCCAGGGTCCCCAAGGCATCAGGGCACCCCCTGGCGGTGGCCACGGGCCCCTACAGGGTAGAGCTTCCAAGCCCCCAATACAACCAGGGCAGACGCCCCCTCGCGTTCTGGAGGAGGAATGAGCCCTCCTCCTGTCCTCCTGAGCGTCCCGGCCAGGCATGAACCCCGTCCGGGTGCCACAACAGTTTTGGATTGTAAATGCTGTAGCATGGACATCTTTGCTTAAATCTAACATCTGAGGTGATGGCTTCCTTGTTATTGGCAGATATCGTCCAAGGTGACTTACACGTTGAGAATATGTTCTAGATGTCCACAATTGGAGCACAAGCAGATTGAGTGATTTGCTCAAGGTCACACAGGGAGGAACCGAACTGGCAGCCTTGAGGTTTTAAGTCCAATAGCTCAATACAACACCAGACTCTCGTATCTACAATGTGTTTGTAATTATTATTTTAGACTAACACCTAAATTTTAAATCTACAGTATTACATTTTACCATTACTGCCAATATTTAAAAAAATACTGTTGAACCTTGTGAAATATCAAATTCTCAGGTTGATCCCTATGAGTAACTAATTTAGCACTTTGTTTCTCCCAGTATAGAAACGGTGGAAGACATGATTAAGATGGGAGTCTATGTAAATGACCTGAATCTTCATGACTCAAGCAGGGAGCTAATCCTTGCTGGAACCCAGCAGTCCGCTGAACTTCAGCTCGCCTTGGATCAGGCAAGACTAAGGTTTTACAACTTTAAACACAAATATATAGTTTCCATTCTGAAGGTGTAGTGATGCTATTCTGTAATCAGTATATAGGAAAAAATTGCAATAATTAGAATGATTCAGGTTTAGACAATATAAATGCAGGATCTTGAACAAAATATCACTGAGTCAAATTATGATGATTTGGTGAAGCAAGATGTACAATTTTTCTATCCCACATGTGTCTTGGCCCTGTGCAAAGTTTCCAGGGTGAGGAGGTTATACACATTTTGGTGCTGTATCCCACTTAATTATAAAACTTTGTGGAGACTTTCCCACATGCATTTCATAATGAATATTACCAAACTATTACAGACTGACAATTACAATAGCTTCTTTCCTACCACAAAAAAGGCTTTGTTTTTTATAGTAATTTGCCATCGGGTTGGTGTTAACAGGTGAGGAGTGATTTGTTGCAGTGTCCAGTCACATACCAAAGGTGAAGCATTGGTAAAATAGTGCAAAGCCACTGAACTAATCTTGTTATATCCAGTCCAAGAAATGTTTACGTGTAGTTTTTATTTAACTGTCATGCATTTACTGTCTTACCAATGTGTATGTTGTCAATTAAATGCTGACTTTTAGAAAAAGATGGTTGAAAACGGTCATTCACAATAATTAGCAAATGAATAGCATTGATGTTACTTTCTGATGGAACACTCAAACTATTACAAGATAACATTCCTATATCATTACGGAATTACCAACAACTTGTTCTATGTGACCCAAATTTTGGTGTGCAACACACATACCAGTCTGTTTGTAGAGTGTCACGCGTGTGCGAGTAGCAGGACGTTGTAAGGACCAAATGAAGGTAACTCCATGCCAGGCCAGGGGGTGGCGGGATGCACTAAACCATCTCCTGTTAATCTGCAGACTAGCTGCGGGAAAACCGGTCTGACTCAACTTTGAAGACGTCACTTTCCGTTTCTGGTGTCTCGACTGACGTCACTTCCGGTTCCCCCATGTCACTTCCTGTCGGACGAATTAAAATCACCGTCTCTTCCAACCATGATCAGTTCTGTATTGGACTCAGTCTTGTAAACAATGTTATTATTTTCACAACCTTTTGTAGCCAGGATCATAATATACGGGTGGCTGCCCCAAACCTTTTTAAGTGTGTCAAGTCTGATCATTTTACAGGAATAATTCAGTTCCTATGCTCTTTGTGCCACTGCACTTTTAAACAAACATTGCCAGAGTTGTTACAATGTGACCCAGCTATGAAACACTACTCTGTACAGTTCTGGATGGGTTGCATTAGATGAAACTGCCTACTCCCCCTTTTCATAGATGCTGATTTTTCATTGAGCTACATACAAGGCTGTTTAGAATTTTATACACAACCCTAAGCAATTCCCTAACACAATATGTTGGAATTTTAATGGTTTAGTTAACTCAGCAGCCATTCACGTGTAGAACAACATTCAATATACTGTACATTGTGTCTCTTGTTATGGACATAAGTGGTCCCACCTTTTTTCTGTACTTGCGATATTGGACCGATAGTGAGAAAGATATTAAAAAACTTACAGATAATATATGTGTGTATATGTAATGAAAATACACTAAATAAATAAAACATCTCTCCAAAAATTTTATTACAATAATTAAACATAATAGGGTTTTGTGACTGTCTTCACAGGAGCAACAGAAATATGCACAGCTACAAGAGATTATTAAAAAGCTAGATGAGGAAAAGAAAAGGGGAGACTCTCTGCTGTATGCCATGATCCCAAAGGCTGTCGCTGATCGACTGAGAAAAGGCATTACTGCCCTGGAGACCTGTCAGGTGAGAACGAAGAATAACAATAAGGGGAAGCCACAAGAGGAAGGAAAGATAGAAAATGAAAAAATATCCAAGAAAGGGTGGGTATCATAATGACTAGAACATCTCAGATGGAACAGTGGGGTTGGCCAGAAGTGGCTGCTACGATTGAAACACTATTAAAATTATTTTCTTTCATAATAAATTTTTGTTATGGCTTTCTCCTACAAATTTCTTAGGTTTATACTTCTCAATTTAGATAGATAGATAGATACTTTATCTATCTAAATTGAGAAGTATAATTTGTAGGATTTAGTATCGTCACTTAGTTTTTCATTGAGATGTGTTGGAAATTATATTTATTATATTATTTCTATCACTGTCTGTTGCATCACGATTTTCTTTATGTTTGGTACTCCTATGAAGATGCAACTCCTGGCTGCTAAGAGGTCGTGTATCGTGGTGTTCATTACACAATGCTTTAAATACCATCAACGCAGATACTGAGCCATTCTACAGGTGTTTGAGGTGTAATTTCCATAGCGATAATTTGGTTAGAAACTCATATCGATTATTTTTGACTATGTTTTTACATTAGCATTTTATTAACTGACTTTAAATATTGTTTTCATCTCCTGGTTTGGTACTATTTTTGTATTTTTCCAATTCTTTGGAAGTACAATAGCTGGATAGACTATTTTGAATGTATTTGAAAGAGAGAGAGAGAAGAAAAAGATTAAAATCGCCAGACTGATAAGAAAACTTTGACACTGGTTGTCAAGGCAGTGTTTTTTAATCCTTTAAGGCTAACAGAAATAACATAAAATGTACTTAGCAAAAATAATTTAACAAAAAGTTAGTATCACTTGTTACGGAAATGTAATGGCAAACTGTTGATATTTAATGGACAGGAAAAATTTAAGTAATAAACATTGATAATGTTCTGCAATAAAAATCCAACAGAATAACTTAACCAATAATGTGTTGCTGACTGGTGGAAATACCAAAGAACATGTTTAAAAAATAAATAAAAATGGGGTTACCTAACAAAGGGCTTAAATAAATTAACATAAAAAATTCACACACACAGCATCTTTTGCTGCTACTAATATCTTCAAGAAGAAAAATTCTTATTGTTCAATATTTAGATTTCACCAGTCAAGATCACACATCAAAATAATTTTCACAAAGTATATTCAGGCAGACCTGTGCTGTTTTCTTGCATTCTAGGTATTTCCAGATGTGACCATACTGTTTAGTGATGTGGTCAAATTCAATGAGATCTGCATCCATATCACTCCCATGCAGGTGGTGGACATGTTGAATGAAATTTACATTGTGTTTGATACGCTAAGTGAGAAGCACAATGTTTACAAGGTAAGATTTTGTTATGTAAGTGTAGCAAAAAGAATATTTTGCATACTATTGCTGGCCCTACTGAAGTACATTGAGCAGTTTTTTTAAGTGTCATGAAGTTAATTCAGAGTTATAAATTATTATAAATTCATCCAGTTTTTTTAATTTTATTTGTATTCTTACTAAGCACTGTTCCATCTAAGAGCCCATTGCATTACTATAAGAATAAGAGTAAAAATGGTTATAAATAATTAAAAGGTTATCACAAAACATAATGTAGAAACAAATGTCATTATCTATCTATCAACAGATCGATCGATGTACTGTATTATATTTTATATATATATATATATATATATATATATATATATATATATATTATATATATATATATATATATATATATACAGTATATATATATATTTTAATACATGCCAGCCATATTCTGAAATATTGGAAAACAAGACAGATTTTGATTTTACCCAGAAATTACTAGGATTTTATTATGAACACATACATGTAAATCCCATTTTTTCCAAAAAGGCGTCTTAAAGGCAAACAATATAAAAGTGTTAGAGGTACTACAACACTTCTAACATTAATACACATCCGTTTATATTTTATAAATGGCTTCAATTAACATTTTTCAAGGGAGTTTTTCCTACATGCAATATAGTTGAGATTTCAGATGTGATTTAATGTTTATAATTATACACTGCATTATGCTGCTTCATTGAAAATACTTCAAACAGGATGTTAAATTATGAGTCATTGCTCCATTGATGCTATTTGCACCAAGTAGGAATAAGAGTGGACATGTGTAGTAGTTAGCACTAAACATGTGGGCATGATGACTGCTTTCTGGAAATGGAACCTTCTCTCCTTGTCTGAAAAGGGTTTTTTTTCCCCATGTCTCAAACATATTCCTATTTGCCTATTTGTCCGATGCCTTTATCCAAGGTGACTTGCAAAATTTATGATACAATTGGTTACATTTCTTTTGGTTTTGCAATTGGTGACTCTACCTTGGCCTAGTGTGAGTGACTGTGGGTTTATCCTGCTATGAACTGGCTACCTATGAAGGACTGATTCTTAACTTGTACCCGGCGCTGCTCCAGACCCCACATCACTGAACCTAAATAACTGATTTCAAAGAAATGGATTACAACTTATGCACTAGAGATCCCTCTAAAAACTGTGTAAAAGGTAAATGCTGCCTGTGCCGTAAATAAATGGTAAATGTTCTCTGTTTTACTTTATACTATTTTGCATTTAATATGTTAGAGTAAAACATGCCACTATTTTGGTTTGAAATAATGTCATTTAGAATTTTAAAATGCACAAGAGCTTCCAAATATACCAGGTATAAATTACCTTAATATGGTGTGTGGTCATCACTCATCACTGGAAGAGATTTCATGTACTTTGGCATAGATACAAGAAGTATACTGGTGGGGGGGATTGGGGGGGGGCATCTTCCATGAAAAATTTGCCATTTTGAACAATATAGGATTGAGCTCTAGTTACTGGACTTTTTGCCCTAGAATATTAAACTACTATCAGGACATAAATTCTTTATAGTAGGATGAACATGAGAGATGACTGGGACTGCACCTTATTAATTGACTTTTACCTTGCCGTGAGAACCCTAACTACAAAGAGGACTATTTCATTTATGTTAGGTAGAATGCCCAAAGGGGACTGGGTGGTCTCGTGGCCTGGAACCCCTGCAGATTTTATTTTTTTCTCCAGCCGTCTGGAGTTTTTTTTTTTTTTTTTCTGTCCACCCTGGCCATCAGACCTTACTCCTTTTCTATGTTAACTAATGTTGTGTTATTTTAATTTCTTATTTTGTCTTTTATTTGTCTTTTCTTCATTATGTAAAGCACTTTGAGCTACTTTTTGTATGAAAATGTGCTATATAAATAAATGTTGTTGTTGTTGCCATCTGAGGGGAAAACAGTGAACCAAAGATATGCCAATAAAACGCACCCCACATCATAACACAGATGCCTGAAACCTTCACTGTACTAAACAAGCATACAGGCCTTTAGATTTGTTTTGGTACATTTGATGTGCATTACACATATACTTTCTGAGAACAATGTGAAGGGTGATTCATCTGGCACAATAGTATTTTTCTATTGTTTGTGTTCATTGTACCAATTACCTGCAAAAGGGCATTTTAGATGAAAAGGAGTTTTTGTAGCAAAACCGAACTACCATACCCATATCAGTGATTGTGTCAATTGAGTGATCTTGCAGAAGTGTTCAGATCCTGCCTTTCAAAGATATTTACAGTCAAATTATCCAGAGGTACTTGTCCATATTTTCTTGCATCTTCAATGTATGAATAGCATCAAGGAGTTCACACATTTGTTCACAGCTCCCCCCCCCCCCCAAATTGATTACATCTTTCCATTTGACACCCATATTAATATCAGCTTAGACACTGCTGAGCAGCTTTCATCACTGAAACCTTTGTTAACTATCATCTCTGTCTCCAGTTACTGAGATCTCTTATTTGAGCCATATAAAGAGCAACTGGGTATGCCCAGCCTTTTTGTAAATGATCTTTAGGCATAGTAGGATTGCTTAATATTCTTAATTGTCACACCACTGTGATGCCTCAATTTGCAAAAAAATAAATAAAAATGATTCCTCTATTACTCACCTGTTTCTTTTACTTTGTCATTTACCTATACGGTATGGAACTATTAAATTATGCAACACCTTAAAATGAGAATTTGAAATGAGCTAATCTTAGTTTTGCATTGATTAATTATAAAATGGATTGAAACAGAAAAAAGTTCAGATGTACTCTAAGTGGGAGGGTTTCCCGTTCTGGTGAGTCAGGAACGGCAGATAAAAAAAAAACCAAACACCTTAAGTGATTTCAAAGTGTTCATTAGTAATTCTTATGAACACAAAAATTTGAACTGTAAACCAGCAGCGACAGTGTTCCTCCAGGAAGTAATTTGTGTTTAAGTGAGATCAAATTAAATCAAAGGTAATAATGTACTACAACTACTATACTATACAATGCTGTATTATGCAATACTATACTATACTTTAGCATTTATTTTCTCAGTATCCTAGTTTTGTCTCTTATTGCATCAACTCATAGCTTTGAATTTGCCATACACAAAATATGATTGTTTTATAAAACTTTTTATAATTATTCTTTATCATTTGGTAATTAATATTGTGTTAAAATTTATTATAGAATAATTTTCAAACATGATTTCTACCCACAGGTGGAAACAATCAGAGATGCCTACATGGTGGTAGCAGGAGTTCCCAACAAAACTACTTTTCATGCCCACCACATCTGTGACATGGCATTAGATATGCTGAGTTCTATTGATCATCTTAAAGATCCATCCACTGGGGATAACATCCAAATACGAGTTGGTATGTTTCAGAGAGCACAAGAATGTGACTTACAGAGAAAATTGTGCAATACAAGCTAAAAAATTTATTATTTGAACAGTCCTATTATAAACACAGCTGTTATACGTTGATCTATCCATTTCTTCCATTTTTACAAGTCCAATAAATCATAACATTGAGGGGTATCTGGAGTCCACACTGTCAGGAGGTTTTCTTGAACCAAATCTTAAGCACTAGTGCTCATGATGGCATTGTTTTACATAATGGGAAGAAGCATGGCCTCAGAGAGAAAACTTCACACATTGAAGTCCTCACAGCCCAGATAGAAGAGCAGTGTTAAGATCAAAATTAATACCTTCTCTTACATGTGATGTGTAAAATGTTTAAATGTATGGTTATTATTTAATTTTTATTTATTTTGACCATACTGAATTTAGGGTATTCCTTAACTATTTAGTAATATTTTATTATAGAAAAAATCGGGAGTGGTCTCCCCTAGACTTTGACGTATACTCAGATATGGAGATGGATATTTGAGGAGTAAACCACAAGACAATGATTATATTTTTATATTATGTACATTAAAGAACCATCAACAACAAATCTAATCAAATTAAAAATATATTGACCAATTATTATAAAGTAAAGTTGAATAAATCAGACTCTGCAGCTGCATGATTAAAAAAAAATCGAGTATGTGTTCAGTGCCACTTCCGGTTGATGGATTTGGCCCAAACGTTAATACAGATCTATAATTTTGGTGTAACAACAACATGACAAATTTCATCAATGTATCTCATTGCGTTTCTGAGGTATTGTGGTTACACACACACACACACACACACAGACATAATTCCAAAAAACAGTATTTTCGGACTCAGGGAGGTCTAAAACATCAAGATTAATCAAAGACTCAAAGTCAAATTTTTTCATTACTACTATACTTTGTATACGATAAAGTAAAAAATGCAAGCCTAAAATTGTACAGGAATAGACAGTGCAGAAGCTTGCTGTATTCTCCCTTCTCTAAACTGCATATGTTTAGCTTTATTATCATGAAAATATTAATACCTTCCATATACTCTTGATTTCCAAGCTACAATTTGAAGACTACTCCATTGGGATACTTTACGATAACACTTACAGACTACATATCAAAATGCATTAGAAAGTCATGCACATCACCTCAAAAGTATTTTAGATGAGTTACACCTATAATTTTCAAATCTTGCAGTGTGGCACATTCTAAATGCATTATAAATGCATTCTGTCAACAATTTATTCCTAGGAATCCATTCAGGCATGGTTGTTGCTGGTGTTGTTGGTCTGAAGATGCCCCGATATTGTTTGTTTGGAGACACAGTCAATACAGCTTCTCGAATGGAAAGCAATGGAGTGGTGAGTAAAAACTGCTGCCAAGCAATTTCAGGCAAAGTCTACGCTGGTGTTAAGGATATCAGTTGTGCCAAATCATTATTTTTATTTTTTATACATGCTAAGTACTTTCTAAGTATTATAATTCATGTAGCTTTTTCAGATTGCACATTTTGACAAAAGTGAGTTCTTTGAAAATGTTTATCAGTTCGGTTCCTTTTTTGTGTAGAAAAGTTCTTTAAGATGCAATTTTCAAAGTAACAACTGGCATGAACCCTACTTAATCCCATCATTATTAAACACATTTATCAAATCAGTCCTTAATGTCTTTTTTCTTAATATAAAAACTTAATATTTTCTCCTAGATTGTATTGTTCAGTCCTGTCTAAACTTTCATCTATGGACATCTATGGACATTTTCTTGTGCTGTTATGTCTAAAGCTGCCCAGTGTATTCCAAAATGGCCTCAAACTTCCATACACAGCTCTAGCATAATATTTTTTGAATTTTTTTGTAGACAGTGTGGGCAATGCACAGTTCACCATTCTTCTTAGTATTTGCCTAATTCTGGATTACACATTTTCTAATGAAGTCAGATGTTTTAAGTTCCTTTTTTAAAGATGTTACATTTATTTAGATTAAACCACATGCTGCCCTATGCCAAAATGTTGGCCAAGTTATTACCCAATTAGGATCTTATCTTTGACTTTAATGTGCTTTCTATGATAAAATCAAATTTCTACACATGGCGCCCTGCTTCTTGTGTTTTGATGATTAGTCTCTCATTATATTCATTGTCAACATTTTTTGAAAGTTAAGGTCACATAATTTTAGATATAATACTATAATTCTTTTTTTGAATCTAAGGGATATGACTAAAATATGATCATCACTGGCGAAATGCGTGCTGGCTATCAACTAACACATTAGTATTGAAAAAGCAGCTGCCAGTCTAGTCTTTAGCAGTTGTAGCCATCCATTGTCTTGTAATTCCCATTAATCTAGCTGGCACATACAGTAGTTGACATGCTCGGCCTACTCAACTGTGATTGAAAGAAGTTAAAAAATAGTATATATGATTATTATCTCCTTCCTATAAATGTTAGATGTTTTTGTGTAACTTATTTATTTTTATTCTCTTTTTTAACCATTACAACACTTTGTTCTTCACGTTTGTCAAATCATTTAGCATTCCCACCATATTGCTTTTAGCTTCTGGCCTGTTATTATTCACAGGTGAACCACGACTGTACATTATAAACTTTATGTATTTCTTTTAACCTTCCTATTTTTGATATACCACCTTCAAGCTTATTCCCTTATAGCACTTAAAGCTGGCTTTTGCATTATGAGCATTATTCTTCTGCAGCTGTCTTTCAACATTTCAGACTTGCTTTCCAGTGTTGTCATGTTCTCATAGATTAATACTAGGGTTACTTTTCTTATATGAAAATTACTGCACATTCAAAGAAGATATTTGTTGGGTTTACAATTATTCCTAATTATTATAATAAACATTTTCTACATTTTATGAAGTATAATTGAAAATCCACCCCTTTGCTTCTGTACCTTGTCCACATTTAAAACTTCATCTTAATTTTTTCAGTTAAAGCTTTATTGAATTGGAGTTACTCACTTAAAATGAAAACGTAATAAAAATTACAGCTAACATTAGAAACTTAATTACTCCGGCTATCTTCCAGCACTGCCAGAATGAAAAGCCCATTATGTATAAAAGCTAAGAGCTTCACATTGAACCAAATGATGCCTGTTAATGATCCACTCAGTAGTAAATAAAGCTGTTAAAGTTATTGGCATTACTTTAAGCTCAAAGCTACTTAGATAAATACACTATTTACTCTACTTTAGTCCATTCATGATGGTTTCACCTTTTTCCATAAATGTGTGCTGCTAAGGTCAAGGAAACAGACTGGGAGATTTTAATAATGAATGTTAAATATCTTTGAGAACTTTTTTTAATACTTCATCCAATTAATCCCTAAATTACAGACATGAAAATTAACACAAAGGATAGTTACAGTGCAAATTTAATCAATAAACATATTTTGTATTTTTGGTTGTGTGCAACTTACTTAGCTATAAATTATGTTAAAAAGAAACCTGAAGTTATTTTAGTACGTCATATTTCACAGATGAATAACTAGTTTAGTGGTGCTTTGTGTCATGGACACCAAAAGAAGACATTTTGTTTGTAATGCAGAAAGTAAAACTGCATACAGCATTACAGATGTAACCTTGTAAGTGCTGCTCAGGTATAACATCTTTATTTTCATTTCAACTATATTTAATGTATAACTAGCCACTAGCGAGCATTACAGTCTCACAGCAGAGTTGTAGGTTGAAATCTCACCCTGGACAACCATTCTGTCTGCATAAGCCTGAATGTTCTTCTCATGTCTGAAATGGTTTGGTCCAGCTACTCATCTCCACCCACATCATAAAGGTCTGTAACATATGTTGATTGAGGACTTTAGATGTTCCCAGTGTGAGTGAGTGTGTCTGTATGAGTGACCACTGCCTACAGCAAGTCGATGTCCCATTTAGGGTTGGCTTCTAACTTGCATGAATAAAAAAGTAGTTTCTGACTCCCAAAGGCCCTGTAATTGAATAAGTGGTTTTGGAATATGAATGAATGAATAGATAAAATGAATTATTTACAAATGTCTGAAGAACTTTTAAGCTCTATTTAATTTAAATTTTTTGAAATCAGTTTTAATTCTGTATAATATTAAAAATGCAAATGAAAATTAATCAAAACCTTAATATCATAATTTCTCTATCACTGCAGGGAATGCAGATCCACATAAGCCAGACTACTAAGGACCACTTGGAGCATGAACCATATATCATCGAGGAGAGAGGCAAAATCTTTGTTAAGGTTGCAGTGGCAATATTTAATAAACAGTTGTTGGAAATTCTACAGAATGTTCCCTTTATATTCTCTTTTGAATTATCTTAAGAGAAAAAATGTACAGAAGTAAACCAATAATGATAAATTTCAAAAACCTCAGAAATCGACTTGGAGACACACCACTTTCTGTTCCTGTGATTTATTTTCTCTGTTTTTCTAAATGAAAATATTCTCTGCATGTCTGTACTGTATGCCTTTTGCAAAGCATGGGAACAAATATCAGTTTAGGTAGCATTTCAGTTTTTTTTGACAAACATATGTACAAGGGTAGGATAAATTTCAACTTTAAAAGAAATTTTAATGAATCTGCTATAAGCTGTGAATAGGCTGATGATTTAGAAGAAAATGCTGATATAATGTACATGTTTGTTGTCAAGCTTTCTGTCCTGAGTAATAGGAACACCTTTTGATAGGAATTATATATATAAATATAAACTATGAAAATGTCAATAATATATGGTATGGATACTAACAAAACCCAAATAAAGAAAACATTTTTCCTCTTTATTTAATCAATGGTACATTCCAGCTTGTATTTGTCGCCTGTGTCTAGCTTCATTATAATTTTTCCATGAAGGTTTTGGTCTTATCTGAGGCTACCAGTTTTGTGTGACATGTACCTGCTTGCCATGCATATTTTTTTGGGAATGATTGGGTTTTATAGACTGCACTAATCATGGTAAGGGTCATTATAAATTTGGTCTGTCTAAAAACAAATATAGGTCTCAGCAGGTACGAGTTCAATTCTGTTTCTTCAGTCCTCCTCTAAAAATGACAGGGTTGCTTCCTTTAGATAAGGGTGAGAGGTTTCCCCCTATTGAACGGAGTTCAAGTATTTCAGGATATTTTTGACAAATCGTGGTAGCGTTAATTGCAAACGTGACCAATAAATCAGTGCAGTAAGAGCAGTTCTGTGAATGTTGTACTGGACTATGGTGGTGAAGCAAGAACTACATCCTTGGATTAATCTTTTAATTTAATAATCAGTCTACACTTCCATCCTCATCTTTGGTTACACGCTCCGGGTAGTCAGTTATAAAATTAAATTACAAGTACAAGTTTGCAAAATGAGGCTGCTGGGCTCACAGGTCATAAACTCAATAACATGGAAGGACCTTGGAGTAGAACTATTGCTCCCTTGGATTAAGAGGAACCAGCTGAGAGGGTTTTGTCACATACCCAGGATGCTCCATGGCATCTCCTATGGGAATTGTATCATGCATGCCCAGCTGGGAGAAGACGTAGGATCATTGACAGGATTATAGTTCTTGACTGGCCTGGGAGGGCCTGGATATTTTCTATGAAGGGTTGGAAGGATTTGCTGAAAATTAAGTTGCTTATTCTGTTTAACTCATTGTGTTAAGCAGATATAAGCCGAATGAACGTAAGGTAGTTAAATATTTTGAGTTTAGAAAAACCTTCACTCTGTTACTAGTTTTTAATCCAGTCTTTTAGCAAAGACAATGCCTTAGGTGCTATTTAAACATCAGGTGTAATTCACTATAATATATGTTTATATTGCAGTTGGAAAAGGAATATTTTTTCATCAGTGAAAATTAAATACTTTTCTTCCAAAGCATTTTATACATAAACCTTTATATCGACGATGTGCAATAATGTCAGACAATCAAATCATTTCTTGATATGATGTGTTGGAAGTTAAAATCTTAGCCCAAAATGATGTGCAAATGATTAATTGGATTAAACATTGGAGGACAATTGGGTCTGCCATATTATCTAAATTCCCCACCATTGTTGAGTTAATATTGTATCTGAGTGCTCCGTCATAGGTTTTTCCCTTTTTCCTTTGCATACTTGGCATTCCCTAATGCAGTTAGTTCTAAGAAAAGTGGCCATTGTGAAATACATTAAGAGCAAATGGTTGTCTTAAACTATGTGCACACCACTCAAGCTTGCTTTCAAGTTTATATTATGTAAGAGAGTTTCCTTTCAGTATTTGCGGAATTTTAAAATTTATTTTTTCTTTTTGTCATCAACAGGGCAAAGGTTATATGAAGACATATTGGCTAAAGGGAAAGAAAGATCTGTCATTTAAAACTCCCGCAGAGCTGAGGTACAGCAGTGAACAAAAAGAATCGGAAAACATAAGCACAAAAAGGTAAATACTTCAGCTTCAATTAAACCTGTTGACAGTAGAAAGATTTTAAGTTATTTAGGCATCCTTATCCTTAATGGATTAATACATAAAGTAGACGGAGAGGGCAGATTCTGTTTGAAAGAGGATAGCATATCTTTACTTTCCGTTTTGTCAGAATATTACCACTGCCTTAAAAACCTTACCTTTACCTTTTGATCACAAAACACTCTTGATACCTTCTTCCAATTGTTCCATCCACACCGCACTCTGGGGGTTATCTCTGTGTCTACTTTTCCATCTTAGGCTACTCCTGATCCTAGATATTTAAATGTATCCACTCTTTCCAATAGCTCTGACTTTTAGCTCTAACTTCTGAATCCTGATCATCATTAAAACTCATATATTTTTTCTTCTTCATATCTATCTTCAACCCTCTATCTTTCAAAGGACTTCTCCATTCTTACAACTTCCTCTACACTTCCTCTTTTCTGGTGCTTTGCAACACAATATCATCAGCAAAAAACATGCACCATGGGGACTTGTGTTTTATTCCATTACTCAACACATCCAAAGAGATAAGGACTTAACATTCCTGGTGAAGACCTAATCTAACTGGGATCTTGTCTGTTACCCCAACACTGCTTTTTACCACTCCTCACACCTTCATACATATCCTGGACAAACATCACATACTTCACTGATACTCCTTTCTCCGTGATGTACCTTGACATGGTACTCTATTATAAGCCTTCTCCAAATCAGTAATCACCATATGCAAGCCTTCCTGTTTTTCTTGATGCTTCTCTATCAGCTGTCTCAATGCAAAGAGTACATCAATTGTTCCTCTCCCAAGCATAAAACAACACTGCTCCTCCCCAACATTGATTTCTTCCTTAAGCCTTTGATTTATAACCCTTTCCCTTTTGTTCTCTGCCCATCAGAAATGATCACATTTTAACATTATTTGCTGGTTTGCTACATCTTAATACTTTATTTAAACTGCAATGAAAAATAAAATGAAATACATAATTGTTTCATTCATTTTATTACTGAAACATGTCACAAGAGCAGAAATAAAGGTGATTTTTTTAAAAATATACAGCAGATAGTATACAAAGCACATGTCCAATTCAGGGGGAACATCTATTGTTTTTTTTGCTAGCAGTATGTATCAAGAAAATATATTTTGTATGTAAAATTGAATAAAAAATTATTTTTATTGCAAATTAGCATAAACTGATATTGATATCCAGGTAATACATGCATTTTCCAGAGGTGACATGATCTTTTTAAAAGATTACAGTGATTCAGAATAATTAAGTAAATATTACTTTAAAAAATTGGGAGTGGTCTCCCCTAGACTTTCTCATATACTCAGATATGGGGATGGATATTTGGAGGAGCAAATAGCAAGACAATGATTATAGTTTTATATTATGTACATTAAAGAACCATCAACAACAAATTAAATCAAATTAATAATATATTGAACAATTATTATAAAAGTAAAGTTGAATAAACTGAACTCAGCTGCTGCCTGAGTAAAAAAGTACCACTTCCGGTTAGCAGAGATAGCTCAAAAGTTGATAAGAAAGCTAAGTTACAATATACATGTATATATAGTACAGATAATGCTAATGGTTCATCAAGTTTACAGTGAGGTAATAATTATAAGTACAAACAGCTCTACTTGGAGCACTTGATGGACTGATTGAATGCATTTATAGTACTTGGGATGAAACTGTTTCTGAGCCTCGAAGTCCATACAGGAAAGGCTCTGAAGCATTTGCTGGATGGGGGAAGTTCAAATAGACTGTGGCATGGTTGAGTAAAATCCATGCAGTTGCTGGTGGCTTTCCTGAGGCAGCATATGCTATAAATGTCCTCCAGGGCTAGAAGTTGTATCCTCTGCTGTAAGCTGTAATCCTCTACACTCTCAACACAACCTGTGCAGCTGTGATATCACACACAAATACAATAAACGGGTTAAAATGCTCTCTTTGGTGCACTGAGAGTAACAATGCTAAAGCACTATTGGAATAGTTTGGCCACTAGTATGCAAAATTTGGTTGACCTAAGTGGAAGCGTATTCAAGTTATCGTGTTTACATACACAAACACACACACACACACCCACACAGACACAGACATAATTCCAGAAAAGGTATTTTCGGACTCAGGGAGGTCTAAAACATCGAGATTCATGAAAATCTGAAGGTCGAATTTTTGGATGATTACAATTCTTTCCCTATACTTTGTATATGAGAAAGTACAAACAGAGGTAAAATTTCCCATCCTGAAGAATCTGTGTATGATCTAATATACTTATGTTAATATATATTTATATATTTTTCAGCTCAAATTCAAGTACAGCTAAACGCTCTACTTCAAATCTCAACAATCCAGTGGATGAGGCTGGAGAGGGCAAACCTTCTGCTGAGCTACAATCTGACTCTCCTCCTGTGCTGGAAGCTGCTAATAATAATCAGCCACTTCTGACAGAGCATCGTGACAAGGAAAGAGGGAAGAAAACTAAGAACAGCAAAGGTAATCGAAAAGAGGTGGGCACATGTCACAGCAACTCACAAGACATTGGATCACCCCTGGCAGGAGCTTCTGACAACACTGACGTACCCCTCTGCATAGGCAAGACATCTCAACGCCATAGCCACCAGCGCTATCTTGGGGGATTGCCTCTCCGCAGCGCCACCTGTAGGCTGCTGTAAGAAATCATTCCCAGGACTCTATAAAGAGGAATGCTTCAGCATTCATTGACTAAGAAATGCAGACTCTTAGGTAGTTAAATGACTGAGATGTTTTAACCAATCATCATGTGATCTTTCTTACATACCTCTGAGATGTGGTAGCAACTAAAGCATGGAAGATAATTGGAAACTTAAATGAAAAGCATTAGGTTGTAAGTACATTGTTTACTTTAGTCCTAATGTTTTTTTGAAATGTAATGATTGTTTTCCAAAATCTAGGTGTATTACTTATTTTAAATAATAAAAAAAACAATTTTGCAAAATGTTGGGTGAATTATTCGACTTGTTTTATTTGACTTGATATTTCATTTCTAACAGTAACCCAACAATATTTTGTCAATGGTAAGATCCTTACATCTGTCAGCATTAATATAAAGGCAATGATAAAATAAATAACAAAAAATACACGCTACAGTACATAATATCTTTACAGATGTTCAAAGGGAAACTCCTTGATTGGTATTTATGTCTTGCTTCTGTTTCAAGTTCTAAAATACATGGAAAGATCAACAAGTAAACTGACAAACGTAGGCTGTTATGGGACTCAACAAGAGAATGATAAGAGTTTAACTTTACGCAATGTGTTTGGCCCTGTCCACTACAGTCCTGAATCTACATCAGACATTCCTGACTATCTCCAAGGGAGACATCACTGCCCTAAATAACCTTGCTGAATTGTAGGCTTCCTGAACAGAAGATGTCTGGCATCTTTTATTTCCTCCTTTTCGGCATGCATTGTGGTCAAGAAGTCAAGGATTTCTAATCACAAAGCTAATGCTCATCTCAGACTGTGCAACGTTTGACTGGGCCCTATAATGGATATGTAGACTGTTCAGTGTTGGTTTCTTCTTTGCGCCTGATGCTGTCAGTATAAGTTTGCATCCCCACTTAAATTAAATTAATCAGTTTTCAGAATGTTATGTTATGTTGCTGCTTCTACAAGACCAAGTGAGACGCAACACATTCACAAGAAATGTAAGGGTCACTTTGATTTGCAGGATCTCCCATTCAATCATAGCATTGCCAGAAGTCAAGTGGTGCTGGTCTGCACATACTTGGCATGGCAAGCAAGGGTTACTTCTCTACAAACCTACACAGCTAATTATATGTGTTACACATGGTCTACAGTATACCAGCAGGAAATCCAAAATTAAACTTCGATATTTATGCATTTCAAAAATTGTAGCACAGAGGACAAACATGTTTTTATGATTACATGCCTGACTCTTCTTCCAAATGCTTGCACTGTAGCTTTCATTATGTGTGGCATTCTTCATCACCTTTCATGTGTCAGTATCAAACTCTGAGGTCATTATTTATAGCTTTGAGGACTGCAGTCCATCGTTTGATGTCATCATCACAGGTTTAATGGGCATTTTCTGGGTTAACCCAAAAAGTTGAAGGTAGTGTTAGGTCTTGAAGGTGAATGGCTGGCAGAACTGTGCAACATCTTGTGTGTTAAAAATGGATTCCTGAACACTGGAAAAGTATTTTAATTATTCCAGTATACAAATGAAAGGGTAATCAACTGTGTGGGTCATACTGTATCAAGCAAGCAAACTTTTGGAGTACATAATGAAAGACGTTGAGAAAGTGCTAGAGAAATTAATACATGATCATGTAAAACTTAACAAAATGCAATTTAGATACGTGTCAAGAAGGATGCAACAGATGCAATGTTTCTTGTCAGGCAAATGCAGGATCAGGAGAAGGAGTTTGACAGGGTGCCATGAGAGGTGGTGAAGTGGGTTTTGAGAAAGTTAGGTGTGGATAAATAGTGACTGTGGTGTGAAAGTATGAAGAAGCATGAATGGTATTCAGAACTAAAGATGGGAATGGTGAAAGTTTGGCGGTTAGGTGGAGATGCACCAGGGGTAGATTCTCAGTTTGTCGCTTTCTATGGTAGTGATGGATGTGATGACCAGAGAAGTGTTTGATGGATTGCCAAGGTAGGTCCTGTAAGCTGATGATCTCATTTTGATGGCAAAAATGGAGCAGAATTGAAGCAGAAAACACTGAAATGGAAAGCTAATTTGGAAGTGAATGACCTCAAGGTAAATGCAGAAAGGACCAAGGTGATGACTATAGGCAAAGGGGCAGGGGGTGTGGAAGACCTGGCTGCATAGCTGTACACATGTGTGGTAAAGGTGTTGGGAAAAACTCAATCCAACACGTTTCTTTCTGAAATGATCTCTGGCAGAGGGGCAAACTTTATTTGTTGAGGATTGTTGAGGGGTGGAGAATGCTTAGTGTAAAATGTAGATATCTGCAATGGAGTTGTTTTGGAGAAAGTAGGGACGTTCTGCTACATAGATGAGATGTTGAGAGCAGTCAGAGGAGCAGGCATAGCAGTGACGGAGCTGGCCATTCTGACTTCTAAAGAAGCCCCTCTGGCATTGAATGGTAAGGTTTATGAAAGCTGTGTGAGGAGTAGTATGCGCTGTGTGAGAAATGGCAGATTATAATGGGACATGAACCAGCTGTGGATGTCAGATAATACATAATATACAGTATAAACAATTAATAGTTTACTTGTGACAATGAGGATGTCAAAATGGAAATGTTACACATTTATACATTTTTTGATTTTCTGTCAAAGAACCTACAGAACAGAATTGGCCATAGAAATCTAGTAGATATAACAGTGGTAACTGCTACATTTTTATTTATTTACTTAGCAAACTCTTTTATCTAAAGTGACATAAAACTGCTACTATAGCATTTCCTACAAGATACAGTCATGTCAAGTTCTTGTACCAACTTCATAAAATAAAATAACATTTTCAGTTCTGCCTAGTTCAGTTCAGGGTTGCAGGAGGTCATAGCTAATTACTACAATAAAAAATATTGCTGCACATTCGTAAGCACTTGGTTAGCTGTCACTGTTACTTTGCTTTACATTATATGACTATAGTAATTGGACTGTCAACACCTAACACTAAATTAATTCTAATTTTACTGATGAATGTTTACTTTCTACTACAGGTAAGTCTGACTACTTTATCCTGAAATTATTTTTTTACTTTAACATTCTCATTCCAAAAAGTTACCATTACATAATAAATCAGGCCATGCATGGCTTCTTCCACGCTGCAGTGCTACATTTGCCAATACTGTTTGTCACCTTGCAGCTTATTCACATATCCTTCTACTGTATGTAATGCCTGTCGGTTGTGGATGAAGGTTAACAATTACAAGGAAGGTTTGAGTCTGGTTAACCACTAACATGTGCAAATTAATAAATCCGTACTTATGAAGACTGTGACACTTCCTTTAAGATGTAGTTTTATGTCTGCTTTATTTCCGCAATCTCAACCTCAGTGGCTCTGAAACGTGAACAGTGTAACCCAGAATTTTTAAGAAGTGTACAACATCAGCACATTTTTCTGCAACTATGTCTTTCGAATCTGCCACTGCTTTTTCCTTTTTGTATATTTTTTATGAAATGATTTCTAGCCAAGACTGCAACCAGATATAATTTATTACTTAATGTTACATGTATTCATTTTTGGTAGAACAGCACAGTAAACCCTAATGCCAAATAGTGAGATCTAAACCCACGCTAAACAATAATGCAGGCCTAATAAAGAATTTATTTTCTGTCATTCTTTTTCTATTTTTCACATATGCACAAATAATCAAGAACGCTCTTTGTTGTATAATTGTAAATCAATGAAACAGGAAATGAAGAGGCGTTTTATGCATGAAGATTTCTTCCATGGAAACTGTATATATTTATTAACAAATTCTAATATCTGCATTTTCTTACTGTAATTCATAAAAAGATAAGTATGGTCAAACAGTGGTGGTTTAGCTGCTGACCCGGACGGGATGTGAATTGTAGGCCAGAGAAGGTAACATGCAACACAGGCACAGCCTTACAAGGCCCCAGTAGAAAAAGTGAAAGACATGCTGGTAAGCACAATGTGTGTTGCCATGCCAGTGTGAGCAGATGACCGCTAACAGGGTGATATGTGAGTGTGGCAAGGGGCAGAGTGCTAGCCTAGGAGACAGAGCCTGGATGGTGGCAGCCAATTTTTCCCCAGGATGAAACTGAATTGGAAAAACAACAGCTGCCAGATTTGCCTATCTCAGTGTTCAGAGTATTATAATTTTTTAAAGAAATTATTATCCCATATCCTTTAGCTCTGTTAGTGAAATTCTGTATCAACAAGTGGGTTTTTGGGGTCATACAATTGAATTACTAATAGTTATATATTGTTTACATCTTTATCCGACGACATCTTTGTTTTTTCTGCCATCGCTATTTTGACCATCAATTGCTGTGTTGTTACTATTCAACAGCCCATGGAGTTGTGCGGTGCTGAGGTATTGTGGTGATGGGATAATAGGTTGGCACTGTGCACTTCCACATAATCTGAATTTGCAGATAAACCTAAAGACTTTGCCTGGTGATTGTTTTTTGATTATTCATTGTTAAGATCCTTCTTCTGGCTTCAATTTTGATTTTTGGTTTAGGATTTAGGATTTAATTAGATAGTACAAATTTTTTTGTTATAACCTTTTGGCTTGTATTTTGTTATCCTAGTCACTTCCGTTATCCTATAAATATGCAATTGCCGTGGGTACACATAACAGATAAATAGAAAGAGAGAAAGAAGGAGAGTGAGGCCAAAAACATCTTACTTATACTAGAAGGCAAATGGTTCCTGTAAGGAAAATATGAAACTGCGCCGTCCTT
Source organism: Erpetoichthys calabaricus (assembly GCF_900747795.2). Taxonomy (NCBI): domain Eukaryota; kingdom Metazoa; phylum Chordata; class Cladistia; order Polypteriformes; family Polypteridae; genus Erpetoichthys; species Erpetoichthys calabaricus. The sequence continues at coordinate 79,813,928 of NC_041395.2, forward strand.
CAAATTTTACACACACTAGTCAGAGGCTGCCCTGAAGATCTGTCCATTTAAGGTCAAATGGTGGGCTTGAGGGGAGCAGAGACAACATGGACCACTAGGTGGAGTCTAAGCTGTTGTCTCTTTTGCTAATATTGGGTCTTCCCAACCCAAGGAGTTATTCTGGGCTTGGCTTGAAGGAACACTGTAATGGAATTTAAAGGCCTGAGGCCTGCTTAGAAGGGAGTCGGGAGGAGATTTATGGCAAGAACTGATGGGATAAAAGTAAACTGGGATGGTGAGAAATAGGGAAAGAGAGACAGAGAACAAAAGACAGAAGGAAATAAGCGGAGCGCAAGTGAGAGCTGCCGTCAGTAGGCTATACTGGCTTGCCTCTGAATGATCCTTAGTCCATGTTTTTGTAGTTTTTCAGCAGTAAATCATGGTATTCATATTAAAGATGGTGTGGAAGAAACAAAACCAAATTATCCATTAACAAAACAGGAAAAAAAATAGCAAAACTAAATGAAAAATAGCCTGAAGGGGGTGCTAGTGAAATATATGAAAATAGTTTCACTGCTATGCCACTAGATGTCCCCGTTGAGCAGAGCAAAGGACTTTCGGACAGCGTGTGACATTTGCAATGCTTCTGGTAGAAGTGTATGAGATTTCCAGCAGGCACACGTGGGTTTAAGACCCAATTTGGGAGGTCCTGTGAGACAGCGTTTTTATGTGTATTTACTGTCATCTGCTCCCTTTTATGTAGCACTTTCCTGAGTTTATTTGTAATGAACACTACATGTACAAACTTTCTGTTTTCTGATTGATCAGACACCTGACTATAATCCTACAAAATCCCTGACTTTGTGCAAGTGTACCTATAAGAATTGATGCTGGTTTGAAGGCAAAAGGTAGTAACACCAAATATTGAGTTGATTTAGATTTTTCTTTTGTTCACTCACTTTGCATTTTGTAAATTGATAACAATAAACAATCATTATTTATATTTCTGAAAGCATTCTTTGTTTACAGCAATTTTTCACTCCTGCCTAAAACTTTTGCACAGTACTGTATATATATTACAATCACAATTATAATATCATTTGAAAGCAAAACATCTGAGCAACAGCAGCATTTATTTCTACAGGAAGTAGTTTAAAGTGCAAGATATCAAAGAAATAGTTACAAGCAAAGAAAAACATGTTGGAATCAAGTAGGAATAATAATCAATAAATAATGTACAAAAAATAAATCAATACGCACTGAAATAAAATAAGTAGGAGAGGATAATCATATATATATATATATATATATATATATATATATATATATATATATATATATATATATATATATATATACACACAGTATATATATATACAGAGAGAGAGAGAGGTATTTTTTAATTCTCTAAAGATGAGTTCAAAGATAAGATCGGATGGTTGAGCAGGACTGAAAAAAATTTAATATTTCTATAAATAAGCTTGAGAAAAAAACCTTAAATTTGCCGAGGTTCCAAGGCTAAAAGATTGTCCTTCACCCAGTGGGCATTTCACCTAAGATAAATATACTTACTGTAAGTTTCTCCTTATGTTTTTTTAGGCCAGATGATTCAGTGCGGTGGGTCTCAAGGACAGTTGGGGCATCTTCCTTCAATCAAGCATCACAGGCAACTGCACAGGATTTTGATCAGGTGGTCCACAGAAAAAATGGAAAAGAAAGCACAAGAAATGTTAGTAAAGATTGTAAATCCATTAATAATATAATGATTTTATGAATATATAGTCTGTTAGGAATAGCAATAAAATGTACCTACAAAAAGCCTAATTAGAAAGTGTTTTTTTTAAGTTCCACAGTATTAGCCTGATGTATCTCTGTTGTTAAAAGTATTCCATATTTTTGGTGCATAACAGCAAAAGGTTGCCTCACCACTTCTTTTATGTTTAGCTCTTGGAATAATAAGTGGATCACTATTAGATTGTCTAATGTTACGACCTGGAATATTGGGGGACAGGACTTCCAAAATGTAGGAAGGAGCAAGATTATTTAAAGCTTTATACAGTACACCGTTAGTAGCACTTTAAAGAGAATTCTAATGAACATGGGTAACCAGTGTACTGATGCTAAAACTGGCGAGATGTGTTCAAATTTTCTTTTTCTAGTTAAGGCTCTTGCTGCTGCATTGGGATGTAATTGCTTAGATAATCCAGTAGGATTTCATTACAGTAATCGTCCAAATGAGAACAAAAGCGTGAATTCATTTTTCAGCATCTTGTAAAGTTATAGCAGGTGCACATTTTGCAGTGTTCCATAAATGCTAAAATGAAGTCCTAGTAATGTGGTTATGTTCAAAATAGGAAGGAAGTGGTTGGGAAGAACTTTATGTTATATATTTTGGATATTGGCATCCTCTGTCTTTCTGACTTTAGCTGCATTTATAGACTTACAAATGTTTTGCTTCTTGTTTTGGTATTGTTTTCTTCATTTACCAGTTATGATGATTGTTTTCTGTCTTTAATCTGTTCATTCAGCTTCCCTTTTGCTGACATAACACTATATACCTTACTTAACAACACCATATAAAAATTCCACAAAAGGGTGATGGAACAGAATTCAAAATGGTGTCTAAGAAATAGCTCCAAATAGTTATAAATAGTCTAGAATTATGTTCTAGTATGGTACTAACCACTTTATTGAATTCTGGAACCACTGAAACCTATATGGATTAAACGTACACAATAAAATAAACATGCACAGAAAAAATAAGAAAATACCAGCCAAACTGTGGCATAGCATACGCCGCATAATTATGTATTGATGGGTGAACACTTCCTGAACGACACAGTTGTCCAATCGCTGTAAACAGAAGTGAAAACAAAATCGAGCCTGGTGCATTCTTTAACTGCCTTGTGGTGTAGTGGTAGTTTTGCAGTAAGGAGACAGTGGAAGATTGTGGGTTCGCTTCCCGGTTCCTCCCTGCGCTTTGAATACTGAGACCACCACTATATCAATGTAATGAAGTATTATTATTCTTATGCGTCCAGCCCCCCCCCCCCCCCCCCCCCCTCTCTCTCTCTCTCTCTCTCTCCACGTGTTCCTGCAGGCATACGCCGCATAATTATTTATTGACAGCTGAACACTTCCGGAAAGACAAAGTTGTCTAACGGGGTGGGTTTGAGGATACAACAGTAAGTGAATGAAAAGATGGAACTCTGGAGAGAGCAACATACAATTATTGTCCGTGACTGAAAACTGGTTTTGGCAGATACATGCATATCATTTTGAAAGTTTGGCCCTGTGCCTTATTAATTGTCATCGCAAAGGCCAATCTAACAGGAAATTGTCTTCATGTAAAAGTAAAAGGCAAATTATCCGCGACAAACAAACTGTTTTACACGCTGCATACCAACCCGCAGCGTAGCATACGCCGCATAATCACACCGCTTTTTTAATGTTTATTAAGCAGAGGGACAATATTGAACATTTGCAGAATCCGTAATTTAATAAACCACCAAGAAAAGTATGCTACGAACCAACAAACAATCATCGTTCAGTACGCACTGCCTGCTCATGTGCCCGCCCCCAACTCCTGACCTGAGTCGCTGTCGTCTGTGCACCTCTGAGCCACGTTGTCCTTTCATTGTTCTTTGTGGTTCCGGCTGCTTTTCTATATATAATCCATCAAGTCACCTGACCATAGTAGTAGGTTGGGGTGGGGTGCGTACACAGGGCAGGGACGTAACCAGAGCGAGCATATGACCCACACTTACTGCGTATTCCGCGTTTGTGGGGAACAATTGCAACCCCCGGCCCCCATTACAAATGGGGTTCAATGGCTTACCCACACCTGTCAGCGCCGGGTAGACACACATTGATCCATTCAGTGTAGCGCGCGTGCAGTACCGGATATCCACGGGCATCACATACCTGTTAATTAATCTCACGTGGCTGAAAGCCACTTGTCCCTCTAAGAAGTTGGACGCCTACCGCTTGGCGATCGCGTGACCATTTAGCAGTGGGGAATCTCATTCGTTTTCAGAATTAACCAGACTAATTGCTCCACCAACTAAGTCTGGCCATGCAACACCACGCACAGAATCGAGAAAGAGCTATCAATCTGGCAATCCTCTCTGTGTCCGGGCAGGGTGAGGTTTCCCATGTTGAGTCACATTAAGCAAAATTTGTGTGTGGTGAGTTGTTGCATCCGGGCACATGAGCAGGCATTGTGAATGCCTTGAGAGCGTGGGTGGACGCGTGCCGGGGAATAATGAGTATCTATATATCTTCTTAGATATAGACAGAGTCTGATAGTTGTGATGGTTTTACACTCCAGTACATTGTGGTAAACGCTGGTAACAGTCAGGCGGGCAGGCGTTCTCGTCCCATGCTCTTAGAGTTGGTGGACGTGTCTCTCTATCGGTTCGAGTTGTTGGGCGGTGCTCTGTCGTTTGTATCCCATGGTTGGACGACTTGGTGAATTATATATGGAAATGCAGCCGAAACCGAAAGGAATAATGAGAAGTCAACGTGGCTCAGTGGTGCATGTGTACTGTAGCAGAGACGAAAGCGAGTTGGTGAGTTGTTGCATCCGGGCACATGAGCAGGCACTGTGAATGCCTTGAGAGAGTGGGTAGACGCGTGCTCGAATTGGTGGCCGTGAGTTGGTGGGCTGGGCTTTGTGAGTTGACAGACATGGCTATTTTTTGCGTATCCCATGGTTGTCTTCTGGCAGTTTGAATGTCTCGAGAGACAGGGTGTCCTTGTTTGGTGAGTTGTTGCAGTTTGTGAGTTAAAAGCTGCGATGGTTTTACACGCTGGTAACAGTCAGGCAGGTGGGCGGGCAGGCGTTCTCGTCCCATGGTCTTAGAGTTGGTGGGTGTGGCTCTGTGAGTTGTCAGCGTATCCCATCGTCTTAGTGTTGGCGGGCTAAGAGTGGTTTATTTATCGTGCGTATCCCATGTTTTACATGCTGCATACAGCGATTCACATCCGCGATAAACATGCCTCTTCTTAGATGGTCCTGCCGCGTCCACCCTCGTTCTCGAAGCATACACACCGCCTGGTCATGCACCCGCTCGCAAGAGCAACTCACAGAGACCCGCCCACCAACTCTAAGACTATGGCGTGTAAAACAGTTTACGATGGTGGACGCGGTTGTGCATCGTAACCGAAAAGAATAATGAAAAGTCAACATGGCTCAGAGGTGCATGTGAACTGTAGCAGAGACAAATGCGAACGACGCCGTGTTTTGTGAGTTGCTGCGTCCGAGTTGGTGGGCGTGGCTCTGCGAGTTTTCGTCGTATCCAATGGACTTAGAGTTAGTGGGCGTGGCTCCGTCCTGCATGCTTTCATGGGTGTCTTGCTTGCACTGGCGGCGGCTTAGTGAATTATATATATAGATTACCAATCATAACAGTCTTGTTATACATATAATGGCTGGGAACGCCCATTTACAAAGAAATCTTTTTCCTCTTTTTTCGGCTGCTCCCGTTAGGGGTTGCCACAGCGGATCATCTTCTTCCATACCTTTCTGTCCTCTGCATCTTGCTCTGTTACACCCATCACCTGCATGTCCTCTCTCACCACATCCATAAACCTCCTCTTAGGCCTTCCTCTTTTTTCTCTTACCTGGCAGCTCTATCCTTAACATCCTTCTCCTAATATAGTATCTCAGCATCTCTCCTCTGCAAATGTCCAAACCAATGCAATCTTGCCTCTCTGACTTTGTCTTCCAACTGTTCAACCTGAGCTGACCCTCTAATGTCCTCATTTCTAATCCTATCCATCCTCTTCACACCCAATGCAAATCTTAGCATCTTTAACTCTGCTACTTCCAGCTCTGTCTCCTGCTTTCTGGTCAGTTCCACCGTCTCCAACCCATATAACATAGTTGGTCTCACTCCTGTCCTGTAGACCTTCCCTTTCACTCTTACTGATACCCGTCTGTCACAAATTACTCCTGACACTCTTCTCCATCCATTCCACCCTGCCTGCACTCTCTTTTTCACCTCTCTTCCACAATCCCCATTACTCTGTAATGTTGATCTCAAGTATTTAAACTCATCCACCTTCACCAACTCTACTCCTTGTATCCTCAACATTCCACTGACCTCCCCCTCAAGAAATCAAAGGAAAAAAAAGGGAGCCTTACTGGAATATTTTGACTTTACCAAAAGAAAAGCTTAACATCCATCAATCCATTCCTTTTCTTTCCCACAATGCCACTTAATAACATTAGCAAACCTTCAGGCATCTAAGGAATAATTATCTATGGCATGGATATTGTTGTCACCATTTAAAAATAAACTTCTTAATTGTATCTTTTGTGATGCAGTAGTTGCCAGTCTGGAACATTTAAATCTTGTGGTTTATTGCGCCAGGAGGACACTTAATGCTTTCTGTGACTTTGTAGTTTGGATTTTCGTAAGTATGAACACCTTGTTTCTTTTCATAAGGATTATTCTTCTGATGTGAATGAATCTTGTGATGAACCTTTTGAATTGTGTTTGCAAAGATTTAGAAAGAAAATTCAAAAATACTGCTTCCAAAATTGGTGAGAATATACCTCCAGTACAATAGTAGCTTTTCAAAAGGCAAAATGTTATTTCTGAATGTATTTTCATATGAAGATAACTTCCTGATGTATTTCTTTTCCTTACAGGCTCATATTCTTGTGGTGTTGCTATGAAAGCCAGATATTTTTGTGGTAAATAATTTAATGTTATTTAAATATCTGATTAAATGCAAAACCCGATGTATGTATGTTTATTTAGTGGGCGATGCAAAACACTTGCTCGCTTCTGATGCTTGATATTTTTTATTTCTGCAATTTCCATAATCACTGAAGTGTGTCCTTTTTAAAGATTCAGGTTTTAATATTAAAGATGTGGTGTCCTGAATGAATGGGATAATATCTTTTTCAGGACTACCTGGAGAGAATTCAAAAAGAGCATGGGACTAACTCCATCAGCCACAAACCACAGTCTAGGGGGGATAAAACTGTGGTTTTGAAGAACAGCTTCTCCAATGAGGAATTTGGAAAATGTGCAGTAGTACAGTGGAGCTGTCCCCTCCTGAACAAAATCTCTGTATAATCTGCAAAAAAGAGGGATATAATGCCCATCGTGCTGCTGCTTTGGCACTCCAATGCCAGTTCTTAAATTTTATCTTCTACAAAAGTGCTTCAAGCAGATAATGAGGTTATGCTCAGGCCAAGAAGTGCAGGATTAATTTCTAATTGGTTTTGGAATGATTATGCTGGAAGATGCAGTGACCCCAAGGGGTAAAAATAAGCATATCAGATGCTGTCAACAGAAAATCTCTGTAATGAATGCTGATTACTGTGCAGCTCTTGGTTCTGTTCTTGGATCAGAATGGATTTTTAAGAAGGAGTTATTAAGTAAGGAGCCAGCAACTTAAAGACAGACATGTCTGCATAAGGTGCACAGTGGTGCAGTTGTTAGTGTAGCTTTCTCTGAACTCCAAATGACACAACATAAATACTAGTTTAGTTAGTGTCTGTTTGTATTTTTCATTAGAAAATTAGAACATTTGAACAATCTAGATGACAACAGGCCATTCATCCCAACAGAACTCACCACTTCTTCTTCTAAAAAACATCAAGTCTAGGTCTGAAAGTCCATAAAGTCTTACTGTCTACCACACCCCCTGGTAACTTATTTCATGTGCCTGTACTTTTCTGTGTAAAAAAAAACTTCTTCAAGTTTGTGCGAAATTTACTTCTTAACAAACTTTCAACTGTGTCCCCCCGTGTTCTTGATGAACCTTTTTTAAAATAACAGTTTCAACCCGCTATACTAATTCCCTTCATGCACTTCATTCTCTTCAAACACTTCAATCATGTCTTCTATTAATCTTCATTGTGTTATATAACCTAATATTCTGTTTGCCTTCTTAATGGCTTCTGAACACTGTCTGAAAGTCGATAGTTTAGAGTCCACTATGACTCCTAAATCATTCTCATGTACTTTTGATTTTCAAACCACGCATTGTGTATTCAAAACTCACATTTTTACTTCCTATGTGTAATACTTTACATTTACTGACATTAAATTTCATCTGCCACAAATCTGCCCAAGCCTGCATGCTATCCAAGTCCTTCTGTAATGATATACAGTGGTGTGAAAAACTATTTGCCCCCTTCCTGATTTCTTATTCTTTTGCATGTTTGTCACACAAAATGTTTCTGATCATCAAACACATTTAACCATTAGTCAAATATAACACAAGTAAACACAAAATGCAGTTTTTAAATGATGGTGTTTATTATTTAGGGAGAAAAAAAATCCAAACCTACATGGCCCTGTGTGAAAAAGTAATTGCCCCCTTGTTAAAAAATAACCTAACTGTGGTGTATCACACCTGAGTTCAATTTCCGTAGCCACCCCCAGGCCTGATTACTGCCACACCTGTTTCAATCAAGAAATCACTTAAATAGGAGCTGCCTGACACAGGGAAGTAGACCAAAAGCACCTCAAAAGCTAGACATCATGCCAAGATCCAAAGAAATTCAGGAACAAATGATAACAGAAGTAATTGAGATCTATCAGTCTGGTAAAGGTTATAAAGCCATTTCTAAAGCTTTGGGACTCCAGCGAACCACAGTGAGAGCCATTATCCACAAATGGCAAAAACATGGAACAGTGGTGAACCTTCCCAGGAGTGGCCGGCCGACCAAAATTACCCCAAGAGCGCAGAGACGACTCATCCGAGAGGTCACAAAAGACCCCAGGACAACGTCTAAAGAACTGCAGGCCTCACTTGCCTCAATTAAGGTCAGTGTTCACGACTCCACCATAAGAAAGAGACTGGGCAAAAACGGCCTGCATGGCAGATTTCCAAGACGCAAACCACTGTTAAGCAAAAGAACATTAGGGCTCGTCTCAATTTTGCTAAGAAACATCTCAATGATTGCCAAGACTTTTGGGAAAATACCTTGTGGACTGATGAGTCAAAAGTTGAACTTTTTGGAAGGCAAATGTCCCGTTACATCTGGCGTAAAAGGAACACAGCATTTCAGAAAAGAACATCATACCAACAGTAAAATATGGTGGTGGTAGTGTGATGGTCTGGGGTTGTTTTGCTGCTTCAGGACCTGGAAGGCTTGCTGTGATAGATGGAACCATGAATTCTACTGTCTACCAAAAAATCCTGAAGGAGAATGTCCGGCCATCTGTTCGTCAACTCAAGCTGAAGCGATCTTGGGTGCTGCAACAGGACAATGACCCAAAACACACCAGCAAATCCCCCTCTGAATGGCTGAAGAAAAACAAAATGAAGACTTTGGAGTGGCCTAGTCAAAGTCCTGACCTGAATCCAATTGAGATGCTATGGCATGACCTTAAAAAGGCGGTTCATGCTAGAAAACCCTCAAATAAAGCTGAATTACAACAATTTTGCAAAGATGAGTGGGCCAAAATTCCTCCAGAGCGCTGTAAAAGACTCATTGCAAGTTATCGCAAACGCTTGATTGCAGTTATTGCTGCTAAGGGTGGCCCAACCAGTTATTAGGTTCAGGGGGCAATTACTTTTTCACACAGGGCCATGTAGGTTTGGATTTTTTTTTCTCCCTAAATAATAAAAACCACCATTTACAAACTGCATTTTGTGTTTACTTGTGTTATATTTGACTAATGGTTAAATGTGTTTGATGATCAGAAACATTTTGTGTGACAAACATGCAAAAGAATAAGAAATCAGGAAGGGGGCAAATAGTTTTTCACACCACTGTAACAGATTCCAAATTATCTGCTAACCCACCTATCTTGGTATCATCTGCAAATTTAACCATCTTGTTACTTACTTTCTTATTTAAATAATTTATATATATTAAAAATAGCAGAGGCCCTAGCACTGACACTTGTGGAACACCACTCTTAACATCAGCCAACTCTCCTGAGGTTTCATGCACCATAACCTTCAGTTTATGCTCTTAAATAAATAGACGAATAAATTCAAACTTTGGGAATTTGGAGTTCAGTGAAAGATGATGTTGCCCTCTTTGCCTCATCTGACTATGCACTCAAGCAATTTGCTGGCAAGTGTGAAGTGTGATGAGGATGAACACCTCCAAGTCTGAGGTCTTAATTCTCTCAGAAAAGAGTGGATTGCTCTCTTCAGGTAATGGGGGGAACAATTTCCCTTAGTGTAGGAGTTCAGGTATTTTTTAATCTTTTTTATGAGGACACACTTGATGGATTATATCTCTCAGCTTGCTTGGGAACACTTGTGAATTCCCCAGGAAGAGAAATCTCGAATGGCCTGCTGCCACAACGAGATCAAGAAAAGCAGTTTCAGAGAATGTGATGAGATGAGTTCAGTGAATGAGGATGTACAGCAAACGACAGGACATTTGGTGACATTGCTCTCCTACAAGTATATTGATGTTCTTTTGATACTGCATTTGATTTATTATTATCTACACATTGTGTAATATTTTGTTAAAGAAATATTTTGTCATTAGCGTACTGTATGGTCATTTAAAAAAAAGTCGCCCAAACCAATATCCCACATTTATGTTCCAAAAAAGTATTCATTAGGTTTTACATGGAATTTCTGAATATTACATTCATAGTAAAAAATATGCTTACCAAGAACTGTATGTGAAAAGCATTCACAGGAAAATAATAATCATCACACGACTCCCTCTCTTGACTCCTGTAAAACCAACAGAAGGAAATATGCATGGGGCTCCTTGGTCTGAAGGAAAAACTGACATCAGCTAATGTAGCAGATCATTTCACTTTGTGTTGGATAGGATGACACAAGTCGCATGATGGTAGGTAAATGCAATCCCTGTCACTGTCATAAACTGATTGCACAGCCATCCATTTTATGGATCTGTTTCACTACAAGGTCAGGGGGAGCCAAATCCTAGTGTGCCAACACTGTCTGCAAGGCAGAAACCAATCCAGGAAAGATGGCGGTCTATTGCAGGAGTCATAAGAACATAAGAAATCTGACAGACTAGAAGAGATTATTCAGCCCATCAGGCTCATTTGTCATTAACATACACACTGACACTCACATAATGATGAAATTTAGAGTCTGATATTAACATAATATGCATATGATTGGGATGTGGAAGGTCATCACCATTTAGACAGAGGCCCCTATATAGCCAGTAAACTCACATTTATTGTATATTAAGGAAATCACATAAGACTGAAAGTTGAACAAAGAGCTACTTAAAAGTGTTGCAGAGCTTGAATTGGAAAACATAAAGAAAATAAACAACTTTGATCTTCGTTTGCATTTTTAAACTAATAATCAGCCCTCTCAGTCTCAATAAATAACATTTCATAAGTTACAGTTTCTCTGCGCTCTTGTCTGAGATATCACCACTTGATAAAGAGGAAGCTGACAGGAAGCTGTTTGGTTGCCCTTCCTATGGTTGCCTGGGAGACAAAATCATTGCCATCGCTGAAGCAACAGCGAGTGAACGACACAGTCGAAATCACCTTTACTCAGGGGCCTGACAACGTTAAAAACTAAACATGACTAACTGAAAGAATATGAGTGACTTCAAAATCTGCTGAAAGGCATAACCAAAAACAATCAGGAGAATCTTTAGAGCACAGAAGTGATTTCTGATAATAGTGGGTAAGAATGTTGTGGGTGCCCAAGATATATCAGATTGTTATACGCCTAAGATATGTCAGATACTGTATGTTTTCACTATAATTGGTTGATATCATTTGTATGTGTTCCATTTTGTTGTTTTATTTTTCTTTTCTTTGTTAATACATTTTTAGGGGGCTGCTATTTTGGGGTGTAGGATGCTGTGTGTTGCATTGGCATATCTCTGCTATAAAAGATTCTGGTACACACAATAAAGTGTCCAGAGTCCAAAACACAAACTATTAAATGAGTGACTACATGAAAGGTTTTTTTTTTTCTTGGCAACTAAAATGTATTAGAAGAGAGTTTGGTACAACTTTTGTTTTGTTACAGTTTCAACTTTAGAGTAGCATGTGATAGTCGTCTCTGCCTTTTGTTTAAGGGTCTTCCTTGTGTTTTCATAACCACTTTTAACGTAGACAACTTATCTGCTCCCAGGCTTAAGCATATTTTCCATCATTTTGTCATATCTATTATTTTTTAATAATTATTTTTCACATATTTTTGTCTTTTTGTAATTATTATTTGAAAATTATAAAGTGTTAATGTATTGTGTATACTCTGATTAGTCACAACACTAAAACCACTGACAGGTGAAGTGAATAACATTGATTATCTCGTTTCAATGACACCTGTCAAGAGGTGGGATATATTAGGCAGAAAGCAAACAGTCAATTCCTGAAGGTGATGTGTTGGAAGCAGAAAAAATGGGCAAGTAAGGATCTGAGTGACTTTGACATTGGCCAAATTTTGATGGCTAGATGACAGGGTGTACTCCAAAATGACACATCTTTATTTTTGGGTAGTACCTACCAAAGGTAGTGCAAGAAAGGACAATCAGTGTTAGGGCTCGTTTATACTTGACGCTCAGAACGCAGACATGCACGCATCATGGCTGCCACACATTCCCAGCATTCATTTGACGTGTCCTCTGAGCAGGTCCTCAGAAATTAACACGATGCATGCGTGAGTTGCAGTACCAGCAAAAAGTTGGGGGGGTGTAGTGTGATAAAAGTCAGATTGTGACATCAGTGTCTCTGTTTACTATCTACATGTCACAGAAAGCCTCTGTGCGGATCCTATGGGATTGATGTGCCTGCTTCAATGTTTGATGAATGGTTCGATGTGCTGAAGCCAAATACCGACATACAGATGCATTTGTGGTGCTTTTATATTCAAGCACTGCATATTCCTGATCGTAATGACATGATACATTTTAAAAGTCTCACATACCATCTTTTGTGCCGTCTTTTTTTTTTTTTGCAACTTCACAACAGCAACATAATGTACAGCTCTGTATTTGAGCCACAGAGAAAAAAAATTAAGGACACAGTGAAAAGGTGTATTTTGTGATTAAAGTGGAAATTTCGGCTTTAATCTCAAAATGTCCACTTTAACCTCGTAGTTTACTTTATCATTAAAGCAGACCATCGTAAACATCATCCCAGTTTTTAATCGCTATGAGCTTCTTGGACTTCCTTCTGACCTGACAGCAGTGGCAAGCAGCAATAGATCACCACACAGAACACATTAAATATATGATATTCCAACTTTCTGCAAATTTAGAATCTTTAGATTTATACTTGATATCACTTTCATGATGAAATGCATTAAAGTATGTATGTTACATTTTACAGATAAATTGTTAATTTCGTTTAAATAATGAATACTGTTAATAATTACAAACATGGGGGTGACATGGTGGTGGAGCGGTAGCACTGCTGTCTCGCAGGGAGTCACTTCGCTGGTATTTTCTGCTTGGATTCCACAGTGTGCTCCGGTTTCCTTCCAAAGATATACAGATTTGGGGATTTGGTGCCACTAAAATGACTACAGTGTATGCGTGTGCTTGTATTCACCTTGCGATGAGCTGAGGCCACGTCCAGGGATTGTTTCTGCCTCGTGCCCAATGCTTGCTGGAATGGACACATCCCTGGATTGATGGATTTAATCATTAAACATCCTTTTCAGAGATATTGTGGTAAAGTGTCATCAGAATTTAATGGGTGTTCTAGGCAATTCACAACACAGAGAATCCGAACCCGTTCTCACCATGATAATATCTCGCACTACCACCTGCTGGATTCCTCCAGATTTCCGTAAAGTACACGCGCAAGTATAAACAGTAAAACGCTTGTTTAGCAGGAAGGTCCGCTGCATTATCTGTCGCGTCGTGTTGCATGAAGTATAAACCCGAACTTAAAGTCAGAGATGCATGATGGTCATTGACGTGGAAAGAGAGTAAAGGCTAAACCATCTGGTCTGATCCCATGGAAGAGTTACTGTAGCACAAACTGCTGAAAAACATAATGCTGTCCGTGAGAGAAAGGGGTTACAATACACAGTGCACACTGCACAATTTACAAGAATTAATCTGTAATCTGCTATATATTTTGGACAACTGAATAACCATATTGTTCACAGTTGCTGTGGCAATTGCCAGTTATGTGACTCCATCATGACCATGGGTATAAAACATGTGGCACTCTCTGAATCCTAGTTTTGGCATATTTAAAATCAATCTTTTGCTTTTTTGATTACTAGGGATCCTTCTTGTTAGTTTTTGGCTTTGACTTTTCCTGCAATGCTGTTAAAGTACGCCAGTAGTTCAAAACCTCCCTCCTGGGGACTGCCTGTGGCTGCAGGCTTTTGTTCCAACCAGTTTCACAAAAAGAGTAATTTTACTTCTAATTTGTCATTTTACTCTTTTCTTATCCTGCATTTGAAAAAAAAACACATTGGGATGTTTACATTTTTAATATATTTAGAAATATGTGCATTTTTGTGAAAATTCTTAACTCCCTCTCTCTTTTGTTTTCCTATTAATTCACCATTTTCTGTGTAGTTTGCTCCCTTAATTGTATCCTAATGGTGATATTTAAAAATGATTAGAGTAGACAGCAGGAAAATGACACTGAATGGTCAAAGATTGCAACAAGTTTAACGTTAAACCCACAAATGTGCTCATTAATAAATAATGGATAAAATAACCAGAACAACTGGAAAAGCAAAATCAAATCATGTTGAAGGCAAGAATCTTAAAAACATATGCTAATAAAAAATAATTTAGTTTTGTAATTTTTACATTGACTTCAAAACAAAGAAACTGGGAAATAACAGCTTGTTTCATTAGGCTGGAAGTCCAACTAAAAACAGGAGATGCTTGGAACAAAAACTGGCCGTCATATGCGGTCCCCAGGTCTGAGTTTCAGGACCTCTGAAGTTTACCATGAGGGCTAAAAGCAGAACAATGTCATGACCAATTGCCTCAAAAAGAAAAGAACAATAACATGCCTGAAAATATTTTAACAGGGAAAAACAAACAAAGGAGAACTTTGTGCAAAAGAACTCTTACAATGAATGAGTAGTAGTTTGTTTCACACGTGATGCCTGCCTAACACAATCTAGTTCCTAAAGAGAAAAGCAAAACTCCTCCGAACTGCATAAAGAGAAAGGAAAAGTGGAGCAAAAACTGAAAGACAAAAAGGAGCATTAAACAACAGTATTAATAACCAAACAACCAATGCACAAAATTTACACAAATAAAAGAAAAAAGAAACAAATTGCTAAAGAAATGAAATTCTTATTTTTCTAGCAGGATCAGAAGAGCTGATGGCTTTACCATTGATCCAGACATGCTGTTACACAGAGAAATGTAGCTGCCATCTTAAGAGACATGAGCTGACACACCCTACAAATACTTACCGTAGTCTAAATACAAAACATACAGTAACATGCATTTTTATTTGTTAATCTATGTTGCTATATACAGTATATTTACATGATAAAATTAAATAACTGTTTACCTAACTACTATCAAATGCAATTTAATTATTTTGGTTACGACAGTCGCTGCAAAGAATAAGAAGAGCAGCACTGTTGAAATCACTTTGACCTAATGACCAGTAAGAGTTTGTAGTTCTTTTGTGTGTTTTAACAAGTTTATCTGAGGATCTGATGCATCTAACAGGATATCCTTGAACTGAGGATTCTTTTTGAGTAGAGCAATTGTTGAATAATGTTGATCTTGTGGTGTTCCGCATTGTAACTGTTGTCAGCTTGTGGCACAGGTAAACAGAAGAACTGTTGAGATTCAGTGTGATGTGCTGTGGTGACAATAGTGATGACCTGTAATTTTTGAGCCATTTACTTCCATGAAACTGTAGTGTCAGGCCTTTGTAGCTAAGTGATACTTTGCAGGCCCTGGTCATAGTTATCTAATAGAACAATATATCTCAACAGGGTGGTTTTACTTGTTAGATGGTAAGTTGCAAGGTGTTATTTTTAATGTTTTCAAAAGATGAAGATCAAGAAATTACAAATGAAGGAGACAACAGATACGAGTAAACATACCAAGAGGAAAAGAAGACAAATACTTGATGATATGGCTACACAAGAGAAATCTGGCCAACTGTTCATCTGGCTTTTCTGTGGACATTCTAAAATCTAACATGCTAGTGCTCATACATTTGTTAGACTCCTGAAATCATCTGGTTTTACATTTGCCATTAATTATGATTTTTCACACATAGTTCTTGCATGCTTATGATTAAAAAGGTATTATTTGCCCAGGGGTCACTGTTACTGTTAGGATCTGAGTGAAGATCTAAGAATATCCACTTTTTATTTAGGCTGCTTAATCCAATTTATGGTTATGGTGCAAAATACATTTTCATTAAGATCATACAGAGCTACTATATAGTATGTCCTACAATTGTGCAAACTGGCTGATCAGTTGGCATGAAAATGAAGGTGTAAAGAAAACAACCAGTCTTGTAATACAAGGTTTTGCTTAAAAAGGAAGGTACAAATAACCACACTACCAAATGGAAGAGGATTACAATAATGAGAAAAAATATTACAAATGAAATGAATAAGATATGCACACAACGAAACACAGATTAATGTGAGTAAACAATAAAGGATAAAGGACGACAAATAATGGTGTGAATAATCATAATATGTTACAAAAGAAGTTGTAGAGATAACATATTTAACTCTTTCAGGGCTGATGTTGACTTTTGTCAAAATTCGGGGTAGAGGACAGTAATTGGCTGTAAACTATGACAAAACTCGCCCTTATGTTTTAGTTCGACTCTCTTTGCTTGAAGGAAAGTTACGTACCTTTGTTGATTTGACCTCGATTCCCTGCATGTGCATGAGTAGTGAAGAGCAAACAGCCTCTAAAATGGCAGTGACATCTTAAAGCAAACGTGCAAAGCAGAATACTCCATGGATGTTTTACGTATTATTTCTGAATCAGACTTTGACTTTTCGGACTCTTGAGTTTGATGCAAGTGATCTGGAGATGGAAAACGAAAATGAGATAACTGCATCAGACTATTGGTCCCCAGTTGATTGTTGTGCTGAACACATTCGTGTAGCGGATACACCTAGAGCAGCGTTTGCCTAGGAGGACCACCACTTATGATGACAAACTATATTGCATCACACTGCAATTGCCACCACTGCCCACCTGCTTTTCTAAGACAGATTGGTAGCTGGCCTGAAGTACATTCACGCTGGCCATTGAGGTGCCCCTGCACAGCCACTGCTGCCAGAGATGCCAAACAGATGCCAACAGCAACCACAGCACGTAGCAACAGACATTTTATGTTGATTTCTGTGTGAAACCAGTGCATTGTGTTGAGTTTTTTGGAAAAAATATTCAGCCCTCAAAGAGTTAAAAAGTTCATATTGTTACATATATACAGCAATACAGACCAATCACCCAGAGTTCATAGGTGAGTAAACCCATATTCTTCATGTGCTGTTTAATATTATCTGGAAAAAGGGTCCATGTATGGACCCATCCCTCTACAATATCACAGTCTGAAGCCAGTTACAGTGAGGATATGTATGTTCTGACATTATACAGGACTGTATGTATTTTTTCCACAAAGGCAAAAAAGGGCAAAATAAAAATTAAAACCATAAGGCCCAGGTAATAAGAAAGCACAATATCAAAAAAGAGGGGATTACAAAAAGCCAAATTGTTAACAAAAGTTGAAAGCACACAAAAACCTTCACTCCCTAAAAAGATTTTTGCTAGTTAATGCACAAAGGTTTTGATTCCCAAATATCTGCAGGGAGTTCATCGCGGGATGTCATGGGTAACTACTCCTGGCCGTCACATGATGAAGATGCACAAAATGGCGGTGAATGGATTAGAAAACCAAACGCAAAATGTAAATCATGTAAAAATAAAAAACAAGACAGTGCCACAAAAGAGAATATAAAAAAATTCTGCACATTACAAAATCCTAACAGTATGTATATTAACACTACAAAAACTCTTTGGGATAAAATAATTTTACAAGGCAAAGAACTATTATCAGAAAATAAATAAATACATAAATTTTGAAGATCAAACAAATCTAATGATCACTGTTGCAGTCAAGTTACAATTCAGCATATGAAGAATTATGTACATGTACAAAGTAATTACTGTACTGTACATACTCAGATGTAGAAAGACACACTAAATTGTGACGTCTTTGCAAAAATGGTCGTTAGTAGTTAAGATGGATCCAGTTTTTAACAACAATGAATTACACTTTTTTGGTTCATATTTTGTTGTTTTTATTAAGCAAAATAAACAATAATTATCAGTTCTGGCATAACCTGTTTCAATAACAGAGTTATTAATTAATACTTAATTCATAAATTCATAAATAAATAAACAAATAAATAAATAAATAAATTTATTTATTAATTAATTTAATAATTAGTACTTAATTAATAAATCCAAAATCATCAAACTGACTATTTTTACTGAGTTTTGAAATCCAAGTACAATCATTCCTCATTTTGTTTGCTGTTACAGCAGCCATGGAAGAAATGAATTAGAGATTTCCTGCATGCATTAAGAACGGATAGCTTCATGCTGTAAGGCAGACCTCTCCCACAAATTTGTTGCTTCTGGCAAGCGTTCAGGAAACTGTTAAAGTTAAGTTCACACCTTGTCAGTTAATCGACCTTTGGGTCCATTCTTTATGTTGAAAAAATCCAAAATAGCAAAAATGTGAGAATTTGCTACAGTATATTGTCCAAATTCATGGCTGAATCAGACGTGCTTCTGCTGTGCTTAGCTTTAATTTGGTGGAAATTGTAGATCACAAGGAAGCTTGTCTTGGCTTTGCAATATTTTTAATGCAAAAATGGTGAAACCACTTCACCAGAAAGCCTGGCATAAGCAGGAAGAGAAGAGCAAATGATTTGCACCTTGAATCAACCTAGAACTGCTGCGGAGCTGGATTATTAATTCTCAAAATCCTAAAATCAATATTTTTTTCAGTAGGCAAATTTCTAAATTGTATTGTACAAAAATAATCAATGTAATAATAATAATGATGATAACTACTCCAAGGTAACAAGATATGTAAGTTTATGCACCCTTAAATAAAAAATCAATCAATGGGTCTCCTAAAAGGGCTCTAGCCTTCAAGCTGCAAGGCAAAAGTAAAATGATCATGCTGCACATACACACACATGAACAAAAGTCTTCCTAGAACATTCTAGGATTGTTGGCCCTCATCCGTCAGCAGAGAAATTAATAGCTACTAGAGATGTAGTGTACATGGAACACTTGCATTTCAGCCAACAATAACAAAAAGAATATTTAAAAATAAAAATATTTTCTTTCCTACCTTAATCAATTGTATAAATATACCCAGTATGGAGAAGGTGGAATGAATGCACAGTGAGTCTTAAGAAGTGTTGGGATGCCAGTTTTAATTCCAAACAAATGCAAAGCAAAAAAAGCACACAAAGACGCAATACAGAAACAAGAATAATCTATCCTCTACTGCTTCACTAAAGTTGATAGCTCTTAAGAGTGGGAACTCTGTTCTTTGACAAGTTCAGGTCCAAATGAGACACTGACATTTGGAGGTGTTTGAGTTTTATAGCCCTTCAACCAGAAGGGGTGGGGTCAGTCTCCCACTAGGCACGTCTTCTCGCTGGAGCAGAGGAGAGAAAAACTGAGACTGTCAGCAGTGGCGCCCTCTCTCACCCTAGGGGGGTATTGTGCATCTGTTTAACTTGTGTGACATCCAACAATGCAACTACTTCAGCTACTATAAATATGGTAACTATATATACTATATATCCATCCATCCATCCATCCATTTTCCAACCCGCTGAATCTGAACACAGGGTCACAGGTGTCTGCTGCAGCCAATCCCATCCAACACAGGGCACAAGGCAGGAACCAATCCCCGGGCAGGGTGCCAACCCACCGCAGGACACACACAAACACACGCACACACCAAGGCCAATTTAGAATCGCCAATCCACCTAACCTGCATGTCTTTGGACTGTGGGAGGAAACCGGAGCGCCCGGAGGAAACCCACGCAAACACGGGGAGAACATGCAAACTCCATGCCGGGAGGACCCGGGAAGCGAACCCAGGTCTCCTAACTGCGAGGCAGCAGCGCTACCACTGCGCCACCATGCCACCCGGTGATATACATACATATATATATATATAGTGGTCAAATGAAAGAACTTCATATCAACACTGAAAAATGTGCCAAACCAGTTGTCTCAGTTTATTTACTACAAAAAATATTTCATTTAAGTCAAACAAAAATTAGGACTGCTACACGCACCAAACAGAAACGCTTCAAAAGTAGATTGCCATCAGGCTAGGTGATTGCAAGGAAGAAACCCCGTCTTGTGTTGGGTTCAGTGCAAGACTGAACACCTCCACACATCAGCTATAGGATTTATAGCTTGGGGACCAGAAGGGGTGGAGTTAGTTGTCCTTACCGGGTGTCTTCTCTGTGCTGCACTGGGAACAAGAGAGGAGAATGTTAGTGTCAGTGCTCCCTCTTGACATGGAGCTGTATTACATACCTCTGTTGAGCCTGGAAAGTGGTCCATAGACAGGAATGCATGAACATTTATGTATGTATAAATATATATATATATATATATAGTTATGTCCATAAATATTTGGACAGAGACAACTTTTTTCTAATTTTGGTTCTGTACATTATCACAATGAATTTTAAATGAAACAACTCAGATGCAGTTGAAGTGCAGACTTTCAGCTTTAATTCAGTGGGGTGAACAAAACGATTGCGTAAAAATGTGAGGCAACTAAAGCATTTTTTGAACACAATCCCTTCATTTCAGGGGCTCAAAAGTAATTGGACAATTGACTCAAAGGCTATTTCATGAGCAGGTGTGGGCAAGTCCATCGTTATGTCATTATCAATTAAGCAGATAAAAGGCCTGGAGTTGATTTGAGGTGTGGTGCTTGCATGTGGAAGATTTTGCTGTGAACAGACCACATGTGGTCAAAGGAGCTCTCCATGCAGGTGAAAGAAGCCATCCTTAAGCTGCGAAAACAGAAAAAAACCATCCGAGAAATTGCTACAATATTACGAGTGGCAAAATCTACAGTTTGGTACATCCTGAGAAAGAAAGCAAGCACTGGTGAACTCAGCAACGCAAAAAGACCTGGACATCCACGGAAGACAACAGTGGTGGATGATCGCAGAATCATTTCCATGGTGAAGAGAAACCCCTTCACAACAGCCAACCAAGTGAACAACACTCTCTAGGGGGTAGGCGTATTGATATCCAAGTCAAATAATTTTTACTTACTGAAACTTTAGTCTCCTTCAAAGTACTCTCCATGTGAATGAATGTACTTGTCCCAATGGTTTTCCCACTGGTGGAAACATTTTTGGAATTGCTGAAGAGGAATGTTGTCCAGTGCCTGCAGCAATTTTTCCTTTGACTTCCTCCTCCATGGTACAAAAATGCATTCCTCTGAGTTCTTTATTCATATGCGGAAACTATAAAAAGTCGCATGGAGTAAGACCAAGTGACGTTTCCCGTTGTTTGAAATGCAAAAACCACTCGTAGACCTGTGTTTTACTTAAAGCTTCCTCTTTAA
Organism: Erpetoichthys calabaricus; assembly: GCF_900747795.2. NCBI lineage: Eukaryota > Metazoa > Chordata > Cladistia > Polypteriformes > Polypteridae > Erpetoichthys > Erpetoichthys calabaricus. The sequence goes on from NC_041395.2 coordinate 79,835,455, forward strand.
AAGCAGTTTCAAGCATCACTACAGTTTCAGCAGCAGTTTTCCCTAAGAGAAAACAAAATTTAATGCAGACTCACTATTCTTTATGAGCACCCATCACAAAAATTGCAGAACATGTTTAATAAGTACCAAGAAAAACTTTACACGGAATGTCATATGAACAATACAGAGCAACACCATTTGGCAAACTGCCACAAAATACTTTAAGTATGCGACACCTAGCAGTGAAATTTGCAACTAAGTTTGGATTGCGCCCTAGTACAGATTCTGGTTATTTTTGGCCACCTCATATATACTGTGTATACTATATATATATATATATATATATATATATATATATATATATATATATATATATATATATACACTGTATATATTGTCAATAAATGGACACTTGAGGGCACTGTTGCCCCATGAAACCCAGCAAACAGATGCAGACACAGGTTTAAAAGCACCAAGAATTATTTTAATTTTCTTCTTTAAAGTGCCCCAAAGCTCCTCCACCACAAAAAACAGGCAATATCTATAATAATCACACAATACAGTACTGAAACACTGGCTCGGTTTGCTGGGTCTCCACCAGTCCTTTATACAGTCCTTGACTCGGAAGTGCTTCTACTCTTCTGTTTACATGACTTGTCAGCACTTCCGGGTCAGATGGAGGATTACATTTTTCTTCAGCCCGGAAGTACTTCTGTCCTTCCATCCCCATGACTTGGGAGTACTTCCGGGCTATATTGGAAATGGACATACCCGTGTCTCCCTGCAGCGTCCCCTGGCAGCACCCACGGTACCCAACAGGGCTGTGAAGCCAAACTCCATCTCCCATAGTGCCCTGTGGGATTCTGGGGCACAGCTAAGCTGCAGGGAAGTCTCCATCTAGCATCTCGGGGGTTTCGGCCAGGTTGAGTTGCCGGTCGTCCATCACAATATATATATATATATATATATATATATATATATATATATATATATATATATATATATAAAACTGCATATTTATATGAAAAGAAACATCCATCCAGTCTCTTACCTTTCTAATCTTGCTTAGTCCAATACAAGGGTGTCAGGGTTCAGATACGTCTAATAGAACATTGTATGCAAGGCAGGAGTTACCCATGGCATGGAATCCAGTCTATTACAGAACACTCTCACAAATTGGCCAATTAAGTCTTCAGCCAGCTTAAGATGTACTATCTGGTAGAAAATCACAGAAGATTGAGAAAATACTCATACAGGAAGAACGTACAAACTTCACACAGGCAGTGACTTAATAATGATATAAACCTGAGTTTTTTTGATGCTTGGATGCGAAAACCTGAAGAATCTAAGAATTTGTTTCACATATTGCTTTAGTGCTGAACAACCAAATGCTAGTTTAGTAGTCATCTTTATTTTCTCAAATTGCCATCTTTTGCAGCCATGCTAGCTTTCCACCCTTTTCATCTTCCACCTTCCCTTTCCTTCTCCATCCTTTTCTCACCAGGTTCTATTGTTACTCCACTCTTACTAAAAACCTAATGAAGTTTCCACAGTTGGAAGCTTGTCTTCCTAACTGTCATATTTTTTCCTGTATGGAATTAACCTAAACAGCCTTTTCAGTTTAATTCTCTATTTTTGCTTGCTTTTTCCCTTTAAGTCCATATTCTTGAGCTGGCTAGAACTCAGAATGACTGTGATATGTACACTATTGATACAGCTGAATACATAACTGGGTGAAAACTATAATAAGAACTGAATCATGGCTGAGGAAGTAGAAATACTGATTGTTTGACAGTATAATATTGAAAGGTGTAAACAGATTAACAAATACAATGATAAACATACAGCATAAGCATAGCTTACTATTAAAAAGAACAGATGTTTTATATTTCTGGCAGTGTCTTTTTTGAGCTGGATGTTAAATGGCTGAGTGTTCTTCTTTCACAATTGTAAAATAAGGCAGGGAGAAATTTCCAGCAATCCTGGCAACATTTGTTACATGCCCTCTGTTTTACTCTTTCTTTCATTTTAAAGAGACTTTAGCCTGTTTTTTCACTCTTCTTTTTTCATCCCCCTCATTGGCAAAAAGGAAAGTAATAAACAGGAATATAGACTCCAAAAAAAGGATTAGCTGAGTGTTCTTGCCTCTGAAATCCTCTCGAGTTGCCAGTAGCAAAATCACATCTAACGTGCTGTACGAGTGAGGACAAGTTTAGAAAGGAAACTTAAACGGGGCTCCAGAAAAACAACATCAGTCTGTAGTGAGTGAAAAAGGGAGTGAGACACACATGCAAAAAAAAAAAAAAACAGACAATGGGCGGGGATTTTTATCAGTTCCTCAAGGAAGTGTAATTCACATTATCTCATACAGAAAAAGAGCAATTTTCATAAGCAACTACCAACAAGGAACGTGCATGCAGTTCTTCTAGCTGAACTAACTTTTCTGGAGGCAAAGTGACAAGGACAACAACACAGGTAAGAAGAGAGCAGTTGCTTATACCTCCAAAGAAGGGCAGTTTGCTACTGATAGATAACTTGTTTTATCGCGTGTACTGTTTTACTCTTATCTCCTTCATCAGTAATTATACCCTGGCCTCCTGATGCCGGCAGTCCTGCAGGTCTGTAAAGCCTTTGAAGCACTGAGTTACTTTCTACTTCAATGCCAAATGACATGAATGGCAGATTTTGCTAAGAAAGAAAGAAAGAAAGAAAGAAAGAAAGAAAGAAAGAAAGAAAGAAAGAAAGAAAGAAAGAAAGAAAGAAAGAAATGTGCTTTTGTGTAACTACAGTTAGCATTCAAAAGAAGCAGGAAATAAAACAATTGTGCAAAAAGTGAAAAATTAGCAATTAAAGTACCCACTGAGATCTGTGATTAGCATCTTCTGTAGACTTCGGGTTAAGGATTATTAAATGTGGCCTAATGATTAAAGTATCAGCCTATTAACCACAAGCTTTTTAATTCAAATATAACCTCCTACTTTACTATATGTGGATGAGTCTATCAAGTATTCACCTGTGCATCAATACTAAAATAAAATCTCTAAAATTATGTGTAATTGCAGCTACTGTACATTAAAAATAGAACGCCTGTTATAAAATAGTATGAATGTTGAAAATAAATATATTACCATTATGTTGTTGTCACGAATATTGACTTGCTTGAAAAGGATGCTCAGCTGGACACATAACGACAGTTTGCCTAAGGAATAGCTGAAGATGAAACACAAGCTATCATACATCTCAGTACACCACATAACTTCTGCATTTAAGCTTTGTTGTTTCCTGTAAGGCTGCCCTTAAAAAAAAAAAAAAACAGAACATCTTGCAAAAAGAGTTTCATGGCAAGCTAAGGAACTTGAAACCACGTGTTAATAGTTAGGTGTGTTAGTATTACAGTAAAGTACACACCACCATAAACTTGTTTTCTCCAGCATACATATACATATACATATACATATACATATACATATACATATACATATACATATACATATGAAATACACTTTTCTAAGAAAAGAAAAAAAAAATCAGAAGATGCTATGCTCATTCTCAGCCTAGGATTTCATATTTGACCAGGTCTTAATGACCAACTAACTTTTTAATCTCTCCCTTCGTCTTTTCTAATGGAAACCTTTTCTCATCTACTCTCACATTTTCTTCTTTCATCTATCCTGACTTTGTTTCCTTCTTCCACTCCTATATTCAGTATGTTACTTGCTCTTTCCTTTTCAGTTGCACACCTGATGAAGGCTAGACAGCTGAAATGTTGCAGCTTTTACCTTCTTTCCTTTTCAGAATGGAAAATGTCCTCTAATTCTTTTTCCTTAAAAATCTACATCTACATCTATATCTGCATTTACATCTACATTTGCATTTACCTATACATATATACAGTACAATACATATACAGATGAAGACACAGATACAAATACAGATGCAGCTACATATACATATCGACAAGGGGAATCATTGTGGTATATTGGTTAGTGCTGTCACCTCGGGAAATCTAGCGACCTGAATATGAATCCTGCTCTAGACTGCTTTCTGGGTACAGTTTGTACATTCTCCTAGTGTGTTCTCTTGGCTAAATAAGCTCAATGTGTCAGTGTGTGTCAGTGGTCCAATGATAATAATAATAATAATACATTTTATTTATATAGCGCCTTTCCCATGCTCAAGGCGCTTCACAGAGTCTTAGAAAAAACAGTGGTCTAGTTCTTCATCCAGGGTTGGCTCCTACTGTGGGGGTTAGGCCCTGAATTGGCTTAGACAGGTTTGAGAATGTTACGATGTAATGTTAAATTATAATAATCAGATTATTAAATTGTACCATTTTAAGTATTTCTGTCTGTGATGTTACAAGCTTTCATTAGAACATTTCAGGTGAAACTTGTTGAATATAACATTCATTGTGATCATCATTGCTGCTGTTGATTAGTCAACCTAAATATAAATTTTAAAAATGTGTTACTTTTGTTTTATAATATTTTGAATAGTCTTTAACAAACATTGTTTCTCTTTAAGATATGGTTGAGGGCTGTACTAGAATTAGGCTGTTACTTGCAGTTGTAAATTAATAATGGAGTATAAGAGGATTCTCAGATACTCTTCGAGCTTCAATATAACAAAGAAAGAAGGCTTGGAATTCCCTACAGTGGACTGGCACTCCTTCTGGGTTGCTTTCTACCTTTTAAACTCAGTGTAGCTGATGAAGGCATTAATACCCAAAAACTCTGAGTTGATCAAAGCAGATTTGAAGATGGATACATGGAAGGATCTGTATGATTTATAATATTGGAACTGGATGATCCTTACATCCTTATAAGGAGGTATATGTGCATCATATTTATTCTTTCTTTCTTATCTATTAAGGGATTCACAGGGACCTTCAACATATTTCACCTGAATTGGGTGCTAGGCATGAAGAAACTTAATAGGAAACCAATTAAAATATCTGTGTGCAAATAGGAGATCCTACACATTTGAGTTTGGGTGTGCTTTGAAGGTGCCATGCAGTGGACTGCTGCTCCATGCACGGTTGATTGGTTACTACATTGTGTGCAGTGCTATAAGGATCTGAATTTTATTAAATTGGTAAGACAGCAAATGGATGATTTAAGCTTTTTTCTGTTTTATTATTTCAAACTTAAAGAAAATTTTCATGTGTAAAAAAGGAGCTCATAGACTTTTATTGTTTTACCAGGACAATATGAACATACCAGTGCAGCACAAATAGTTATATTAGATTTTCTGCTCTGTGCTTTTTGTGACTTTTTATTATGACTTAAAAACTAATACACAAACATTTCTATTCGTAAGTAGCTGTCCTCAGAAAAGTATTTGAATTTTATGTTATAGTATACTGCATCCATTAATGTTTTCCAAAAGATCTAGAGTGGTATTGTCAGGCCCCTCGTAGCTTCATCCCCTCTCAGACACTTCAGACTGTCTGTAGTGTACATCTTTAGATAAGCGTTCAAGCCACAAAGAGGCAGATAGAATTTAAATGCAAGTATTGAAATCAGTCTGTGACAAAAACCACTTTCAAGAGTATATTGAAGCTTTATCTCTTTATATAAATGTGTGTGCTTGATTTTTGACCGATTTTAAAGTAGTCAGCAGTTGCACCCAAAGTTCATACTATGGTTAAGATATGATACTGAGCACATAGGACTTCAGACATAAAAAGCCAACAAATCATTGTTGTCCATGTAATTGCATTAATTAGGCAATGTAAGGATTTATGCAGCAACACCTACTGGCATTCAGGGACATTGCAAATACAGTAGTTAAATAACAAAAAAGTTAACAATCCAAGTAATTGCAAAAGAGCCTGCATTGTAGGAGCTGGTCAGTTGCTTTAATTAATTGGCAAAGAAAAGCAAATACTTCAGATATTTTGAAAGAATTTTGTTTTAAAGACAGTGGAAGAATAAAAAAATATTAACACATAAATAAACAAATAAGTTAAGAAAAGCTGATCATATAAAATCCAGTAAAAATGTAAAAGGAGAAGAGATTTTTGCACTTTAAAAATGGCAATACTAGCACTAGCTCCTGTTATCATGATGAGTATGTAGACATGGTCATATTTTTAAACACTTCTCTGTAGTGCACAACTCCTGTAAGAGTCTTGTTCTGTGCTTGTTTATCAGTAAAATCAGTATTTTTGATACATGTGCCATAACTGAGCCTGTCTTCTTAATTAGCTCATTGATTCGGAGGGTTTCTTTTGAAATGATAGTGTAGAAAATGGCATTGGCCATCGCAATATTAAAGATGATGAAAAGATGTCACTACCCACTTTAAAGGAGTGCAATCTCCTAAGAAGAAATAATTAGCTCTGCCCATTCATGTATAGTTCCTCTGTGTTACGAGACCAGTCCAGCCTTTCATTGACGTGGGTTCCCAAAAGAGCACTTCTTCCTCCACTTCCACTTCTATATAGTTACTGGGTGGAGAGGCTCTTTGGTATGATGAAACTCTAATCAGGTCCTAGCTTTTGGTAATATTGAATTTTATTTGCACTAAGAAACAGTTCTTCTCCAGCTGACTCCTATAGTTTGTCTCACCCACCTGTCAAAACACTCTATTAATGTAAAGTCATCTGAGAATTTCTGAAAGTTACATGTCCTTGTATTATATTTATACTCTGAGATATACAGGGTGAGCAGAAAAGGTAACAGGACCTTTCCTTGTGGTGCAACCAGTGTCTCTCACATCCACATCAGAGCCTCACAAACTGTGATCTGCTGGCTCGTCCACCTGAATATCTTTGAGCTTATTACTTCACAGGATAGCTGGATTTCTATTCAGAAGCTTTAAGAAGCCTAATTATTCATTCATCTCTACATTTTCTCATTTACATTTGTTCAATATGGGCTTATGTGAGCTAGAGCCTACAGGGCACAAGGAAAAATCTAAACTTTATTAGAGGATACCAGTCCATCACAGGGTATTCTTCTTCTTTTCTTCTTTTTCTTTTGGCTGTTCCTGTTAGGGGTTGCCACAGCGGATCATCTTCTTCCATATCTTTCTATCCTCTACATCTTGCTGTGTGACACTCAGCACCTGCATGTCCTCTCTCACCACAGCCATAAACCTCCTCTAAGGCCTTCCTCTTTTCCTCTTCCCTGGCAGCTCTATCCTTAACATCCTTCTCACAATATACTCAGCATCTCTCCTCTGCACATATCCAGACCAATGCAATCTCACCTCTCTGACTTTGTCTCCCAACTGTCCAACCTGAGTCGACCCTCTAATGTACTCATTTCCAATCCTGTCCATCCTCTTCACACCCAATACAGGGTACTCTAATACTCACTAATTCAAACCAGTCTTGTTTAGAGAGCATGGTTTACCTAATATACGTGTCTTTGAGATGTAGAAAACAAGAGGGCCTAGAGAGAACACACAGAGAAAGAAACATGTGCACCTCACATACATTCAGTCTGAACCAAGTGTCATAATAGGCTTCCTGACACACTTCTGGAACTGTTTTTAGTCAAAACCAGTCTCACCTACACACATAACAAATAAGAAACAAAGCTTCATTCTTTGATTAGGAGATATAAATCCTTAGAGCCTTTATTTAACCTGTGGATGAGTCTATCCATTAAGCATCAATTTGAATTTAGAGGTGATCACATATATGAAGGATAAGTTTTGTTACATTTGTAAAGGGTGTGCTCTGAGCAGGCCAGTAGTGGCCTTGTAAATTTACATTAAAAGCCGATAGCATCAGAGCTTTCTCAAGAATATTAAGAGAGACTTACAGTTTATTATTTACTCCTATATGCATTTATCTAAGGCATCTATAGGCTTGCTCCAAATGATATTTCATTGTATTGTACAGTGACAATAAATGTATCTTGCATTTTGCAGTACTATCGGGTGAAATCTTCACAAAGTGTGACACTGTGCACAGACTTATGGTATACCTAGCCAAAGTTTGCTAAAGGTTTACATCATTTTTCACATTTTGTTAATTCAGTGGTCTTTGTCTGCATTACTCTGCAAATCTACACCTAATTCATCTCATTTGCGACAAATGAATTCTTAATGTTTGTTTTCACTGATCAGCATTTTCCTAAAATAAAAGTAATTGCTGAACTCTAATAAAGCTTTAGGAGTAGTATGGGAGCCGTTCATGGAACACAAAGGTACCCCAAGAAGATGAGACAACAACTTTGCAATATGTTTATACATCTCTGCCTAAGAAAACTCTTTAAATTGCTACAATTCATATTCTGTATAATTAAAGAAACATCACTGTTCTGTTGTATTTCACTGTCCTAGTTATATAAATTAGGACTCTCTCTCCAGTTTATGTCACATTATATCTCTGAAGTTCCTGCAGCTTTTCTTGGAACCTTATTTTTTTTTTACTCAGATACATTTCCAGGGGCCTTCTTGGATACGACCTTCTTGGGTGGATCCTTTTTTAGGTTTCTGGTCCATTCCTGAAAGAAAACAGAACATGTTTTGAGACAAATGAATTTCTTCATTATTTACTTTATGGATCTCCCAGTGCTCCAGCTTCTGACCACATAACATAAAAGTCAACATTATCAGAAGTGCTTAATCCGATTCAGGGTTTGGAGAGGACTAGTAGTGTCAGATTCAAGTCAGGAACCAATTCTGGATGGTGTGTCAGTCCAGTGCAGGGCCCACTAAGGCACACACACCCACAGAACCAAGTCAGAAACTTTACAGCAGGGGTCCTAAATCACAGACCTGGAGGGCCAGAGTGGCTGCAGGTTTTTGTTCCAACCCGGTTGCTTAATTAGAAAGCAATTTTTGCCAATAATTTAATTTCATGGCTTGTTAGTGCTTTAACTCTGCTATGTCAGGTAATTTTCATATCCTAGATTTTTTCCCCCTTTCTAAGGATATCATCCAAATGATTTGAAGGCTAAAATGGATGAGTAATTCTCAGTCCTTCACTTTTTTCTCTTCACTTTCCTTCCAAGTATTTAATTAAACGTTAATTAAATGGTAACAAGCTAAATGGAGAAATGCTGGCTACTTTTGTCATTGCCATTTTATTGCTAATAAGGAGCAATTAAAGACTAAAATAAGCAATAAGGGTTCAAAATCTTAATGAGCGAGACAACTAAAGTGACGCAGAAGTGTTACTTGAGCAATAAGTGTTTCTTATTAAGCAAGTGGGTTGGAGCAAAAACCTGCAGCCACTGTGGCCCTCCAGGACCGTGATTGAGGACCCTTGCTTTATAGGCTTGACTTTGGGAAGAAAGTGGGAGTATCCAGAGAAAAATTCCAATGCTGATATGGGGAGAATGTGCAAAATCCACATGGACAAAAACTAGACACAGGATTCAGCACCCTTGATGCCGGAAGCTTTAGGTAGCAGTGCTACTCACTGTATCCTCCTCATTCAAGCAACCTAGGTTTAATTTATATAGTGTCAATAACAGCACACTCAATCACAATTCATTTTGTACAGCAAATTAAATTATAAAACAGCATCCAATCGGTACAATAAAATGAAGACAGCAAAGATAAACATAAACGGAAGAAGTAGTCTCAAGTGTATGCATGAATGTGGTTTGCAGTGTGCTGGTTTCTGCCTTGCATCTGATATTCCTGAGTTTCCTGTGAGAATGCTATGGAAAAATTAGGTTAAAAAATCAATGCATGGATGAGGCTTTACCTATTTTTATTAACATTCATCTTTGTCACTGTATCATTGCTTTTTCAAATGGGTGTTTGTTCACAGCTGATTTCTTTTCAGCAGTCTGCCAGTAACTAATCATCTCACAGGCATCCTATATAATTCTGCTTTGTATTGCCCTTACACACAAAGCATCATTTGTCCTGACAATGTTAACAAGTGATGAATCCAGGGATGAAAGTTGCTCTTATACTATAATAAGCCACTGTAATATCATTATTCTTAAAACCTTTGAAAACATAATTATGCAATATGGTAAAGAAATGTGCTCAACTACTTCTTTTTCTGAATATCCTTATCAGTTATGCACCAGGCTCTCAACTACGATTAAGTTGCAAAATATGTTTTGTTTCTGTCCATGTCAAATCATGGTTTAAAATGTGATCCACTTATCATTTTTAATTAGATATAATATATCAACAATATACTCATCTTCTCTGATCATAGTTCACAAAGCATTTGGAGCCATGATCTTCTAACAAATGCTTATAATTACTCCATCATTCAGGAATACTAACTCTCTGGTAATTTTATATATCCCTATTATTGATTAGTTGTTGGTGGGACTAAAACTCAATAGAACTTCTCTAGTTAGCATTTAAAAAAAGACAAAATAAGTTTTTCAGGAAGGCCTATTAAGAACACGCCACATAGTTGTTACACCCTTAGCCGAGGGCTGGCACCAGGGAAAATCTGTAGGAGGCATCTGCAATTTTGAAAGATGAGTGATGTTTCAGTTGAAGCTTTACTTTCACTTTCAGTCCCAATGAACAGCAAGGTAAACTACAAATACTCCCTATTAAATTTTGGTATAACAAACTTCATCAGATTATTTATTTAAATAACCAGTATTTCATTATCTTATTAATTACAGTACCCCTGCTCAAATAAAATGGAATATGTTTAAATATTTGACTTCCTCCAACATTCACCTTCTTGAACAGATTCATAGTTGCCACACATTTATTAATGTTAATGCCAGATAAACACACTTTGTATGGAATTACCACATCTATATTGTACTTTGGATACTCAAATTCCATATGAATGGAAACAATACAAATTCAAAAAGAAAACAAAATTACCAGTAATAATTGATACATGAACGTAGACAAATTACTGCAAGAGATTTTTCCAAAAGTATGAAATCCTTTGTTTTTATTCCTACTTGAGGCATTTTAATAAAGTGCAGCGTCAGTGATGGTGTGAACTTGACGGATGTGCACTTCTTAGTGGGTGGGGCTAAACTTAGTGGGTGGGGCAGTTCATTATTTGCCTCAGAGTGGTATCAGTAACACAAAGCCGTATGCACAATGCAGAATGAGGTTATATACGGTATTATAACTGGGCTGGGAACTGAATACAGGTCCCTGAAAATGTAAACCTGTAATGAGAAGCCCTATACCACCATCTCTTACCGCTGAGGTGGAGGGTGTTGGAGCCTACATTTAGAAAAGCAGATACAAGGCAGAAACTCTAGATGCAATGGTAAAAGAGAAAAAAAACTAAGCAAAATAACATTTGTCTCTGACTCCATTCATTCATATTCTGCAAGGCCTACCGTCTCACACATGTCAAAGACTCACTTCTGTTCCACTTAACACAAAGCTTTTATGCTTTCTTCTTTTTTACTTTTTCAGAAGTGTCAATTCTTGAGGTTAAAGATCTTTTACAACAATACACCCTATTTGGCAATTCTGGTCTTTTTTATCTTAAGGAACTGATAAAACCTTCATAGTATCAGTCCATAAGTGTTTAGTGTTTATTAGTAAAAAACAATACAATTTCTTTTAAGCCTTAGAACTTCCATAGATAAATGAATGTTTATTCAAGAACCAAAGCACAAAACACATATAAGGCAGTTTTAAATTAAGGTGCTGTTCCAGTTGTTGTCATTGCTTCATTATTTGTTATTGTTTGATAATGAGTTTTTTTCTGTTTAACAGTAAGTAACATATGAAAATATACAGTATAGATAAAGTATATATTGCCCCAGGGTTGCATGTGGATATCATTCTGACAGAGCAGAGGCTGGCCTACTAACAAGGGCCTAAAGTCCTTTCATACATACCAAGTGTCCTGGTAATTACTTCTTTGGAGAGACAAATATTGGATAGTGGCAATGAGGGATGATAAATAATATAATTAACTTCCCCAGACTGCTATAGAGCAGCATGGGGATCCTGTACATTTTCTATTAGACCCTGCAATTAAAGAACTTTCAGGGTGGGTTCAAGTTTGCAGGAACCCCTACAGCCACTAGAGAGGAGTTCAGTGTCAGGCTCCCTAGCGAGAGGAATACTGACCCCCTTAAGTAGTTATGGAGGTTTACCCAATTTAAACCCATACCCTCTGGGAGTTTGTAGTCTGGAGGAGAGTAAGAGAAAAGCCTCGACTACCGGGAGGAAAAGAGGCCAGAATTCAGCGAAATGAGAGACAAAGACAAAGATGGAGGTAAACGTTGGAGTATTTGGTGCATACAGAGTTGGGTTAATGGGCAGTCGCCCTACCAGGTAGGGCTTTACATGTTCAGTGAGACCAAGAGAGGCAGTAGGTATTTTCTATATTTATTTACCTTGTATTGTATTCACTTTCTGTGTATATCTATCTCTCCTATTATTTCTTTAATAAACCTTGCCATTCTTTGGGTTGGAAATGACTAAAAGTTGCTCTTGTGTTCCACAAAATGTTTAAGAATATATCAATTGTAAAGGGATGCATTTGTATATTACAATAATGTATTAAAACTAATAAGTTCATTTTTAACAGAAAACACATATCATGTAAGTGCTTGATAAATAAATTATCAGTCAACATACCTTTTTGTCATGTTGACATTTAAAGTGGAGTCATTTCTTCATGATCATCATTAAATATTGTTTCCTTACAGACTCATTCAGGATACATCTTTAAAGAACTTAAAATCTTAGCAGTGGAGAATGTGCCACTTTCAGTAACATAAAGAATGAAAAAAAAATCCAGCTATAGACAGAATGGAAAAACTCCTTCTAGATCTCTCCTCTACCTTTCACATGGTCGATTGTCAGATTCTGCGTGCCACCTTCTCTGACCTTTGTCCTACCTCTTGGGCAGATCATACAGACAAACACGGGGGTGTCTTAAGGAATGGTCCTGGGACCTCTCCTCCTCTCTCTATAAACTACTTCATCAAGACCCTGTTCTTCCAGTTTTCTCTTATCAGTGCTATGCTGTTGATCTGCTGCTCTATCTTTTGTCCTCTCCAGAATACCACATGGCGTCAGCTAGAATCTTAGCATGTCTCACTGATATTGCAACTTGGATGAAGGAGCACTATCTCCAGCTCAATCACACAACTATAGACATTCTTGTTATGCCATTACATCCTTCTTTTTAACAGCCGAGCTCTGTTCAGATTGTCTCATTATTACTAACACCCACCAAGTCTGTACACAACCTTGGGGTGGTGATAAATGACCAACTGTCTTTCACTGACCATGTCTTATGTGGTCTTGCAGATTTACTCTACACATCATCTGCAGGATCAGACCATATTTGACAGAGTATGCAGCCCAGCTCCCAGTCCAGGCCCTGGTCTTGTCACATATGGACTACTGTATCTATCTGTTGGCAGGGGAACCGGCAGGTGACACCAACAAGCTGCAGATGATTCATAATGCAGCAGCATGTCTGTTGTTCAGCCAGCCAAGGAGGGCACACGTCACTGCTCTTTTCAGTTCACTACTTTGATTCCCTGTAGCAGCAGCACATATTAAGTTCAAGTCCTGATGCTTGCCTACAGAGTAGTCAATTGGTCAGCACCTAGGTACATGGAGAGATCCTATGTTCCTTCTCACCCACCCAGATCTGCTAAATAACGGAATCTGGTGATGCCACCTCTACGCGGCTTCAAATCTCAATCCAAACACATGTAGCTGCCCACCTCCATTTCAAATTCTGACTCCTACTATTTACGAAGTGTTTGAAGACTCTGTTGTTTGATGAATTTCTGACTAATTGATAATGGCTTTGTTAGGTTTTGCAACCATAGGACTATAACTCACTTTTACTTTATCTGAGGTCTTTACTTGTGATAAACAACTTTGTACCTCTGTCCTGTAACTCTTCCAGACTGATGTTTACTTGATTGTGTAATTTGTAAGTCAGTTTCAATAAAAGTGTCTGCTAAGCAAATAAATGTAAATCTAGTTTACCTTCATATACTTAAAAAATCCATTTAGAGAATTAAGATTTTATAGGAATGTTACTTTTCTCTTCCTTGGAAAAATCTACAGAGTTCTCTGTGTTGATTATGAAGGCTGAATAAAAAGTTTCGTCATTACAATTAAGGCAGTTGATTGACAGACATGCCAAGTGATGGTAGTGTACTGAGGTCAGTCGCATTGATTGCTACTTTATTTGTGACCTTTTTTTCAGCATTAATTGTTTTTAAAATGTAGATGTTGGTTTACTTAGTGCCTTGCAACACTTAATACTGCAAAACCTTTCTTTAAAAACTGTTTTACTAACTATTTTTCATTTGCACAAACAGGAGGAGTGAGAGTGCTGTGGGGAGTTTATAATATTATAGTTACTATCACTACAGGACATCCACTGATTTGGTGGCCTGCCATGCACCGCTTACTTTGGCTGTACTGTCTGATACAAAAAGTTGACAAATATTGGAGAACAAAAATGTTTTAGTGTTCCAAATTTTGACTTTAATTTATTTTTGTTCATTATCCATAGTATATACGTATATGTATTTAAGCTAAATAAATATGACTGTGATGAAGAGATAGACCTCGGTTGTACCGGACAAGACAGTGGTCAGTGCTCCATTCCCATTCTTGCTACTCTCTGTATGTTGTTTACATGGTGTCCTCCAGTTTACTCCCCACGTTATATTAAATGTTGACTCCATGTTGTCCCTGCAGTGGATTGATGTGAGATCCATCACTAGTTACCTCTTTTGTGTTTAATTCTCATCTCGTTGCTATCTTTTTATGGATAATATGGGACAGGCAAAATGAATATCTTCATCTGTTTTATTTTGTTAACTTCTTGCTTCTTCACTCACTTGGAAAATGTTAAATGGGGAGTTTAAAAAGCTTAAAGAAAATGAGTATGAAAAATCTCTAAACATTAATGCCTTCCTCTGTAAGCACACAAAAAGAAATATGCACACTAGTAAAAAAAGTGCTTAATAATATTGTAGAGCTGTTTTTTTGTTGTTTAAATTATTCATTCTTTCATTTTCTAATCTGTTTATCCAATTAAGTGTTGCAAAATTCAAAAATTAAGTTTAAACTAGTAGAATCTTTTGTGAGATTAACTTTACTGTGTTTCCGAAAATAATAGATTGGGTCATACACAGTGAAGTAAAGTACCTGGAATTTCAAGAGTTAGCTCACTGCCAGTTGCTGCTGGTAGGGCAAGCTGATACAGGTAACCTTAATTATATTGCAAGGGCAGTGAAGAGAATCCAGCTATGTGAAGAATTTCTGGATCAATCTATAGTATGGAAGGCATTTCAAAGCTGAAATAACAGACAGCACAGAAACGTTAAGGTTTTAGTTTTGCCAGTGTTACAGTTAGACACAGAGGCATTTTAATGTGCTGGTCCAAAATCAGAAGATATCATTCAAGGTGGACCATGCAATTGCACAACAAACAATTCTGATTTATGGGGCAAAAAAGTGGCTGTAAGAAATGCTGTCCAGAAACATAAAAATGGCAGCAAAAAATATGAGCAATAACCAACAAGCAAACATGCTTCATGCAGTGAACAAATTGTTGTTTCACTTCCTTAGACCATAATAATAAATTTTACTGAAACTAGTGATGTGATTTTTAACTTTTTCATTATTCGGCTTACTAAAAAAAATCTTTTTCAACTTATGAACTTTATAGTAGAGATTCATCTCATGGTAGCCCATGTATGAAACCTCTGTCAAGCCACTTCCCTCGGTGAAGGAGATTCTCTATATGTGTGGAATCATCTGATCCATGATCTGTATATAGCAGGGCATCTAAAAATTACAAGTACTTGGATGTTTTTCATGGATGTTCTCTTGGTGGAGGGTCTGATGCTAACTTTATATGTTTGCAAAAGTGAATCCACCTGGCATTAAAACACTTGGTGTATGTCACCCAGGGATAATTCTAAAGGCAGAGATGTTCTATGAGTGACAGGCCATATATGTAATGCAGAATCTCCTTTGATGCCATCATAGTGCTCAAGCTATCCCTCTATAAGGTTATACAGTAGTGAGAATGCAAAGTTTAATACAGCTCTCAGTTTAGTTTTACGTTTGTGAGATCAAAGGAACTGACAAAGCAGAGAACAGGTAAACAGTGCACTAGACAGTGCACGCTTAAATGTGGAGACATGAAAAGTGCAACAAAAACAGAAATTAGGGGAAAAGTCAAAGTTTACATAGTCAGTTCAGCATGTTTAATGAATTTATAAGGTTGAGTAGACCATGGAGCTAACACCCGAGGTGAAACAATGTCTGAAATCTCTGCTGTGAACATTTGTGACCAACTAGAATGTCTCTCCAAGGAAGTCTGAAAATGCAAACCATGCATTAAAGAAGGGTCAATTGATCAGACAAACTTTCAGAATAGTAGTTGTGAGTGCTTTCTTCGGTAATCTAATTTTTTTTAAATTTTACTTTTAATAACTTTTTATAAAAAAGTCATAATTTAATTCTCAATAAGCCTGTAACCACCTGCTTAAATACCTCTAACACATATCAAATGGATGCTGGTGCAGTGGTGGAGCTGCAGCTGGAAAGCATGCCTATGAACCAATGCAAAACTGGTACTGAATGATGGCATGAAAGAAGCAATGAAAATAAGAATAAAAATAATTTTCAATAAAACAAATCAGGAAAAAAAAGCCCAAAACACTCCAAAATACTCTTAAAACAGTTGCAGATTTTGACTTTCAAAACAACAGCAATTCAGTCATAGATAATATTAAAGCTCCTGAAAGCATCAATTATTATCTCAGTTATAACAATAGAACGTGTTTATTGAGTTACAGAAAATAAGTGACAGTGTGCATTACAGATCTGTGGTCAGCACCAGCACTCATGAGGTCATCCAGGTCATTTCTTTATTTATTTTTTTTGGCTGTGATGTTTTTTGCGGTAGAAGAAGCTAAAACATCTACTAAGGTGGAGGTTAATGTTGAAATTATGATTTTATTACACATGCACAAAGTTGTTCTCTTGTGATTAAACCTCTTTGAAGAAATACAAATGTGTAGTGCTACTTTATTCTATGGGCTCGATGAGAGTTATCAAGATAAATTAAATTAAAAAAATGACAAACTCTGTCTGCTGTTTCCCCAATCACTTAATCTCCTAAGTTTTGATTTCTCTAAATGTCCTTCTCAGTTATTTTTGGATATACAGTAAATCTATGTATAACGTTAAGTCTATTTCTCTTTTCCCTCCAGAAAGTAACTTTCTTTTGCTGATGCATGAAATGGTTTATGGTTAGCTTTTGCTATTTCTTTGCCTACTACATTGCTAGGTGTTTTTCATGTACTGTGAATTATGGTATATTTTTCAAAACATTGGTGAATAATTGCCAAATTTTCATAGCCTCACTATGACATTGTCTGGCTTGAGTCTCGAGTACAAACAGACATCTTAGATATAGGAGTAAACCTCACAGTTAATAACAGTGTCAAAAGTTATATGTGGCATACATGTGAGCAGAGAG
This sequence comes from Erpetoichthys calabaricus, assembly GCF_900747795.2. Lineage (NCBI taxonomy): Eukaryota > Metazoa > Chordata > Cladistia > Polypteriformes > Polypteridae > Erpetoichthys > Erpetoichthys calabaricus. The sequence goes on from NC_041395.2 coordinate 79,852,844, forward strand.
TATCGTGGATAACCGATGTGGATGTGTGGTCGTAGAATGTATGGCAGTGATTCCCAAGTTCAGTTCTGTGGCTGCAAGTTTTGTCCCAACCAGCTGCAAGTTTTGTACACAATCAGCATGTGATTCCATCTCTGATTGACCCAATTGTGAAACTGTCATTTCTCCTTCTTTTATTCTGCATTTAGAAAAGTACTGTAGCTTTAGGGTGGCACCGTGGTAGCACTGCTGCCTTGCAGTAAGGAGACCTGGGTTTGCTTCCCGGGTCCTCTCTATGTGGAGTTTGCATGTTCTCCCCGTTTCCTCCCACAGTCCAAAGACATGCAGGTTAGGTGCATTGGTGATCCTATATTGTGCTTGGTGTGCCCTGCGGTGGCCCTGTGTTAGGATATAGCGGGTTGGACAATGACTGACTGTAGCTTTATGAGGAATTTTTGTGTCACTGTTTTAAATCTTTAACTATCTTTTAGCACTGTTCTATTACTCCTTCTGTACTGTGTTTCTTCAGAGAATCCTTGGGTACCATTGGTTTGACTTTGTGTCAGATGAGTCCCGAATGAGGCCCATTATCTGCCGGGGGTGATCCGGCTTGCAGGATCCTCTTTGAGGCCAAGGGGACGCCCATGTAACACCTGGCTGTTGCAGATGGATGGTAATTTCCGAAGGGTGAGACTGGACCGCGTGTCTGCTGTGGGGTTGCCAACCGGAATCCCGAGCTGTTTCATTGTGTGGTGGGTCCAGCAACGTGCTGTACCAGCAGTGTGCTATCCATTATGATGTTTCAAAACCAGGTTTGTACTTTACTGTGTTGCAGAGAACTACAACCTATACCAGAAGCATATATTAAACTAGATTTTCTAGTTAACATAATCACACTTGCTTGGCAAATTTACAAACTTACAGATTTACAGAAAATCACACAGACATGAGAATAATTTACAAAGTGCATGAACAGTGGCCAGTTCCAGAATCAAACTCAAATCTTGACATTATGTCTAACCACTGTGTCACCATGAATCAATCTCCATGATGTACAATGCTTTATAGCATCTTATTGCAATATACTATATACTCATATACAGGTAGTCCCCAGGTTACGGACACCCGACCTACAACATACGAACAGGGCCGCAGCTGCGACACATGCGCCTCAGTAACTACCGCTCTGTCATCTTTGGCCCGGGGAAGCTGCAAGCGGTGGCTGGACGGAGGCTGGAGGGGATTGATTTCACTGCTCGCGCAATGTAGTGTCCGTTGGACGGCTCCTGAAGGCAAGCGGTTTCACTGCCTGCCCCCTGCTGCAAGTGGTGACCATGTTGCGGCTGAACGGAAGCCATTGAGGGTGAACGGGGAGGCGGGGGTAGCATTGTAGTGTGCCTCGGATGGCTGCATGTTGAATGGGGGCGGTGGTGCGGTGGGACACTGTAGGCAGCATACTGTAGTGGAGGTGACCGTGATGTGGGCTGGTGATGAACCGCCCCTCGCTGCCCCCATTCATTCTCAATAGCAAGCCTGCTTGTACTGTTACGCACATAGCAGAAAGTTGTCTCTTGTCAGTACAGGGTGGTCCAGATCTAATTCTGCAGATCCAGGTCCTCTGGATGACTTTGATTTATGCGGGGGCGATTCCAGTTTGGCGCAAAGACAATTCTTCGTGTTGTCAGTTCGCACACTTCTTGATGGTCCGGGATTTTTCGGGTGATTTTCTATGTAATAAACTGAGTAAGTTATAGCGTAATGAAAATTGCATAATTAGATCTGGACCATCAGACGTGTTGACGACTGGTGTCTTCCTGCTGTGATAGCGTGTACAGTGCTGTGCAGAAGAGCTCATCTTAACCTTTTGTCTTCACCCTTCAAGAATGTCTCTGAAACACAAATCTGATGCGAGTGCTGGTGCTACAGTAAAGAAGAGAAAAACCATCACCATTGAAAATAAAGTAGAAATAATAAAAAGGTTAGAAAGAGGTGAAACTCCATCATTCATTGGCAGAGCACTTGGTTACAGTCGGTCAACAATAACATTTATTAAAGTAATGTACCTGTTCCAACTTACATACAAATTCAACTTAAGTACAAACCTACAGTCCCTATCTCGTACGTAACCCGGGGACTGCCTGTACAAGAGAAGATGCGAAGAAGGAGAGAATGCTTAACAGATACTCGGCAAAAAAGTAGGAGTGACTATAAAGTAAAATCAAACCCTGTTTGCCTTTGCATTTATTTGCTCTTATGTTTACATGTTCTTACTTGTTGTAGTGTAAACATGACAAGGAAATGTTGCGGCAATCTGGTTTGACTCCAGCTCACTAACATTTGTAAGGTGCAAAATACAGTGTTATTTATTTATTTATTGTTAACTCAAACTAAATATCCACCAACTAAATTCTTCCAGAAAGGAGATATCAAACAACATAAATGCAAAGAGATTTTATTAAATACTAGCTATGTAAGCCCATGCTGTAAAAAGCCTGGGGTCCTAGAAATTGAAATTATCAGAAAAAAAATTGAAATGTAGAGATGTCAGGTAATTGAAAGGGACTACTGTGGGCATCTCTCTCCTAGGAGGTTTTGTGTTTCCGACGTGCTCGCATCACTTGTGCATTAGCAGAGAGAGGAAAAGTAGAAGGGATACCATTTTTCTGAAGTTAGCGGCTAAGCGACTTTGTCTTTCTTCGGAGGTTTCGTTTTGCTGACATGCTCACATCGCTTGTGGATTAGCGGCGGGAGGAAAAGTAAAAGGGTTACTGTTTTGCCGATGTTAGTGGCTAACCAACTTTGTCTTTCTTCTGAGGTTTCGTTTTGTTCTCATGCTGGCCTCGCTTGTGTTATTAGCAGCTAAGCAAGTTTTCCGTTTCCTCTGTGGTGGATCCCTTACCCTGACTTCACCTCTCACTTCTGGGCTGGACAAACACACACACACTTCCATGCGTAGACGCTTATATATAAGATGATGTAAATAAATGAGAATGAGATTAATGAAAAACATTGAATTAAACACAAAATATACCAAAACACTATATACGTCACCATGCATTACCCTAGCATGGTGACGTTCCAATGTACCACAATCCACGCTACAGTACAAGAGCCTGATGAAAAAAAATGTCAACTAAATGTCCTGATGTCAGCCCCCAAACATATCAAACAATTTTCTCCTGTCATTGAAGGTTTTTTGTCACACGCATTAGGATCTATGGATGATTCCACTAAAATCTTGCAGGTTGTTTGTTAAAGTTACTACCCTAGACGCACTGTAACTCCATGTCTGGTCATTTTAAAATCTAACAAAATTCACTGAATTGTCGATCCTAGGGCTTGGTCCAGCAAACTGTAACAAAAATACTCCTTTCTCTTCTTCTTATTCCTTGTCTTTCCTTTTCTTCCTTGTTCTTTTTATTAGCTGTCACTTTTCAAACACTCTCTCTCAGTGTGTGAAATACTCCATTGGCTCCCTTTAGTGCTCTAGTATTGGCTGAATACGGAACTTTTACTCTGGTATTGTGAAATAAACAATTATTTATCTATAGAGAATGTTATTAGTTAGGATAAGTGTATCACAAGTAGTCAAATCGCATTATACTTGGATATGGCACACAACTTTTTGCTTTTGACCAGCATCAGGCAGAACAGCCACTTTTCACAACATATTTCTTGACTAAAATGTCTGTTTTATCATGAGGATAATGATAATTACAATTCACCACCCTGCCAGAGCAGCGCCTCAGCTCTGGTTCGGTAAGGGCACAGAGGGCAGGTCAGTGTGAAGGTGAAGTGGTGTTCCTGTTCAAACAAGAACACTGTTTACAGCACAGTATCAGCAGTTGCCTTCACTTTTTGCTATCTACCATCCCACTTTTCAGCATCACTCAGTCCAAGCTGAGCAGTAAGAACAGTGTGAAACTCCTGTTTGTATTTCTTTGCTGAAAAGTCTCAGGGCTGTTTCTTGAATCCTCTTGATGCTTGTCAAAGGACACACTTCCATTCCTTGTCAGATGGACTGCTACCACTCAAACATCCATCTCCACACTTCCTTGGAAGGGCTCTCTTTCATGGGCACAGAGTGATTCATGAGCACATAGCATGTTTGTGAAATTTATTCCAAGGTACCCTTACAATTTTGATTTTTCAGAGTTTCAGAATGTCAAAAGGGTTAGTTACTTAGATGGACCCTCCGTTATTACTGACCTTGTTCTTGCTGCATTTCCAACAGAGTGTTTGCCCACATTTGCAGAGTGAGTAAATTAAACTGCTACAAATGAACATAAGCAAAATGAATGTTTGCTTCGGTATGAGTCAAATTAAACTAATCTACAGTAAATAATTTCTTACACATAGAAAGTAAAAAACGTTCCAAGTTCTGTAAATCTAATTTTAAGGGATGTCTGCAGGTAGAAAGCATATCTTAAGAGAAGGAATTGGCACTCCTAATCGACTAATCAATTCCATCTACATGGTGACAGTAAATGGAAGCCTTTAAAAAGACTATCAGGATTTTGAATTATGAAATATTTTATGTGGAATACATCTAATGTATGAGAATATTTAAATTGTGTGCGCTATTGGCCTCCTTATTAAAAAAAGAGCGGATACAGGGAATGACTTGTGAGGACTTATTGAAGGAGTTCAATCTTTTTGGTGTAGCCTCCTTAGCATTATGTTTACCCCTAGAAAAACAAGATGAAAACATTGATTTTTTTTGATTTTTTTAAAAAGAAACAATATTATTATTTGTAACAGAATCACGTAAACACTAAAACCTCAACATAAATAGAGTAGGAAAAGTATGTTTATTGTCCGCGCCTGTAGTAAAACACGTCCTTTGTGTTATATGTTTTGAAACAGTCACCTGTCCACATCTCTACTTTGCAGTCCGGACAGTAGAAGCGTGTTTCTTTTGCGCACTTTTCTTATAATTATATTTTTCCGTTGCTTGTGCCTGAGTGGATAGAATATCAGTGTCTGATGATCAACACGTCCATTGCATTATTATAGGCTACCACATCAAAGGCTTAGTGACTTCCACATTTCCCTTTAAATAAACATTGACATTTGCTAAATTATGAATAGTGCTTAGGGGGCTAACGTCCTCCTTGTCCTTCTACTTAAATCATAATCATTTTGCCCTTTTTTCCATGAAAGTACTTGAACCTCGATGAACCTTCACGGGAACAAATTCTGCTGGCATATCACGGCAGTTTGATCATAAAATCCTGTGTACATTGGCTTTACAATCTGCGTCAACATTTGGTGACAATTCACATCGTCACCACAATTGCTTGATTCTACTAATAGTTCAGTTTCAGTTGGTTCTAAAACTGCCTTTACAGCTTTTCACTTATATGCCGTTGTGTTTTTTGTTGAAGGCTCCGCCTGCCCATAAATATTTATGAGTTACTATTGTGATAAATAACCAAGCCTTGACACAAAAAGAGAATTGTGGCAGCCTCCCATATACTTGGAAATGGCTGCAAAAATTGAAGAAGGAGGTTACAAAATAGTTTACAGACAAGTGTCCAAAACAGAACAGAGGAAGTGATGTCTTCAAGGGTGGAACTGGAAGTGACGTTGAAGCACTTAGGTGGAATTTCCAGTATTTGGTCTGCAGGGAAAAAAGAGAAAGGGTCAGTGCACTCTGCCACCCCCTGGTCTGACCGGGAATTACCTTCTTTCAAGCCCTTCAGCTGCCTCCCGTACGCACGTGTGTGACACGATTCAGTGGCAGAATGCATAGAAAAATGTGTTTTTATTTATTTATTTTTTTGCAGAATTTTATTTCACCTATAAAATGGCTGAAGAATGCTGCCTTGAATGTTATTTGGGCTTTACACTCCATATCTCATCAATATATGCTAACTTGAGTACTATTTGGGATGATCCATATTTACATTGAATTTCAGCCTTGAATGATCCTTGGGGTTAACACCAAGGAGGTTGAGCAAAAAGAGGTTAAGAGGTGACAAGACAGAAATGTTGATAATTATGGAAGAAATATGAAGTGTGCAAGCCAGCAGTTACTTTAAAATAAGCTCAACAAGAAAACTAGAGAAGGAATGGGTGCTGGTTAAGTGTAAATTTTGTACAAATGTTAGACAAAAATTTCTTCACACAGAGAGCACTGTAGATACATGAAACACAATAACTAATAATGCAGTTGAACTTATTACCTTGTAGGCCTTGAAAGTGGAGGTGACTAACAAGCCATGTTGGGTTACCAATTGATTTTGAATGTACATCTTTGGAAAGTTGGAGGAAAACTGGAGTGCCCAAAGAAAAACCTGGCGAGCCATGGGGAGAACACACACTCCACACAGACAGTGTTTTGGCCATCCTAGCACCCATTTTAGCATTCTTTGTTTAAACACACAATTAATATGGAACATAGTGAAGTAAAGTTTCTCCTTTACAGTTTTCTTGCATTTTGCAACTGACAAATCGTTCATTTGACTCAATGTGAAACTTTTCTGTTTTATTTGTTCCCACTTTTAGCCGCTTTCATTCACAACCTACTTTTATGCTTTAAATGTCAAGTGCCTTTTGCTACTATCTGTACGTGTGAGACCCCGGACATAGTCTATCACACAGACACTTTCAGTTCTGCTTAAGTGCTCTTGACATAACTAAATCTTTAGAGGGAAAGCAAAGGCACTGTTAAATGCTAATGTTTAGAAACAGAAGGTCAAAGATGCTATGAAACATCAGATATCTCTCTCTCTGTCCATTTATACTCAGTGAGCACTTTTAGGTACATCTTTGTAGTACCACAATAGTCTGGATTCTTTAAGGCATGGATTCAAAATGTTGCAGGAAAACATTCTTTAGGGTTATGGTTTCAGGCTGACTAGATAGCACAATTAAGTTTTTGTCCACTGCTTCATGCTGCAAACCTCGCACTGTACCTCATTCAAAATTTTCTGAAGTGGATTGAGATCTGAGAACTGTGAATGTATTTGGAGTAAACTGATGACATTGTCATTTTCATGGAAGTAGTCTGTGATGATGTATCCTCTGTGATATGGTGCTTCCCCCTAGAAATTTCTGTTCAAAAGAGGGTCCACTAGTAAATGGGAGCATGTGGTCAGCAAAAATGCATAGTTGTATTATAGCACTCAACTGGTATGAAGAGGTCTAATATGCAACAGAGCATTTTTCGCACCGTTACAGGACCTCCAACAGCCAGTATCATTGGTGCAAGGCAGAATCGATCCAGGGATTCTTGTTCTTTTTAGAAAATTCTGATCCTATCATCTGCATGTCTTACAATAAGTAAAGATTTCTTAGACCAGGCAACATTTTTATAATCTTCATTTGCCCAGTTTTTTGTACATGAATGCCTACTATATTCCCGTTTTCCTGTTATTAGCTGACAAGAATTAAACCTTTTTCTGCTGTAGTCCGTCTGCTTCACGGTCTGACATTTTGTACAGTCATAGATACCCATCTCAACACCACTGTTGTAAAGAGGTGTTGCTTGAGTATTTGTGGCCTTTCTGTTAGCTTAAATAAACCTGGCTATTCTCCACTGACCTGTAACATTTCCACAACTATTTCTTACTGGATTTTGCATGTTTATTTACCACACTATTATCTGTAAACTCTAGAGACAGCAGTGGAACATGGTGGAATCACCATGATCAAAGTTGCATATGTTATCCATTGTACTGCTTGAAGAACGACGACTTAACTTTATTTGAATGCTATACAGTATATATATATAAATATATATATATAAATACAGTACACCCCCAAAATTCGCGGGGGTTACATTCCTAGAGCACCTGCAAATTGTGAAAAACCACAAATTTTGGATGTGGTTAAAAAATGCCTATTTTCATAGTTTAAACCCTAAATATGTCCCCAAAACACTTCAATTTAATTTCAAACTCAGCTTAATACATTACCTAAAGTTAAAGAATGTAACGGGAAACCTGTATACTGTACTGCTATGTCTCCCGCAGTGCTAGATTGTAAAATACCGATGTTACCGCTATATGTACTGTAATTCATGCAAGCATTTTCATTGCCAGAAGCCTTAGACGGTGCAGCTTGTTTCAGCGACATCTTGGGGATTTAACCCTTAAACTGCCATATACTTGGGGGTTAATGCATCCCTGGACGCCAAATACTTTTTTGCTGCACTTTAAGTAAACGTCACAATTAACAAAGAAAAAGTGAAATTTTAATGGAACACTTTTTTCATGCAAAGAGCATCACAGTTACTGCAACACTATCATTTTACACACTGCTAATGAACTATTTAAAAAAAACTACTGGAACAATATGTACAAATTGCAACTGACGCCATGGATGTAAATCACTGAGCCAACTGCACTTGAACTGGCTGCACACAAGTACACAGAGGTAAGCGCTGACTCTGGCAGGCTAGTCTTAGTGCAGCTGCAGGGTCTCACGCTTGGGTCACAGAAACACAGGAGATTGTAGAGACAGGAACTTTATTTAAACACTTCAAAGAAACCTGTCTCTTTCAGAAGTAAAACGAGCTCAGTATGCAGTTAGTTATCGATTAAACAATAGACAAACATCATAGGGGAGCACAACCCCCAACAGGAGCAGAGAATATCTGGGGAGGAGAGAGAAACATAGCAATCAGCCAAAAAGGACAGGTGCTGTTCAGGCTTTTAAGTAAATGGAAAACACAAGAACACTCAGCTGGAGATGTATCACAGTCAATCAGCAACAAGGAGAAATGAATAACGCTGTAGCGGTCCAGTGCTGCCAAGATTCAACCATCAAGAAGACAGTGATTTATTTATTTTTATGGTGGAGATTCCAGGGAGGCACCCAGCCTTGACTCGACCCGTGCGCATTCACAAACAGAGACAAAACAAAGCAAACCAGTAATCAAACAGCAAATAAAGAATGTAATGAAAACAAATGAAATAAGAAAACAACGATGCCCTGTTCCCCTTACGGCGATTACACATTAAATATAACAAAGCACAAACAAAACACACACAGTAAAATCATGAAAAAGTTCATGAAAAACGGCAACAGATGAAATGTAATTATGAGAATAGATAGTCCAGAGATCCGCACGTTAAATGGGAATGTAAAGATAGCCCTACCGGTAGTTCCTGAAATGGTGAAGACGGGTTTAGGAGCGCTCCTTTCTTTGCAGGATGGCCATGAATCCACTTACAGTCCTCATGTACACAGGCAGACGGCAGACAGTCCAGACGCACAAAATGATCCAGGACAAAATGAATAAGTACAGGTAACCCAACAGAGGGCAAACAGACAGGAACTTGAAACACAAATTACAAAAACTTTTTTTTTGCTTTTGGTCACCAGCCCCCTTTTTAAAAGCTGCACTGTCACCCTTTGACCTCAACAGCCACAGCACCCTCAGCAGAAGACCAATCAGATCCACTGCAGGGACTGCTGGGAGTTGCAGTTTCAAATTCTATTGGCTACCTTCACCATCCCAAGCCGCGGTTCTCTCTACAGTACAGTATGAGAGTATGAGAGCCATGAAAAAAGCCATAAATAACTAAACAATTATTAGTTAAGGTATAAGGAAAAATCCGTGAATGACTGAGGCCGTGAACACTGAACCGCAGCTTCACGGGGGTCTACTGTATATATATATATATATATATATATATATATATATATATATATATATATATATATATTCATGACATTCGTAGTCTGAATCACAATCTGATTGTATGGGTGGTTACCTACCAGGTAATGCTTGTGGTTGGGCCACAGTGCCCTATTCAGTTGCGAGAAGCAGATCATAGAATGTTGCATAGTTTATTGTCAAATAATGCAAAGAGTACATGACACCTGTTTCCCCCTAATTCTGGGCTCATCAGGCGTACACACTCACTGCACCCCCTCTCGGGGATCGAACCTCAGATGTCAGCATCAGAAGTGAAGCCTCTTTACGTTGCGCCACAGCATGTGGTTCGTTTATGTGACAGCCATGTAGATCGAGGTAATTACATTCATGACATTTGTAGTCTGAATCACAATCTGATTATATGGGTGGTTACCTACTGGGTAACACTTGAGGTTGGAGATTCGATCCCCGAGAGGGGGTGCAGTGAGTGTGTATGCCTGATGAGCCCAGAATTAGGGCGAAACAGGTGTCGCATACTCTTTGTATTATTTGACAGTAAACTATGCAACATATATACAGTATATACTGTATATATATATATATATATATATATATATATATATATATATATATAGTCACAAAAACGACCAAGCCACCTGTATAATATGCCCTGGCTGCAAAAGGTAATGGTTGGGAGTAGTTCACAGGTCAGAGTCCAAAACAGAACTGAATTAGGTTGTTAAAGATGACGGCTTTATATGCCGAGAATGGAAGTGACATCAGCAGTGGAGCCAGAACCAAAAGTGACACCGTCAATGGTGCTGGAACCGGAAGTGACATCATCAGTGGTGCCGAAACCCTGCGGGTCAGTGTACCTTGCCGCCCCCTGGTCTGGCATGGAATTACTATCAGTCAGGCCCTTTAGCTGTTTCCCAATCACACGTGTGTGACAAAATATATATATATATATATATATATATATATATATATATATATACAGTATGTAAAGGGTGTCCCAAAATTCACGCAAGATTTGAATTTGGCACCATTTGTGCGGTAAAGTGTTGCCAATGAAAAAAAAAGACAGCGTGACAGCTCACAGTTCAGGGTTATTAAAAATGGAGCGCTATACGAAAGAACAATGCGTTTTCATTGTTGAGCAATATTTTAAAAATAATGAAGGTTTGGCAGCTACAGTTCGCAATTTTCGTACAAAATATGGTTGGAATAGTGATTTAACTTCATCAACTGTGAAGAGATTAATTAAAAAATTCAGGGAGACTGGATCAATTAGTGATCTTAGACACTCTGGCCGTCCTTCAACAAGTCGTTCAACACAAAACATCGAAGCAGTTCGTGAGAGTGTTGATAAGAGTCCAGGAACATCAATTCGGCACCGTGGTCAAGAATTGAACCTTTCCAGAAGCTCTCTACAGTGTATCGACAAAAGAGTGTGTATGTGCCAGCAAAGCCGTGGAGGCCATTTACCCGATATGCTATTCCATACATAACCCTATACTGTATACTTTATGAATCAATTAAAAATTTGCAATTTTTAATTAAAAACCTGTGTTCTCTATCAAAATTACTTCTTGCATGAATTTTGGGACACCCTCTATGTCTGTGTGTGTGTACTGAGGCACTGCCTAATTAGCTGTTTAAGGGAGCTAATAAGATGTACCGTAAAAGATGGCCACTGACTGTATATACTGATTGGAGTATTCTCAAAGGATTACTTGCAGTATATAACAAGGTTTATTTTATGTTAAAGTTGACGGATTTGTATTAAACTATTTTTCATCTTTGGATTTCAAGTTCAAATTCAATTTAATTAAAAAACCACAAGAGAGCCAAAACTGTTCTGGCAGCCCTTAGGCAAAAGGCAGAAAAGAACTCTGCATAGAAAACTAGACTTGAGCATGTTTATACACATACCACACACACTTGGCTAATTTCTAAATGCTTTAACAACGGGAGGAAAGCAGAATAGTGAGGGAAAACCCATAATCCATGGTCTGAAAGTACAATCCCAGCCCAGACAAGAGACCAAGCTGAGAATCAAACCTACTGTAAATTTCTGATGCAGTAATTCAGAAGATTGAATTCTGATTATTTTCTTGTTCAATGTGTACGTTAACAATAAATTTTACTTATGGATTGTATGTGATTAAAAATATAAATATATAATGAATATTGTCAGTGAACTGCATATTCGAAAAAATAAGTATTTTATACCTAGCTTTAAAAAACATTTGTAATTGTCATCTTCGTTCTAATTTTGTCCCCACAGGTGTTTCCTACATGACCTTTTCTACAGTAATTTTAGACTTTTTTTGCAAATTTTGGTTATTTTCTTTTCACTGTTCAAATCATTTACAGAGAACTCAAAACTATTTTTTTGTTTAGTAAGTCTTGATCCTTCTGTGCAAATGAATGAGATAATAATTTATGTACACAATATAATATACAGTATAATTATTGTACATTATATTTTTATTTGATAAGCTTAGCTTAGCCTTCTGTTGTCTCTTGTATCCTTTATAACCTCATAGGCTCAATTCAAAAAACTTTGATGTTGTGTTGAATTTTGACCTGAGCTTCTGCTTGTCCCCTCCTTTCATACATGTATGTTTCCTTCCACTGAGCCCATTCACCTTCTAGGTGTCACAGTGCAGTAGGAGTGGTGCAGAATAAAAGAGGACAATGATATTTAAAGAAGGCACATTCATTATGCTCTTTTGCCTTTACAATATCCTTTTGTTTTGCTTCAGTGTCCTGCCACAGCAATTCACTCTTATCGTTTCTTTTTTATATATTAATTTCCTCACTGTTTGTGGGAAAATTTTAAATTATTAACAACCATCTTATTTCCAAATTACCAGGTTAAAATAATATTATTGTTGTACTGCTTAGAGCAGGGGAGTGGCTTTGGGAAAAATACTCTCTAGTAGATGGTTTTGTATTCATTGCCGCAACATATACTTGTAGTAATTACATATTATGCTAATCATTAAATATACATGTTGCAGCAGTTTAAAAATATAATTCACTCTTGGTTATTGCAGATGCTGATGCAAAAAATTGACCTTTTTCAAACTTGGATATTTACTGGTTATGTGGCTACCATGAATCGCACAAAGTGGGCTTACAAAATTAAGACATACATTAAGAGATTATTAAAGATTAACTATGTTAGCTAATTTTTATAATACACATAATGAAATAGACAAAAAGCACCTCTCTGTCATTACATTTGCTCTTAGCTTAAAACAATTTCTATATAATTAAGAAGTCATTTTATTATTACAATGCAAATAGCTTGGCAGAACACTGAAGCAGAGATACGAAAGTCTAGCACCTTTAAAAAAACAAAAAAAAAACAGATAATAATGTCATTAGATGGTTACTTCTTCTTTTGGCTTCCAGATGATAGGGATGTTAACATCTGCTTAAACCAGAAGCACATCATTCATCTTCAGATAAATGCAACAGAGTTAAATAAGGCCCTGGCTGTCTGCTAGACCTTTGCATAGACTACATTTCGGGTGAATTTCCTAAAAGCTGAATTCTGATGTGTGAACTGAAATGAAACCACAGACTTGACCTTTCTTCAGAAAGGAAGGAATGCATGTGTGTATTTGTATCAGAGAGCTTCTGTAACCCCGATGAAGGAGCACAGACAAGTTATTGGTGTGCAGCTCTGCTTGAACTGCTTGTTTGCTGTTTCATAGTATGCAAAGTAAGTTGTAGCTCTCTTGTGGTCAACTTGAAAGTAACACCCATTTCCTCTCAAAGACGTTTGCAGGAGCCTTTCACAAAGAATTGCAGACATCATTTAAGATGTTAAAAATGTCAACTGTACTGACACTACATTTCTCAAAGCACTGAAATATTGAACAGTATTTAATGCCCATGGTTTACAATCATATTCTGTTGTGTACAGGATGTGCAGCTTCTGTTCACAACCATAGAATGAACTACCAGCTTTGATGAATGTTGGTTAAAAGAAAAGTTGTTACACAAAACTATTCTAAATAATGCAGATTTATAAGACATGTTAAATGTCAACAAGTCAAAAAGATGAAGAGGGTTACTTTTTAGAGAAGAGCATCTCTATTTATCAAGCAATGAGACAATAGACTCATACAATAAAAATATAAGGCATCAAGATTCCTTGGACATTGCAGAAAAAATAAATCAATTTGCTTTCTTTGAACTTTTGTATTCAAATCCCATTCATTTATTGTCTCATTTATTGGTACCTCCTAGGTTGGCAAATACTGTATATCGCCTGCATGTCATTATCAAGATTAAAATCTCAGCAATTATATCTATTTATTTATTTTTGTATAGCACTATTAACTGAATGCAGGCTCCGAGTGTATCAAGTTCACAAATAAATGCAATTACAAACTTTACAAATTACTACTCATCGAATCTTACTCATTATAAATAACCCGAACACTGGTGCACAACATTAAGCTTCACCCACTGCTTGTTTTATTACTCCCTGTTTCTCTCCTCCTGTCCCAATTTCCAATGTTCCTTCTCTAGCCCATAATTCCTGTTTTGTTAAAGGAACCTTACCCACTTTCCAACTCGGACACCAAAAAAACAAAGAAATCTCATTAGAACAAGGATGATAATTATACATAATTTTCAAATAAAGGTGACCATCAAATAGTCAAATGAAATAAACATGAGAACACTGTCCCTATAACTTTCATCCAACTGTTTTCACTGTTGTCATGAATTAATGTACAACAAAATCTTTAAGATATTCCGGTGGTCTTATAGTCACTCTCCTTGGGTATCTTGGCTCCCAGAGTCTGATCCTACTTGCTGCAAGGGATCTTCAGAAGTATTGCGGTCCTGCTCACTTTTTATCTCTATTGGGGGCTCCGCCCCCTGCTCACTTCGCTTGCCCACCCCCAGGTTTGGTTTACCAGATATACAATTTAAAGAGATTGTTATTTTCATGGTAATTGTTACATATGCATTATTTTCACTTTAACTTTAAAACTTTTGTAAAAACAATACTTGTCCTTTATTTCCGGCCCCTGGCGTGGTTACATCTCTTTCTCGCAGGACGTATAACGCTGCTCGCGTTGTGAAAGGGGTGTGGTTGAACGCACGCTAAGGAGATGCCATCGGATCATCTGCTGTCTTTCTGCTGCTGGCAAGCTGCCTGTTCTGCTTGTCTCTCTGCCCGATCATTTCAAAGCCTGTACAGCAGCTGTCCTTTTGCCACTTCGTGTCTCTGCCGCTCGCGTTGTAAACAGAAGTGGGGGGGGGGGGGTATGTGATTAGGGTGGCTGAACGCACGCTAAGGAGAAGCGGTCAGATCATCTGCTGGCTTTCTGCTGCTGGCGACCTGCGTGTTTTGCTTGTCATTGTTTTAAGAGCTGGGAGCACATGACGCGTGTCTGCCAAAAGCTATCCAACAACTGCTAGGTTAGATGTCCGTGGACTTGTTTTAAATGATGGCTCACTGCCTTGTCTCACGTGACGTTGTAAAAACAATACTTGTCCTTTATTTCCAGCCTCGGGCATGGTTAAATCTCTTTCTCGCAGGACATATAACGCTGCTCGCGTTGTGAAGGGGGTGCAACTGAACGCACGCTAAGGAGATGCCGTTGGATCATCTGCTGTCTTTCTGTTGCTGCTGCTGCTGTTGCGCTGCCCATTGATCATTTTAAAGCCTGTACAGCTGCTGTCCTTTTTGTCTCTGCCGCTTGCATTGTGAAGAGGAGGGTTAGGGTGGCTGAACGCATGCAAGGAGAAGCGGTCGGATCATCTGCTGGCTTTCTACTGCTTGTGAGCTGCGTGTTTTAAGAGCTGGGAGCAAGTAAAAAGTGTCTCTCATGGGACTTCAAATTGTCTTCTGAGAAGATCACATCTCGTCTCCCTCGTCTGCCTCCCCAAGATTTTTTTATAATAGAGAGATAGGTTCAGATTGAGGAGGAGTGATAGTAGATTTATCAGTAAAATCGAGCACATCTGGCTGAGCTACTGCAGGGCATACCTTTTTGAAATGTGTTATATTTCTAGCCACCACACACTTCCCATGCTGTGCTATAATCATTGTGCCTTTGACTGCAGTTGCTCTGTAGGGGTCCGGGTGAAATGGGGATTGAAATTTGTTAGTAGGACGCAGTCATCTTATTAATACATAGTCTCCCACAACCAAGGTTGGAGGGGATTTGCAGAAATGTTTATCATGATATTCCTTCAATTTTTGTTTACTTTTTGTGTCTTTAACCCTTATGTCTTCATCTGAATTTGTGGACGAGAGGCTTGGTAATCTTGTATGGACTAATCTTCCAAACAGGTTTTCCATTAGAGAGCAGTGTGGAGTTGATCTGTAAGCTCTTAAGAAGTGATAGATGGAGGGTTTTTGCATAATGTCTTTTTTTATTGTCTGCACAAATTGTTTAGCCTCTTCATTAGCTTGTGGCTAGTTTGAGGTGATCTTTCTGTGAGGAAAACCTAAATATGCAGCAAAGTGTGAGTAGTCTTCTGAACTTAGACGAGGTCCATTGTCACTTTTGACAGCCTCAGGAATGCCATTTATCCAATTTTGGAATTGCAGCCTTTTTCAGATGTGTTAGAGACTTTCTCTACCTCTGGGAACCGTGAGTAATCATCCATAACCACTAATAGGTATTCACCGGAAGGTAGTGAACAAAAATCAACGCTTACTTCTGCCCATGGGGCAGTTGACAGTGAGGTTTATTGTAATGGGGCATGAGAATGGGCAGTGTTGATCACTGCCTGGCAGGCGAGACAGGTCTTGATGTGGGCTTGCAGACATGGGTCAGACTCTGTTGCTGCTCTTAGCTCTTGTAGTGTCATGGTGGTACATTGATTGACAATGAAATGCACGAGCCTCAGCTAACTTCAGAGTGTGAATGTCTCCAGTGTCTTGTGCAGTTTCTGGGTGTCTAGAGAAGCAGTCAGATGGATTTCCAGAGCCTGTTCTATTCACTACAGAGAAATTAAACTTTTATAGTTTAAATAGCCAGCACTCTATTCTTGGAGAGGGGGTGGGAAGAGGATGTTTTTTTGAATATTGACACCAGAGGCTTATGATTAGTAATGCCAGCAAAAGAACTGACAGGTAAGTAAAGTAGGAAGTGAAGATTGCCCCAGATGACAGCCAGAGCCTCCCTCTTTGTTTGTGTGTACCTCTGCTCTACTGGTGACAGTGCTTTGCTGGCAAAGGCAAGCGTGTATACCTTTCCATCTCAGTCAGCCTGTGTCAGTACTGCCCCCATGCCTACTTGGCTTGCATCCACCATAATTTCTGTATGCTTTGACACATGAAAGTAGGCCATAACAGTCTCGCTGTTCAGTTTGTATTGAAATATGTGGAAGTGCTGCCTGATGTGCTCGAGACCAATTCCAGTGCTGGTCTTGTTTTGTAAGGTCTTGCAGGGGTTGTGTCAAAGTAGACAACTCAGGAATGAAATGACCACAATATGCAGCAAGGCCAAGAGAACTCCTAACTTCCCCTGGATTCTGTGAGGCTATGGCTTCGATTAGTGTTACAACTTTCTTGGGATCAGCGGAGAGAGACAGAGAGAATATATAATTATTTAATAATTAAACTAGCACTTGGCAGCATTTAACGTTAGGTTGTTCTCTATGGGTCGTAGCAGTATTTGTTCCAGATGCTCATCTTGTTCTTGCTGGGAGGTGCCGTAGACCAAAGTTGGGAAGTAACGAGTTACATTTACCACGTTACATTTACTTGAGTAACTTTTTTCAAAAATTGTACTTCTAAGAGTAATTTTATTGCAACATACTTTTTACTTTTACTTGAGTACATTTGTGAAGAAGAAACGCTACTCTTACTCTGCTACATTGGGCAACACTCTAATGGTGACTTTTTTTCCATTAAATACGCTATGTTTTTGCCAGAGAGAAGCTGCCAGTGGATCTACTGCATGACTGTTTCACCAATCAGACGTAGCAAAAATAATCACAAGACTCTGTTTCACCAATCACACGTAGCAACAATAATCACATGGCTCCGTTTCACAAATCAGATGTAGCCTGAATCAGTCACATGACCACACACAAACTGTGGCGGCATAGTGGCACAAACTTCTCACAGACAGCGGACAGGGAAAGAAAGAATACAAATGGAACCTCAGTTTGCGAGCATAATTCGTTCTGGAAACGTGCTTGCAATCCAAAGCACTCGTATATCAAAGCGAATTTCCCAATAAGAAATAATCGAAACTCAGATGATTCATTCCACAACCCAAAACTATTCATATAAAAATGATTAATGCAAAATATAAAGTAAAATTACATAAAACAAATTAACCTGCACTTTACCTTTGAAAAGAATCATGGCTGGTGTGAGTGAGTTTCTAAACTCTTGTGGGATTTCACCCAACGGGACGACACACGGAAGAGCGTCCCGAAGCAACTGTAGTTCGCCGTAAAAGTGAATCCGAAAAGATCGCGGTCATGCTATAAGCACCTGCCATTGATGGGTGATAAAAGGAACAAGGAACATTATAAATCCGCAGGGCACAGTATTACTTGGCCACTAACCTGGGCATGACCCTGCCTAACTGCTGTGTCTATGTATAGGAGAGTGGCAGATCCCGCTACAATAAATAACTGCTCTATTCCCATTTCAAGCTGAATAAAGATGGTGTTGCTAAAGTATTGAGACTCAGCTTTGTGTTTTGGGGTGCAAGACGGGAACTCACACATCACAGCACACACATGGTCACAATGCTGTAGTAAAGAGTATACGCTCGTACGGATGTTGACTATATGAGTGAGGCACGCTGATTGACGATTGCCCACAATCCCGCAGTGAGAGAGAGAAGAACCATCAGCTCAGTTGTGATCACGTGACGCTCGGCAGGCAAAGCGTATACAAACTACTCATATTGCAAGACCTCGCTCATTTTTCAAGTCAAAATTTATTAAAAATTTTAGCTCATCTTGCAAAACACTCGCAAACCAAGTTACTCGCAATCCAAGGTTCCACTGTACATGAAAAATGAGAGCCAACTCCTACTGAAGCTTAACCATCACTTCACTGAGTGAAGAACAAGCACGTTTTAACCAAACATGCACAGACACCGACAGTCAAGGTAAAGTGAGACTTCTTGTACGTTCACAAGCTGCCTTGTTCTAATGTTATTTTCTATCAGCTGTGCTATTTGGAGGGCAAGTGAATATGCAGAATTATACTGTCAGTGTACAGTATATATTGTCACTGTAAGTAGTTTGCACTGTTCAAACAAACATGTTACCTACTGTAGGTATTGGCTTCAAAACCTTTGTTGTGAAAAACTGAGATTTGGAACTTTGTGTTATTTGTGCATCTTTATTTTGTAAAGATGTTATTTATTTTTACTCATTTTTTATTTTATTATTTGGAAATAGAATTTGCACATTATTTTATATTTTTGTCTTATTACAACATTTCTAAAAAATAAATAATTTATTATGATCAAACAGTTACTCAGTACTTGAGTAGTCTTTTCACCAAATACTTTTTTACTCTTACTTGAGTCATTTTTTGGATGACTACTTTTTACTTCTACTTGAGTAATATTATTTTGAGGTAACGCTACTCTTACTTGAGTACCATTTTTGGCTACTCTACCCACCTCTGCCATTGACTAACAAGTCATCACTAATGCTCAAGACACCTGGAATGCCAGACAGTGTCTCTCTAATAATATTTTGAATAATTTCAGCAACTGAGGGAATTCCAAAGCTGAGGCACTCTTATTGACGCAGTCCTATATGAGTGATGAATGTAGTCACATAACGAGAATCAAGATGTAGCTCTACCTCATGGTAACCTGCTGTGAAATCAAGGGAAAACATTGGCACTGTTGGGGTCTGATATGATGTCATCAATAGTAGGGGGAATGTGCCTCTCCTGCTTGATGGCTTTATTTGGATCTGTCATGGTGACAGAGTCTTAGTCTGCCTGGTTGTTTCGGCTTCCACATCACTACAATGGATGACACCCATGGTGTTGGGACTTCTACCTGCTCAATAATATCTAGAGCTTCAAGGTCCTCCAGTTCCTTTTCTACCAGTTTTCTCATGTGGAATGGGATGTGCTGATGTGGCAAGGCAAAGGGTTGAATAGATGTGTAGTTTAATATGATAATTTCTAAGTTTGACAATATCTTTGAAGATTTCTGGGTATTTAGCTTGAAGTGCTGCTGACTTAGCAATATTGTTTATTAGGCGTACAAAGTCAAGAGCAATTTCTGCATGGAAGCTTAACCCTGGGGACTCCATTCTGTCAACTACATAGAATGTATCTGTAATTACTTTGTCCCGAAACTTCAGATGTGAGTGAAACTATCCACGCATTGGCAAAGGTGTGTTTGAGCCATAAGCTTAAACTTTGACAGAAGTGTCTTGTAGAGGTGGAGTTTATGGGATGGACAGAAAGGTGAAGAAGTCCATGACATTTAAAGAAGCACCAATGTCCACTAGGAAATCAACAAGGAATTCATTAATCCAAATAGTTTGTCACAATGTATTTAAAGAGTTGTTCTGGATGGATCAATTAGTGTGAAAAGGTATTTGTCTTACTACGTGTGTTTGCTAAAGTGAAGAGTGTCAACACTGGCATTTTTTGAGTCCTCTGGCTCAGACATGAGAGAGTTAATGTGTTGCTTTAGCTGTGACCTGTAGCAGTACATGTGCAGGGCATTGCCCTTGGTGCGAGAATGGCCTTCCCAGTTAAAACATACAGACTTTTGTGTGATTGCTTTTGCTGATGGCCACTGAGGTCTAAGGCTTTTAGTATCCTGCTGTTTTATCGCTAACACAGTGGTGGGAGGAGTATCTGCATACCACTCCATTTCATGTGCTTGCCTTTCTGATTCTTTGTGCAATCTTGCAATTTCAAGTAATCTCGTTAAAGTCATGGTAGTGCCTGTGACATCTTATTTATGTAATTTATTTGACATGCAGTTCTGGACAATCTGTCATTTAATTTCAGTATCCATGTCTGTAAATTCATAGGACGAGGCTAGCATGCGTAAACATACGCAATATTTTCCCATTGTCTCAGTCTCTGACTGGGTAGCTTGTCTGAACTTGTAAACCTTGAAATCTATGTTTCTTTTTTGGGGGAAAAATATTGTCTCAGTGCTGATTTGGCTTTGTCAAAAGTATCAAATACCTGTTCACTGGCGTAATGAAGTACCATATATACTCACGTATAAGTCGGGTCTTAAAATTCGAAAAATCGATCATAAAATCAAACCCTGACTTATACACCCGTTCTTTTTGCCTCCTCCAATCTCGCATCAGTTTCACAGACACATCAAATTTTGTTGCAGCAGTGCAGTTACCAATTTCATTTGCTTCTTCAACAACATTTAATTTTAAACCAGCTTCATATTTTCTTCTGATTGAACGCTCCATCGTAGATAAAGGATGCTCTTACGATAAAGGTGTATGAGGGAGTGAGATTCAAAAAATACAAATCAGTGCAAATGTTGCTTCGGAATAATTTGGATATTACCGTGTGGTCACGTAGGCACAATAGAGAGAGAGAGAGGTTAGGAGCACACGCTGATACAGCGCATTGCCGCACCCACAGAGAAAAAAATGGCAGTGAGCTCTGTGGTTACTCTCTCAGGTGGGGTTTAGCATATCATAATCTCTTGGACCAATAGTGTGAGTTTTTCACATTTGACTTATACGACCAACATTATAAAATACCAGAAATGATATGGTAAAATCAAGCCCCGACTTATCCGCAGGAGAACTTATCCGCAAGTTTATAAAGTAGTATGCCATGTTTCCTAGTATTGTCTCTAATGTCCAGTGATGTGTAAAGAGATGTCAAAATGAGAAAACTACTTTTCCCATTTTTGACCCAAAGTGCCTGGAGCTCCACCATGAAAGTCAAAATCTGGGAATGATTCTTTTCCACTTGGAATCATGTTTGTAACTCGTTCGGTTATATGGAGTCGTGACAGTTTAGGCAAAGGCACAAACAGCTCATGTAATTGTTCGCTATAACTTATAAATAAGAGTCCTCTTACAGTTATGCTGTTATTAAAGAAGAAAATCCACAGATCCTCATTGGCATTCTCATCTTACACATTATAAATAACCCAAACGGAGGTGTACAACATAAAGCTTCAGTCACTGCTTGTTTTATTACTCCTTTTTTTTTCCTCCCATTCCAACTGTGCCCCTTCACTAGCCCAAAATTCCTCTTCTCTTAAAAGAACTGTACCCACTTTCCAACTCAGACATCACACTACGTACTGTACTTAATGCATATGCATAAAGACACAGATTTGTTTCAGCAGTTCCATGCTCATTAACATATTTGGGACCCAACAATATCTATCTGTTAATCATTTGTTGAACTATGGTCAATTGACAATGCAGGACAGGAAAACACATTCTCCAGTCAGCAGCCTCTCTGTCCACATCACAGTCATTTATAACAAAGACAGAGTTAGACACAGTTACCATCCTGGAGACTTCAGCCAACTGGTGGCCTACCCTGCCCTGAGCATTCTACAGTAAAGTCTGTGCCAGGCTGTCTGTCATGACAGCAGAATCTTTCCTTCCATCGTCTCTCAGGTGTCTTTCCATGGGAAGAAAAATAGCTTGGAAAGGGAGCAATGGAGTGACACAGCACAGCACCAAGAAGAGAAACAGAATAGAGAAGGGTTAGTAACAGTTCATAATGATTGTATTACTTACATTTTTGTAGAAGCATATAACAAACAGAGAAGCAATATGTGTAGGTAATCAGCAGCTTTAGTCGCTAGTCACTAAACTAAAGTAGTGAGTTTACTGATGAGACTAAAGGGCCATCTCTTATATAAGCAGGCAGATTGTTCCACAGCTTTGGGGTCCTGTAGCTAAAAGATTGCAGATAGTTTTAAAAGGCATTCTGATATTAAAGAATGTGCCTAAATTGTGTGCTGATTCAGTAAAACTTAAGGGTAGTCCAGCTGAGTTAAAAAGACTCACAGAATATTTTTTGTGGTCTGCCTCACTTCCCCAAATAACTAACATTTCTGTTTTTTTCTGTATTCTGAGACTTGCAGTTCTCATCCATCCACACTTTTAACACAGTGGCACTATCTGGTCACTATCAGAGGAATGTTATTTGGTCTAAAATAAAGCATTTGAATGAAAATGAATGTAAGCATGTAAAGTGAGTACAGTAAAGGTCTGATTGTTTAGTCTTGTAGGACACCATATTTAACTTCTGAATATAATAACACTATCATCACATTTCTACACATAATGAAATCAATTTGATAAATATGAATTGAACACACAAGGACAGTGCTTGAGAATCCAGTATAATTTTCAGTTCTATATAATCAATGGTGTCAACAGCAGAATAATAAGTGTGGAATTTCCTTCAACAGAGGTAGAGTGTTGTTTATAAATTGAGTTAGTGCTATTTTTGTATGGTGATTGGTGCTGAAGTCAGCCTGGAATGAATGTATTAAGATGAAACTGAAGCTATGTGGTGACTATTTTTTCCAAGTATTTTATGAAGAAAAAGTAAATTTGAAAGAGGTCTTTAATTGTTAAGCATATATGGGGTCTAGTTCTGTTTTTTTCAGTAGCAGTTTGATAAGTGACACTTTTAATTTTGTAAATCTGTGCAATCTAAATATAAGATTTATAATGTAATTAAAGAAAATGAATTATATCTTTGCAGGATTTGCACATTTTCCCTTAGTCTGTGTGAGGTTTTCCCTGGGCATTCTTCTTACCTTCCCCAGGATAAAAATGTTAGGCAAATTGGGAACTGTAAATTAGGCCCAGGATGGGGGACGTGCAAGTGTGTGTGGATGAGTGGGCCCTGTAATGGACTGATGCACTGTCCAGAGTTGATGGTAATGCTGATGGAATTGCCTTCAGCTGCCCAACAGCTTGTAAAGGAGAAAGCAGATTCATTAAATAAGCCCATTTTATCTTACATCATTTTCCATTTTTACGTAGCAAAGAGATCTAAACATTTCAGAAGTGACATATCATTGTGATTCCCTTTATAACAGGAGTGACCTATTGCAACTTGCATTGACCTCTTACAGTTTGTGAGTAATTTAAAAATATGTTTCCAATCATCTAAATTGTACACAACTATAGGGGGGTCCAGATCTAATTATGCAATTTTCATTACGCTATAACTTAAGTTTATTACATAGAGAATTCACAGCACCTGCCTTGCACATAGAGATTTCACTTAAAATTCTTTTTGTTGCCGATAGATGGCAGCACCTGCCCTGCATTCCAAAATGGCGGGGAGACGGTCAATCGAACAGTTGCATAATTAGATCTGGACCACCCTGTATGTAACTTTATAAAGTAAAGAGAGGGGATATTTTAACGGAATGAAAGTTTTGCAGTATTCTAAATTCTTTTGAAATGTTTATTTAAACATCTGACCTTGCACTTAAAACCTGAATAGGCTGAAAAATGCTCCTTTTCATCATGTAGGCAGCTATTCAACTCCATGAAAGTGTAGGTAGTGTGTTTTGTAAGTTTCCATTGCTGACATGATTGTTTGGGTATTCACTAATCTGATTTAACTTGTATTATTATTATCTGTTCATGGGCTCACTCACATTCAGAAAGCTAGATTGGCACTCATCATATTGTTTCTTGTTCACATTGTAATTTGTGTCACAGTGGCTACTGCTGCCCAACAGAGACTGAGCGTGAATTTCAGCAGCTAATGGTGTGGCATTTCAGAATTTCAGAATATCTTTATTGTCATTGTAACAAATACAATGAAATTAGGTGCAGTCCCTGCGGTGTCAAAATATAAATAAATATAATTAAAAAAGGATAAGAAAGGATAAGAAGAAATAAGGTAGAACACAAACATTCAACATAAGACCTTAATTGCACATGAACACTATTGCACAAGATGTCATCTATTGCACTGCTGTATTGGAGGTGATTAGGTGGCAGTTCAGTGCCCTAATAGCAACAGGGTAGAAACAGTTATTCAGTCTATTACTATATTTAGTGTATTTGCATGTTCTCCCAATGTTGGTGTGGTGTTTTTCTCTGCATGCTCTAATTACCCTCCCATATCCTAAAGACTGGCACCTTTGTTTCATTTTTCTACTTCAAATTGTTCCTGTTTGTGTGTGGCTGTTGGCGTAAGAGGAGAATATGAACTACTGGCACCTCCCTGGATCAGCTTTGACCCACACAACTCTGATTTGGATTAAGAAATGTTTAAAAATGTTCTGTGATGTTACTTATCCAGTATAAGCATTTACTCCTTATAGCCTATCTCAGCTCACAGTGGATCTGACATACTGAATATCACACTTTGAGTATAATACGAGTCTAACAGGAGGTCTCTTCTTATTCATAATCACTCATACCTACAGGATAATCCTGTAGGCAGTTTACTACAGTCAGTTTACCTGAACAACTTGCATTAAATAAGAAAAACTAGAACATGTCCACAAACAGTCAAGAATACATGGAAATGCAAACATTCTATGCACCCTGGAATGTTAATGGAGAACCACTGAACACTGTGAAGATCATATGGCAGATAATGTGCAGGAGAAGTTCATCCAGTGTTTTTCATAAATATATTTGGCAACATCACACCTCTGAAAGCCATGGAATACTTCAAAAGTAAACACAAAACTTCACCTTCAGCCCTTAACTTCTTTGACCCCTCTAGTTCAACTTTTATTTGTGAAATGAATTATTATTCTTGGCTACTCTTTCCATAACATTCATAATTATTCTATGAACCCAAAGCAAGACATAAGACATTGCAGGGTACATCAACTAGTGTACAAACATTTAGTGTCATTTACAGTCTCTCTTTGTCCTAACATGAAGGCTTTTGGGATATGAGAAGGAACTGGAGCAGCTGAATGAAACCCACATGGACATGAGGAGAATGTGGGAACTCACTGAACTGTGAGGCTGTTGTACTAACCACGGGACCCCCAAGCTCCCACTTCATAACAGGTGAATACAGACATTAGTACAGGGAGACATTATTGACACACATGAAGGAAAATGAATAGAATAACAATAAAGAATACAGAGTAATAATAATATAAAGAAAAGAGAAATGTGTAGTGATTAATAATAATCAATAATCCAATTTTAGGGTTCCTTAGATTCAAGGTGAGAGCCCACCATGGACAGTCAGCCACACTATAATGGACATTGTTTTAAAGTGCTGTGCATTATTTAAACAATTTATCGATTAGTATATTAGTATATTATATAATAAAGTATATAATTCATAACTTAATTAAAGGTTGTAAACACAGTATTCAGATGCTGAAAAAATGTTTTCAATAAGAATTTTCTAGGGTCTTTCATTTTTTTCTAAAAATGAACACAGTGTTAAAAAGCCAAATATGAAGCAGGAGAGCACTTTACAGAAAGGCAAGGTCCCAACGCTATGAGTAGAATTTTAAATAATATAAAAATCACCTGAAAATGAAAAGTTGCAACCTTTATGAGAAAATGGACAGTAGAAGAGGCCAATTCTAACTTAGTGTATGTCAGTTTCATGCAACCCCAAATCAGAAAAAGTTGGGACGGTATAGAAAATGCAAATAAAAAAGAAAATGTAGGGATTCTTAAGTTTATTTTAGATTTTTATGTTATTGCAGACAGTATGAAACCAAGATATTTCATGTTTTGTCTGGTCAAATTCACTACATTTGTTAATATACAGTACATCCATTCCTACATTTTAGGCCTGCAACACATTCCAAAAAAAGTTGGGACAGTAAAGCATTCAGCCCTTTGTAATGTCACCATTCCTTCTCACATCACTTAAAAGATGTTTTGGCATTGAGGATACCAAGCGATGAAGCGTTTCAGGTGTTATTTTGTCCCATTCTTCTAGCAAACACGTCTTAAGGCATGCAAGAATACGGAGTCGTTGTTGTCGCATTTTTCATTTCAATATTCTTCACACATTCTCTACTGGGGACAGGCCAGTCCAATACCCATACCCTCTTCTTCCACAGCCATTCTTTTGTAATGTGTGCAGAATGTGGTTTTGAATTGTCTTGCTGAAAAATGCAAGGACATCCCTGAAAAAGATCATCTTGAATGCAGCATACTGTATGTTTTTCAGCATTAATGCTGCAATCACAGAAGTATAAATGACCTTTGATAAGGGCACTGACACAACCATGACGGACCCTGGCTTATGGACTTTTTGCTGATAACAGTCTGGATGGTCCTTTTCGTCTTTAGTCCAGAGCACATGCTGTCCATTTCTTCCAAAAAAGATCTGGAATACTGAGCAGCCTGACCATAATACACATTTCCACTGTGTGACAGTCCATTCCAGATGCCTCCAAACCTAGAGAAGTCGATGTCACTTCTGGACATGGTTAACATAAGGCTTCTTTTTTGCACAGTAAAGTTTGAAGTGGTCATGGGTATTCAGCTTATGCTTGTGTCTTTGCCCTTTATGCACTGAAATTCTTCCAGATTCCTTGAATCATTTAATGATTTTATGCACTGGAGAGGAAGAAATATGCAAATCCCTTCCAATCTTTCTTTGAGGAACATTGTTTTTAAGCCAGCCAGCCATTATCCAACCTACTATATCCTAACTACAGGGTCACGGGGGTCTGCTGGAGCCAATCCCAGCCAACACAGGGCGCAAGGCAGGAAACAAACCCTGGGCAGGGCGCCAGCCCACCGCAGACATTGTTTTTAAACATTTCAATAATTCTCTCACACATTTGTTGGACATTTTCTGCTCATCTTTGCTCTTCAGAGACTCAGTCTTTTATGGATACTGCTTTTCTACCAAATCATGATTATAATCACCTGTTTGAAATCAAATCATTATTTAATCATTTTACCTCATTACCGGCCCTAATTTGCTTCTTCCCAACTTTTTTTGTAATGTGTTGCAGGCCTGAAATGTAGGAATGGATGTATATTAACAAATTAAGTGAAGTTGATCAGACAAAACATGAAATATCTTGGGTTCATACTGTCTGCAATAAAATAAATGTAAAAGTAAATTTAAAAATCACTGGTTTTTTTTTTTGCATTTTGCATTTTTCATATCATCCAAACTTTTTCTGATTTGGGGATGTAAATTGGTGCAACACAGAATATTTCATACAATAATTACCTTGATTATAACATGACTGATCACATGTACATTTTTAGAACATTAAAAAAGATAAGAAAGGATTAAGCCCATCTCTGCTTAATTTTTACAATAAACTTTCAGAAGATTTGTGTGAAATCAGGCCTTAACCAATTTCCATCCATGTCAATGCTCTCTTCTTGAAAATCTCATTTTAACAGCTGGCATCTACTATATAACATCATATCCCTTTATAATATTAATCAGTTCCATCATGTCACCACTTAATCTCTGCTTGATTAAAGTGTAAAGATTCACATTTTTTTAATCTATTCTTGTAGCTCAAATCCCACAATTCTGAAATCTGCCTTGTAGCCTGTTTCAGGGCTGATTTATTTTATTTCTAACATGGATACATCAGATCTTTACATCATATTCTAGATAAGGAGTGTTGTACAACTTAAGAATACCGTCTCTTGACATATTTTCTACACATCATGCAATGATAAAATTTTTGATAAATTTTGACCATCAACATCAAACAATGTGCCCCAGTATGACATAAAGATAATAAAAAGTCCATTTAGGAAATTAAAACAGAACATAATATTTGGAATATGAGTTGCTTCCAGTGCTGGTTGTCTTTTTGACTGGCTTACTGAACAGTAGCTCTTTATGCAAGGCTTCAGTATCCATCCATCCATCCAACCCAGCCAACACAGGGCACAAGGCAGGAACCAATCCCGGCAGGGTGCCAACCCACCGCAGAAGGCTTCAGTATGTAATTTTTAAACTTGCTCAACTGCATATACTGAGTAGTCTTGTACCTTTGTTGCTGTTATTGCATAGGCCCAAATTCTGATCAATATGATTCACATCCTGTATAAAATGGGGAAAGCAATTGTACAATCACGACCAGTGGTAACACTTCCTTCCTGGTATTTGTGTCACAGGAGCTTGGCTTTGTAGTTTCTATTAATGTCACCCCCATCTTCATATTAAAATATTGCCATTTAATTACTTTATAAAGTGATTGGGAACATATCCATATCACTGAGGATGAATTTGTTTATTTTCCATGTCCTCTTAATACGCTACACACTTGGATGGGACTTACCAAGGAAAATTGGGAGGAAAGGTAGGGATGCCGGTCCAGTTACTGACTTTGTGCTATTTAGTGTTATCTTTTAACCTTATATGTGCTTCTTTGGGTGTCAGAAAAAAACATAGTCCTCAGAGAAGATCCAGGACAAATATAATGACACTACAACAACAAAATAAATTTCTATAGCACACTTTCACTCAAAGAGCTTTACAACATGTCAAAGAAAAAGTTGCAAGAAAAGAAAAATAAATTAAATTAGAGAAGAATATTGAATAAATAACATACACAAAATAAATCAATACACAATTTCATAAAATAGACATATAATTAATAGAAAATTAAATTCCTTCTATATACAGTCAATATGTAATTCTCTAAAGATGAGTCCAATGATAAGGTCAGTTAGCCGTGAAGGACAAAACAAAAAATATAAAATACTCCAGATTAGCTGAAGGAAGAACAAAATCCACACAAGTCCCTAGGCCATGTGGTATAGCAGGTCCGAGGTTTAACAAAAGGTGGTTAGTTTTTACCATACCCAATTAGGCAGCATAGTTTAAAGGAGCCTTCACAGGACAGAAGGAGGAATGACAAGAGAAAAAAAACTAAAACAAACCAAGCCAACAACAACAACAACACACACACCACAAGGAAGACCAATCGGAAGAGAACTGAAAAGAAAACAGATTGAAAGGAAGGAGAGAGTGAGGGCAGGCGGGCAGCCAGCCAGCCCGAACGAAGTCCCTCAGAAAGCGTGCAGCCGATGCTCAGGGGCAGAAAGAAGTCATTCTAACTGAGTGATCTAAGAACTGGAGTGACTGATGCGCTGTACTGATGTAGCAACTCCATGTAAGGCCAGGACAAAGACAGTGTAAGCTGCAGGTGTATCAGAAAGTTTAGTAAGGCGTCCTGCAGGGGCACAAACCTGGCAGAGGCAGTCGGAGGCTTAGTGTGGTGCCCTGCTTGGGCCACAGAATGCAGCAGGGGCCTGAGCCTAGGAGCAGCGCACAAGATTGGCATAACTGCAGATTAGGTGCCTTCTTGGCTGCAAGGACCCACATGGGGTTAAACTAAGGAGATGTCACGTTTAAAGATTTGCACTGGGGTCTGGAATTTTAAATAGAAGATTCCTGCCTCATTTTTATGAACATATTTATTTGGTCTTAGCCTCCACCAATCACTTGTTTTTATGCTTTATTTATTTATTACGGATTGACCACTATTTATTTGGGCACTTTTCGTTTGATTATTTTAATAAAAGCACTCATTCATTTTCACACTTAACCTTCGCTTTGTGTGTTATGTCCTCATTTGCTGGCTCATCTCTTGGGTATGTTACAGACAGTGGAGGGGCGGGTTCAGGAGGCTCCAAAGAAGGACCCAGTAACATTTGGCCGACCCGAACTGTTACAGGCCAAAAGACTGCTCTGCCCCACTGAGCATTCTACCTAACATAAATGTACTCAAGTTGTTTTCAGGCTTTTGACTTAAAGAATTAAACACATTGGGGTATCCACTTTCGCTCAGACATCACAGACAGCTGCAAAGTGCCTCGAGCAAGTGTTGCTGAAGCAAAACATCACCCCAGAAAACAACGGAAAAGGCAGAGAAAAGCATAGTTTAATAATGAATGTAAATCCTTTAAGAATATAATTCTGTGCATGTATAGTCAATTAGGAGTATAACTAAAATGTAGCTAAGAAAATTATTTTTGGATTTTTTAAAAATTATCCTTAGTATTAGCCTAGCCTATCTATATTGTTAAAGTATTCCAGACTTATCATGCATAACAGCGATAGTCCTCCTCATGACTTCTTTTATCCTTAGCACTTAGAAAAATAAGCAGACCACGATTAGAAGCTCTAAGGTTAAAACTTGGAATGTATTGGGACAGGCATTCCAAAATATAGGAATGAGCAAGATTATTTAAAGCTTTATATACCATTAGTAGTATTTAAAAGTCAACTCTAAAGAACACAGGTAACCAATGTAATGAGGCTAAGACTGGTGAGATGTGCTCAGATTTTCTTTTTCTAGTTAAGATTCTGGCTGTTGCATTCTGCACTCATTGCAAGAGATTGATGTCTTCCTTAGGTAGTCCTGTTAGGAGTTCATTACAGTAATCTAGTTTAGGAAAATGAGAAATTTATTTGATAGGTTACTGTAATTATCAATTTTGCTGGTAATTAATTAAATAATTTAGTCCTGCTTTATTTACCTTACCTTTGTCTGTAGGAGGGGGTCTCTGGCTGTTAAACATACGTCAAGGTAACTGAAGCACTCTCATTTTAGGAAACAGAATAATTCAATTTATTGATATACAGTACATAAGGATTATAGACACATGATAACTGCATATTTATCAAACTAGAAGATAGGATGTACAAATAAGACAGATGAGCATATTGTACAGAAGAGGCTGGCTATTTAGAAATTTAATTTGTCTTAGCACATTTAAACATCCATCCATCCATCCATTTTCCAACCCGCTGAATCCGAACACAGGGTCACAGAGGTCTGCTGGAGCCAATCTCAGCCAACACAGGGCGCAAGGCAGGGAACCAATCCCGGGCAGGGCGCCAACCCACCGCAGACGTTTAAACAGTTTGACAATACCAAGTCTTTAAGCATGATGTCCAATTTTGTGTGGAATTGTTGCTGTTGTTGCTTCGGGTTCAAGTGGAGAATTTTCTTTGCATTGAAGCACACTCTTTCTTTTCTTACCTTGTCTTTTGTTCGTTGGTGTGCTGTGATGCTGACTTTCTCAGCTCGCTGTTATTCTCTTTGCTGTGTCCTCTCCAATTATATAAGGAAAAGCATTGTCTCTGGCTGACGTTCTCTTCATGAAGTAATGGCTGCTTCTCAAACTTTTCAGTATAGGCTCTGTCACAGGTACAGATCTTGAGTGAATTTTGGCTTTCAGCTCTCCAAAGAGAGATCGAATCAGCTTTTTATGTAAGAAAGAGAGAGAAGAGATGAGCGTCGGTAGTTTTTGAAGGAAGGTGTAACCTCTGGTGATTGGATCACAGTCACTTTCAGTTATAGAACCAGTGCGAGTGCACAGGCATGTTATTTTGTCCATCACATACAGCCAAATACAGTTCAATCACAAGACTAAAATGAATTTCCATTTGGTGCCATTTTGTCTGAAGGGTCCTCTTACATCTTTGAAATCAGATGAAGTACAGGGCTTCCCAAAGTGTTAGTATGATCTGCAACCATTTATAATGGTATGCAGGTGGGGGTGCAAATAGCTTTCTGTATTCCTGAGTTCCACTAAAAGCCTAGCAAAATGACAATGCTCACTTTGTCCAACACTAGTTGACTAAAAACAATGTGTAAATTAATTACGTAGCAACTTACAAAGTTGTAAGAGGTTTAACATTTGCAATGTTCCTTAAATGGAAAAATGCAGTCCTAGTACACTCCTCAAAAAAATTAAAGGAGCACTTTGAAAATGCATCAGATCTCAATGGTAAAAAAATCCTGCTGGATATCTCTACTGATATGGACTGGGTAACATGTTAGGAACGAAAGGATGCCACATTGTTTGATGGAAATGAAAATTATCAACCTACCGAGGCCTGAATTCAAAGACACCCCGAAAATCAAAGTGAAAAAAATGATGCAGCAGGCATGTCCAGTTTGTCGAAATTTTATTGTAGCAACTCCAAATTGTACTCAGTATTTTGTATGGCCCCCACTTGCTTGTATGCATGCTTGACAACGCTGGGGTATGCTCCTAATGACACAACAGATAGTGTCCTGGGGGATCACCTCCCAGATCTGGACCAGGGCATCACTGAGTTCTTGGACAGTCTGAAGTGCAACCTGGCGGCGTCGGATGGACCAAAACATAATGTCCCAGAGGTGTTCTATTGGATTTAGGTCAGGCGAGCATGGGGGCCAGTCAATGGTATCAATTCTTTCATCCTCCAGGAACTGCCTGCATACTCTCACCACATGAGGCCGGGCTTTGTCGTGCACCAGGAGGAAGCCAGGACCTACTACACCAACATAGGGTCTGACAATGGGTCCAAGGATTTCATTCCAATACCTAATGGCAATCAAGGTGCCATTGTCTAACCTGTAGAGGTCTGTGCGTCCATCCATGGATATGCCTCCCCAGAACATCACTGACCCACAACCAAACCAGTCATGCTGAATGAAGTTACAGACAGTGTAACGTTTTCCACGGCTTCTCCAGACCCTTTCACATCTGTCACATGTGCTCAGGTTGAACCTGCTCTCATCTGTGAAAAGCACAGGGTGCCAGTGGTGGACTTGCAAATTCTGGTAATCTATGGGAAATGCCAATCGAGCTTCATGGTGCTGAGCAGTGAGCACAGGGCCTACTAGAGGACGTTGGGCCCTCAGGCCACCCTCTTGAAGTCTGTTTCTGATTATTTGGTCAGAGACATTCACACCAGTAGCCTGCTGGAGGTCATCTTGTAGGGCTCTGGCAGTGCTTATCCTGATCCTCCTTGCCCAAAGGAACAGATATCGGTCCGGCTCTCCTAGAGTAACTTCCTGTCTCCTGGAATCTCCTCCAAGCTCTTGAGACTGTGCTGGGAGATACAGCAAACCTTCTGGCAATGGTAGGTATTGATGTGCCATCCTGGAGAAGCTGGACTACCTGTGCAACCTCTCTAGGGTCCAGGTATTGCCTCATGCTATCAGTAGTGACACTGACCATAGCCAAATGTAAAACTAGTGAAAAAACAGTCAGAAAAGATGAGGAGGGAAAAATGTCAGTGGCCTCCATCTGTTAAACCATTGCTGTTTTGGGGTTCGTCTCATTGTTGACCCTCTAGTGCACCTGTTGTTAATTTCATTAACCCCCTCTGCTACTTAACTGACCAGATCAATATCCTAGAAGTTTCATGTACTTGATGCTATACTCTGATTAAAAAGTGTTCCTTTAATTTTGTTGATCAGTTTATTATGTCCTGGGTATGACGTTCAATTGCATCCAGCATTTCAAGCGGGGTTGGTGGATTGGCACACCAGCCACTGTAGAAAAAACCTCACGCAGCTCTGAGACTACAGACAGGACTCCTTTCTACTCTCCGTGGGAGTAGCTCTGCTGTAGCCACCCATAGGATGGCTGGCTGCTCGCATTATGAAGGGAATGGGGAAAAGCCCTTGGGAGTCCCATCCTAACCATTGGAGAGCCAAAGGAATCAAGCCGGTTGATGATCAGAACTGGTGTGGTGTTGAGGCATCGCCTGCTGCATGTGTGGTGGGTGTACCAGTGCTCTCCAACATAGTATTATGGTTAATTTGCAATTTTTAGTTTTTCGTTTATTTCTAATGCCCTCATTAATTCCATTTTTACCAACAACTAATATTTCAGTTTTTGTCCTTATATAGCTTGAGGAAATTATTACTCATTCCATTCATAAACAGTAAGGAAGCAAGACATTGGATCAGAGGGCTCAGAGCATCTGGGTCATCAGGTGCTAAAGATAAGTAAAGCTGCACACCATCTGCATAACTGTGGTAATTCACCCTGTGTTTCAAACTAGACTGGCCTAACAGAAGCATGTAGATTAATAATAGCGGTGGGCTCAGAACAGATCCTTGTGGAATGCCGAATAAAATATGGGTTCCTGTAATACAATCACTACAGCTAAGAAATCATTTTTACATGTTCAGATTGGACAGAAACCAATTTTAGATGCTGCCAGAGAGATCTACCAATTATCGAAGGTGAATTACAAGAATGCTGTGGTCTATGGTGACAAATCTACACTAAGATTTAGGAGAACAAGAACAGATTTGTGGCCTGTGTCAACAGTTAGCCACAAGTCATTAACTACTTTAATCAATGGAGTTTCTGTACTATGATTTGTTCTAAAACCTGACTAAAACTTAACACTAACATGACATTGCAGGTCATCTTTCTTAATCTTCTTGGGGCAAAAATGAGGCATACATTGTTATTTTTCAAGCATGGATGCTTGTTACATTACACCCTGAAGATTACCAACACCTAATTTATGATCTACAATGAAAATATTATTTTCAAATGAAATCTGTGCTCGGCATGTCTTTCCCTCTGATCCTCCACTACACATTTACAACTCTGTTTGCCTTGGTACTCCATCTCATTCTCGATTTATTACATGTGCCAAGTCTGCTATTGATTTCTTTTAGCACACATCAGTGCTAATCTTTGACAAAATTTTACAATCATTATTTGCGCATGTGAGGAATAAAATAGCATATTTGAAGAAAAACAACTTCACATTTAATATATTTAACACCTTATAACCTCAGATCACAGGGTGCTTTACTGAAAATGTGTCACTCTAAACTTTTTTAGTTAAACATTACTTACTGCTATACACATAGATTAGGCTGATGACAGCCGCATAACTCAAATCAGTACCTTGAGTGGAAATTTGTTTTCATAGTCTTGTCCAAATGTACTTGACATTTGCAATTTGTGTGAAAGCATTCATAATCTAGAGACCTGCGAGCAGCTTTGATTTAGGGCCGTGCAGTATGATGAAATATGAAGTCATTGCCTATAACTTGTGAAGTGTTAGTTTTACAAGTCAATTTATATGATAACAAATCACCTGTGTAAGGCAATATTTCTGAATTTCATTTACATTTATGGCAGTTTCAAGAATTTAGCTGAAATTTATGAGTAAATGTATTCTGTGGTTAAAGCTGCATTTTGTTTCCATATTGTTTTCTTTTGAATTTTTAAATCAACAGGGATATTTGCCAGTATTATTTTTCTTCTTTGCGTTAATCAGTATGTATAGATTAATTTGTGTTTAATATACAGTAGTACAGTATGTGTTTACATGTACTCTTCATTTCATTTTTTTTTTATATCATACAGAGAAGCTGACATGCAGGTATTATGATACTCATGTTACTTTTTTATTCTATTGCCTATCAATCCTGCTGTACACTTACAAATTTGAAATATAGTGTGCATAACATTTAAATTTTATTAATAGCATATTTTACAGGTTAAAACATCAAAAATCACTTTACAAAGAACACAAAATTCAAATAAGTAAGATAAAATAAAGTGGGTACTATGGCACAGTAGTTAGTGCAGCTGCCTCACAGTTTCCGAGTCCCACTCTTGGTCACTGTCTCTGTTTTGTGAGCACCTTCTCCCCAGTGTGTGGTTTTCCTCTCCCATCCCAAACATGTGCTAATAAGAATAATTTGTGGCTCTAAATTGGTTACATTAATAGTGACTGATTATGTGTGTGTGTGTGTTTATGAATGACTTCTGTCCAGTGCTGCATCCCATCTGGTAACGGGCATATAGAAGATACAATAAGAAGTACAATAGTTCTGACAATCAATGCTTTCACATGTTTTGAAAATAAAGAATATGCTAGTATGGTTGGTAGCACTGGGACCTTCCTATATGTATATACTTTTAATTAATTTGTTTCACATAATCAATGTTTACAATTAAAAATAAACTGAACAAAAATTACTTCTTGGCAAAAAATGTAAAATGCAACACTTCTCCTGGGAAGCAATGCAGCGTGATTTTAATGACATGACTGCTGCAGAGATTCAGTCCCCAGACTCAGTGGGTTCAGCTCTTCAGAAGGTCAACATTTATGTGTTTTAAAGAAATAATCAGTACAGTATTTCTTTATCTACAGTGAAATGTTCTTACAGATAAATATTAAGTCTGCTGTGCATTAAAGGTGTTATTTTAGTAGCCTTATATAGCTGTATGCAGTGGCAGTCTAAGCCATTGCAGAGTCGATATTGAGGTTTTACAGTATGTCTGTTTATTTTTTTTATTTAATTTAGTTTTATTTTATGATCTTCAGTTGCAAAAGTAATGCTGCCTGTTGAGTTTTCTGTGAGAGTGAACCCGTGTGCTTGCAGCTGAAATCTTATGCACATTCGACTGATACAATCTTTGCTCGGCATTGGGCTTTGTGAGGAACAATGCTAACCTGCACTGCTGTATTGTCCAGAAGTTCTGTTTTGCTTTAGTCTGTTGTGTATGCAACTCCCAGGCATACTTGCTGTGAATCAAAAATACTGTCTGTTGTATTTATTTTGTAATCACACATCCCACTGCCACGTGAAAATCAACACACACTTGCTAAACTTTTTCTGTCACCAACTCTGTATACTCGTACCAATGAAAAATCAAAAACATTAATGTGCCCAGTATTAATTAAAATAATATGAATGCCGGTTGATATGGAAATGTCACCATTTATCTAAGTGTTTGAACAAATCAGACAAACAAAATCAACAGCTTTCTGCTTTTCAACAGGTATTTATCCATAGCAAGCTTTCAAGAAGCTGGAGCTGAAATGAATTCCACTAACACTGTGGGACTGAAAGCATTGACCCTTTTGTAACGTAATATGAGGCTTAAACTTTTATGCATTAAGGGTTTTTTGGAATTATTGAGCTTAAATTACATACCAAAAATTAAATGGTTATTATTCTGCTTATGTAATACAGGAGCTACAAATGACTGAAGAGTAGTGAGTATAACGCTCCAAATTTTCAAAAAAAGTATTTATATGATTCAAAACCTTTTTTTACACCAATATCAGCTAAATAAAATACAAAAAAAGGGATTTCTCTCCACAACACTGGATTTTATAGGACATAGCCAAGACATTTTATGATGCACAACCCTGAAATCAATTTCCTTTTGTCCTCCATTCTGTCAGCTATTATTGTACCACGTTTACTTTTCATATTGCATAGCATTGCAAAGTTATACTGTTTGGAAACATTTCGCCTCTTGCACATAATAAAGCTCACAAAATAGGTATTGTAGTAGCAGTTATACTTTTACATTTATTAGAAATAAAAATATATATACACACACATACACGCTATATACAGTATCTCTCTGAGGCAACAAGTAACAGTGTTTAAATATGCACGTATAATTATGTATTCATCCAAATCTTTACTTTCAAAATTATTTTTCATGCCAATCCTTGAAACAATATCTGTTTAGCACTCGACGGAAAGAAACTTTATGTTTTTCACAATAGATTGGGGTTTTTGTGCTGCAATTTACACATCTTCTCCAGCTTTCTTTTGCAGTCGCCCCACAGACGTTTAGTGTGTTTTCATTTGTTTATTTATTCTTTGTTGTTGCTTTTTTCCTGCATTTCACATCTAGAATAACCTCAGTAAATGCATACATTTTCATAACAGCTTCTTCCAGTGTTGGGTTACGAGAGTGAGGACAATTACTTTGCTGGAAGTTCTGGGTGCAGGGCAGGAAACAGCCTGGACCAGATCTAGTCACGCACACCACACCCAGTGGCATAGCTCGAGTTCGTGTCACTCTGGGTGGGGCAGTGTTTCAATTTGCCAACCTCCAACATATTTGAATATGTTGACCTATTTAAATAGAAAATTAAAATGACATATAGAGAAAAATTAAGATAAGTTTTGCATAGATTTATTTATAGAAACAGCAATACTTTTTCACATATAATTATTTATAAGTATCAACTAGACAAGAATATAGTATAGATGCACTGATAAGCCGTGTTCTAATTATTAATTTTAATATAATTACACTGCGAAAACCAGAACCAATGTAGTGTACAAGTGATAGGTGGGGACGTTTTCTGCGCAGAGCAGGAATGCATTCGGATTGATAGTGAAACAAAATTATAAATTGTAAATTAGTTGTTTATCTTCCTAGAAATTATTATCGTTGTAAAGTTTATATTTATTTTTGTTATTGCCTCATAAATTTCAACTGCTGCGTCTAATGCCGTCACAGAAGGACAGTCTGAAAATTATTTTTGAAGCATTTGTGGATAAAAATCAGAGTTTTACTTTTTTCATTCATGAGTGATATTTTTCTGAGCCCTGCTGCTTACACATGAATTTTACTGAGCCTTTAAATAAAATCCTAGAACTCCTTCTGGGACAAGCATTACTCATGCAAGTCACCTAGTAATTAACTCTTTTGTGGCACCCAATGAAGTTTTTGACAATTGAAATACATCCTTTGTAACATTTTTGTGTAAGTATTTGGAATTAATAACAAAAACCTGCCACCAAATCTGTTAAATTTTAATATTGTGCTGTTATTTTAGCAGCTTTGGCACAGCAGATATACTGCCGAAGCTACCTGTTGGGGTCTTCAGTTGTCTCATTGCATTTGTCTCACTGTTTGGTGCAGTTTTACGTTGTTTAATTTTGTTTGATAGTGATGTGCCGTTGATTTGAGGGATTCAAGATGACTGTAAACTCTTGATGTTATGGGGAGTGGACCCTCATTAAGACTTGATTTCTGACCAATGAATGAGGTTTGAAGTACTTCCTGGTCATCCACTGTTCTGACTTCCAAATGTATTCATTTAAAAATATTATAGATAAAAACGTAAGCACTTTGCACATTGTTCGTGTACGACTGGATAACTGACATAAGGATTATGCGACACGAGTAACTTGAAATTTTTTTCAGTGGATATTTTAATATCGTTAGCTGTTGTTTATTATTGGCCCCCTGCCAGCTGCCATTGACACAAGTTATATCATAAACTTTGTGATCTCATGACAATAAAAATGTTCTCAGTTACCACTACAAACAATACAGGGTAAGTAACGGATAAAAAAAAAAATTGGGGGTGGAGTATTTTCTTTAAGGACATATTTTTACGAGAACAGTTCACTTAGCCCAACATAGCTCATTACTCTCTGCTTATCTATTTCAAAATATTGCTCTGTCAGCTGTGGCCATAAGGGGGTGCCAGAAAGCCCCAAACCCAAGACACAGTATAATACCAGATGTATTATATTGTAAAATGTATTTATTCACACCAAGCACCTTTCCAATGATCACCTCTCCAAAAATAGCCACTGTTACAATAAAATAAACTATTCCACCTCCATCTGTCCTTGGCTGAGTGTTGCCTGTTGCCTCCCGACTCTGACTCCATGATATGAAGCATTGGGATCTCTTTTATGCCAGACCTGGGTTCCCTTCCGGTGCCATGTCATTTCCTCCAGGAAACACTTCCGGGCCATAAGAAAAGTAGGGTGGTCCTCCCCCAACAGCACCCTCTGTCAATCCCCAAGGACCCTGACAGGGAAGCACTTTTGGACTCCATCTCCCAAGCACCCCTGCAGGTGCCCTGACTGGATTCCCATG
This sequence comes from Erpetoichthys calabaricus, assembly GCF_900747795.2. Lineage (NCBI taxonomy): Eukaryota > Metazoa > Chordata > Cladistia > Polypteriformes > Polypteridae > Erpetoichthys > Erpetoichthys calabaricus. The sequence goes on from NC_041395.2 coordinate 79,892,799, forward strand.
CGAGGACCACTGCCACATTGTGTGTAGGGGATGGAACCACTCTAAATCCTCAACTTTTCTCAGTCCGTCTGCTTACTGGCTGATTACAAATTTATTTCCTTGTCCCTCCAGCCAATTTGCTTGTGTCATCACACTTGGCATCCCATCCGGGTAATGGGATATCCTCCGATTCGGCTGGGATGCCCATTCTCCATTTAGGTCCCTAAAGTACTACTACATACTATACTGCTTCATAATGTACAGTATTCCATGTATTGTGCTTGTCTAGGTGCTATAATTTTCATTTCACTTTCTTTTCTTTTTTTCTGATTTATTTGCTTGAATGAAACCACTAAGTTTATCACACATCATTTATTTTTGTAGTTAAATTCTTGAATGCCCTTGATTCTCATTTCTCTACCTGTAATATACTAGAAGGGTACACCACACTGGCAAGAAATGTAACAGTGGGCACTCTAATGTTATACAATAGAAACCGTTAGACACAATAATCAAGTTTAAAGAATATATGTTGTTTCTAGATGGATAATAAAAGTTTATAAAAAGCTTTTTCAATCCACAGTTCACAAGATTAATATTTATGTTTTAAAAAGCTTAAGTCATAGTCCAGATAAGGAGAATCCTGAACCGTCACAAAACCTTGTGAAAATAATCTTTCAGATTCGAGACTATCATTGAAACCTTGCAGGCCACAAGGCTCTCTAATATGTATGATGAAGTTACATGAGCTAAAATGGTTAATAACAATGGCAGCAAGCCATGGGCAAGAACACAAGAAAAAAAACATTTTAAATTTAGTACAGTTGAGAACCAGCAGATCTGTTTTTTGAAAAGACTTTTTTTAGGCTTTGAGGGAGGTCCTCGGTTCATCACAGGGACATTCACACACACCCACATCCACCCAGTCTTATGCTGGTCCAAAAAAAACTAAGACTGCCAGGCTAAAATAATCCTACATAGTTTTTATTATTATCCTGCACATCAAGTAGTTGTTGTAGAGATAAAAATATGAAAATGATTCTTATCTTTTACCCGTTGTTGATTCACCCCTTCTTTTAGGGATGGCAAACTAGCTCCAGTATTGCTCCTTCATACTGCCTTTGATCCCATTTTTTGCTAACAACTGCACAATGATATCGATCTGTTTATCACTTGATATCAGCATTGATATGAGAACCATACAAGTAGTTAAATGAACATGAAAATCAAGGTTGGAATTTATAATCTTCCAGAGGCCATTTTTTTTCTTCATGAACACCTTATTAAAGAGAATCCTATTCTGAGGAAATTGAGTGAATGATATTTCATAATTAGGATGGGGAAGGCATAAACCAATGAGACTGTGGTCAACATCTTCCCCTCTCAAGCCCAAAAGATATTTTGTCTCAGAAGTACATCTCCTCATGATTTGTGAGATTCACTTATGTGAATGTGAGTAGTATGTGAGCACATTTAGGTAGCTGTGATGCCAGGAATCAGCATTTCCATTTTATAATTTGTCTGTCTATTTAAAGCAAAGCATGTATAGGCCTACTGTTTTGCTGTAATTTGAGTTTTGGAGCCCATTTTTCTTGTTTTCTGCATTTTTATGAGGTTCTGGATTGTTTATGCAACCCTCAAAATATTTTAATGTTATGATAGTGACACCAGCTCAATGCCATCCTGCTCTTTGCATTTCTTTTAAGATGCAACCCTAACTACAAAGAGGACTATTTCATTTATGTTAGGTAGAATGCCCAGGGGGGACTGGGCGGTCTCATGGCCTGGAACCCCTACAGATTTTATTTTTTTCTCCAGCCATCTGGAGTTTTTTTTGTTTTTTCTGTCCACCCTGGCCATCGGACCTTACTCCTTTTCTATGTTAACTAATGTTATCTTATTTTAATTTTGTATTTTGTCTTTTATTTTTCTTTTCTTCATTATGTAAAGCACTTTGAGCTACTTTTTGTATGAAAATGTGCTATATAAATAAATGTTGTTGTTGTTGTTGCTGTGCTGTACTTCTTTTGCATCATTATGTCCTGTGGAATAGCAGGTCTGCAGCTTAGAAAATAAGGGCTGTTTTAATAATTAAGTAATTAATTAGCCGTCTCACTCTCCGTGGGTATGTATGCTCATGCAGCTGCGGGGGGTTGGTGGGAGTAATTGGGGTGAGAAGCACCTGCACGTTAGGGTGTGGTCTGTCTCAATTGCTTCATCAGCTTCCTGCAGTGTGCCATTGAGATGCTGCGTCCACGGAGGTGTATAAGAGAGAGCTGGCAAGAGAAAAGGAGTGGAGAATTGGAAAAGCAGAGGAAGAAAAAAATCAGAGGTTGAAAGACGAGAGAGAGAAGGGCAAGAGCGCAAGGAAGCCTGTGTGACAGAATGGAAGCAGGTAGACGGGAGTGGAGCCCCAGGGAAAGGGGCATGTGGCCTGCACTCGAGGAGGTTGCTCCTGTTGAGCTTGGGAGCAGGAGCAACAACAATACTCTAAAGCAGTGGTCCCCAACCTTTTTGACAGCAAGGACCACTTTATTAGATGCAAATTTTTCCACGGACCGGTCGGGGGGGGGCAGTTTTATACACAATTTACATAACATTTCTATTATTATTAAGTTATTAAGCAGTTCGTATATTTTTGCAACCCGAGATTTTTCTTCTTTTTTTGCATATAACAAAGACATATGCTTTGCATTTGCCATTCCAACAGACTGCACATCACAAACATTAACACTGTTATCGTTTTTTTCGTGTCTGCCGTTTCTATAGGAGGGTGACAGTTAAATTCCAATGGATGTTTTTCAGATGTTGACAAGCAATAAGCAAAAGGTATCACTGAAAACCACAGAAAACAAAAACATCAAAAAAAAAACAGTACGAGGAAAGTTCAAAGAAAGAATTTTTTTTACAATGTTTCTGTTTGGGGATCGTTGTGTAGCCTAAATGTGTACAACTGAGCTGCGGCCACAGATCTAACTGCTCTGTGGATGATTCATTCAAGCATTTCAAGGTCACCTCGTTGTAATGAAAGCATCTGCTGAATGTACTTCGTAGTAACGAGATTTCTATAGTCTCGTGTCATATGGGGAAACTGTCGGGACCGTAGAAATACTTTGTTGTAATACTCTCTCACCTCGGTCTCTCTCTTCTCTCTGCGCCGCTGCAAAGCCCAGCCCACCAAGCATTCTGAAAAGTCTGAGTGAGTCTCCATTGCCGGAAGTTCTCTCGCGGCCCGGCTGTCAGATGGCTGCGGCCCGGTAGTGGGTCGCGGACTGGTGGTTGGGGACCCCTGCTCTAAAGGACTCTCCTGCTAGGCCAATTATGGCAGCGGGAGTCGAAAGGTAGAGGGGTCAGCGGCACCCTGTGGAATGTCAGGCGATTGGCAGTGGGGACACAAGCTGGTCTGAAGGGTGTCTGCGCCTTAGTTGGTTGACTAAGTTTTAACGGTGTCACACTTGGGTCACAGATTTGCACAGAAACACAGGAGGTTGTAGAGACTGGAACTTTATTCAAACACTGCAAAGAAACATGTCTCCTTTTCAAAAGTTTAAACGTGCCCCTTGACAAGACAGAGATGACAGTTCCGTCTCACAATTAAAAGAATGCAAACATATCTTCCTCTTCAAAGGAGTGTGCGACAGGAGCAGGGAAGGTCAGAGAGAGAGAAAAGTAAACAATCAAAAATCGACAGGTGCTTTTTGGACTTTTAAGTATATGAAGTACTGCGTGGATCGTGTGGTAGATTGGCTGCAAGTAAGCCCAGCAAGCAAGGGAGCAATGTGAAGGTAGTCTTTCAGCGTTTTTTAACCTGTAAGGGTGCGATCAGCCCCCCAGCTCACAACGGGAAGCTCTGGGGACGGTGATTTTTCTTTTAAAGAAGAGACTTCTGCATGTTTTTAACTCCATTTTAAATTGATTTATTTATGGCTTGTTTTTAACCTCCACCAGCACCATTTTATTTTAATGGATAATTTATATATGGAACATTTTGTTGCACTGCACTATTTATTTGTACACTGTTTTGGATTCTGAATTGTTTTAAATAAAAGCACCAAGTACTTTTATGCACCTACCCCTTGCTTCCCCTTTTCCAAGAAGTCTTTAGTGCTACAACCTTGTTTTGCCTTGTTCTTTCTTTACAACTTTGGTTTGTGTTTCCAATTAGTCTGCTTATATTCTCCTTTTTCTTGGTTTTAGATATCTGCCTTCTTCATGTTCATAACTGCCAGTCTCATATAGTGCCATTTCCCAATTACACTGCCTTTTCTTCCCGAAATCATAATATTTGTCTATATATCAAATATATCTATCTCAATATATATATATTTATTTATTGACTATTATGAAATTTTCTTTGGGATGAACTTGTAACTGGAAGTTAAAAAATATAAACATTTCAGAATTTTTACATCTTCTAAAAAGATTTTAACATTTCGTGTCATTCTGGTCAGTTTTGACCCATCTTTGACTTTAATGGATTTTCCTGGACATTTAGGGTGCATTGTTTGATTTTTTGTTTAGCTTAGAAATGTGAAAGAGCCCTGATTTTACCAAAAACAAAAAAGTTTCCAAATGTCACATTTGTGTACAGCTGCTACACAGTTTGAACACGACCATGTCTTTTTTGACCCACCATTTTTGGAGTTGGTAATGAGGATGGTTAAGAGTGTGCTCAACAAAAGAATCAGGAAGAAGAATTTTTGCCATAGAAGGTATATAGGAGATACAATACAATACAATACACTTTATTTTTGTATAGCCCAAAATCACACAAGAAGTGCTGCAATGGGCTTTAACAGGCCCTGCCTCTTGACAGCCCCCCAGCCTTGACTCTCTAAGAAGACAAGGAAAAACTCCCAAAAAAACAACCAAGTAGGGAAAATGGAAGAAACCTTGGGAAAGGCAGTTCAAAGAGAGACCCCTTTCCAGGTAGGTTGGGCATGCACTGGGTGTCAAAAGAAGGGGGTCAATACAATACAATACACAGAACAGAACAAATCCTTAATAAAAAATAAAGAATAATAATTTTTTAGATTTACGGAGCAGAAATTAACAGTAGATGATGTCATATAATTTTAGACTCCCGGAGACATTATTCAAGCTGCCTCCCCCATTTGGCCATTCCACGGCTGAAACAGTGTTGGGCCAGCCAATCTGCCAGCCAATGAAAGGACCCCTCTTTCTCACGATTCCTGCGATCCTCCATCAGGGATGACTTTACCTTAGGCAGGCAAAACAACTTTGCAGGTGGTCCGTGGCACCAAGTGCCACATTTGAGTACCGAGGTTAGAGTACCGGTTTGAGGTTATAGGTTTGAGTACCAGGTTAGTATCCAATTCTAACTATCCTGTTACTTATGTTTTAGTGCTAATGACTAACAACAGAGATGCAGTCTGTACAGTTAATCAGCAGCTCTAGCCAGGATTTGCTAAACTGAAGTAGTGAGTCTTCAGCCGGGATTTAAAAGCTGAGACTGAAGGGGCATCTCTTTTAGATACTTTTCCCTTTTCAGCTGACAGATTTCAGATAATAGACCTTATTATGAAAATCTTTTTAGCTAAAAAGGAGTGCAGTGTATACTGGAAAAAATGAAAGGCAAAGCAGGATTCAGGGTGTTTTGCTTAAATAGAAAGTGCAGCTTTTAATTCCCATGGGAATCTAACTTGAGGTGGTATGATAATTACTCATTACCTTTTTTCTGTGTTTTGAGAAACTATAAAAATACCAGCCACCCTGCTGTAAAAAAGAAAGTCAGATGTGTGGTCTTATTTTGGGTGCTGGTATGCCAAGGACTATTAGAAGGAGTTCTGATTTTGTGTACTTATAGCCAGAATTGGAATACCTCAACCAAAGAAGTGATGTTAGTTCTTAACTGTAAGTGCCACCAAGATAGCCAGATACTGAATTGAGAGTAGAGCTGGAAAGTGATTTGGAGCAAGTACTCGCTGCATGTGTTGTAAAGTAAAAAAGTAGATTCCTGATGATTAACCTTTCAAAGTGTACAACGGAGTAAGGAACCCAAACAGACAGATAGGGACTATAGGTCTGGTATACACTGATAAAAGATGCTTATTTCCTGCTATACCACTTATATCTTGGACAGTCAACCACCTGTCAGTTTGTCTGCTGCCAGCTTACAAGCAGAAACTGAAGCATGAAGATTCAGTAAGAAAAGTAATTCAATGCTGGACGAAAGAAACACCAGTAAAAACTCCAGGACTGATTTATTGTATAATAAAATAGAACATTTTTAAAGAATTCTCATCAGATATGGATGAGTATGCCAATGTCGAAATAAGATTCATTAGAATATTTGTAGATGACTGTGTACCAATGAAAACCATTTAAAATAACCTGCATATTTCCTAAAAAGAAACCTTGCATCACCAGTGACTTCATGGTAGAAGGAATGGCAGAAATACAGGTACAAACTCAGAAGAGCAATTAATGTGGCTAAACATCACTACAGGGATAGATAGATAGATAGATAGATAGATAGATAGATAGATAGATAGATAGATAGATAGATAGATAGATAGATAGATAGATAGATAGATAGATAGATAGATAGATAGATAGATAGATAGATAGATAGATAGATAGATAGATAGATAGATCTTTATTTGTCCATAGAGGGATGTTTGGCTTTTTACAGAAGCTCTTTAAATAAATAAATACATAACTAGGTAGATAAGTAAGTAAGTAAGTAAGTAAGTAAGTAAGTAAGTAAGTAAGTAAGTAAGTAAGTAAGTAAGTAAATAAATATACACACACACTTTGGTCTGAACACACACCGGAATGACTATTAAGCAAGAAAATTATAAGGAAAGAAAAGTTCCAACTTGGCTGTTACTGTCACAGTGAGGCATTATGCAGACATATTGCTGTTGGTATAAAGGAGCCCCAGTAGCGTTTCTTGACACATTTCAGCAGAATAATTTATTGGCTAAAAGTCCTCAGTGTTAGTGTTCCAGAGAGATGATGTGCAGAATTGTTCATAAAGGCAATTCTCTCCTTTGCTAGTACTTCTAGGGGCTCCAGAGTATGTCCCATAAGTGACCTTGTCCTTTTAACTAGCCTGTTGATTCGGTGGGCCTCTCTTGAAGTGATGTTACCAGGCCAGCACACCACAGCATAGAAAGTCACATTGGCCATCGCAGAGTGAAGGGTGTCACTTCCCACATTAAAGGAACGTAGTCTCCTAAGGAAGAATAGCCTTCTCTGTTCTTTCTTATATAGTGGATCTCTAAGTACTTGTAGGAATGGACCACCTCTACATCCACTCCTTGAATAGTGACCGAACATAGAAGCTGTTTGATCCAGTAATAATCAATAACTAGGGGCCTCATGTATAAACGGTGCATATGCACAAAAATGTTGCGCATGCCCATTGCCACCCTCACTTTGAGATGTATACGAACTAAACTTGGCATAAAGCCACGCACATTCTTATGCCAGCCTTACCCAAGTTTCCACTTGGTTTTGCAAACTGGTGGCACCCAGCGTCAAAGCAGTGCTACTGTTCCTGTGTGGTTTCCCATTCATTTTTAGATTCACATCCCTGACGCGGCTTTATCAAATACACTGATATTAACTGCATATTGTTTTTTAGTTTAAGGTATCTGATTGCAATCAACCTGTAACCATATAATAGTGCACAGAATGGCCAAACTATTCCAAATACCTCAGCTGCTTTAGACATGTTACTCTCAGTGCACCACTCAGAGTATTTTAACCGACTGTATCTGAGTGTGTGTACAGCAGCTGATTGGAAAGCTGTATGGCGGGCTGTGTCGAGAGTGCAGAGGATTATCGGGATACAGCATCTAACCTGGAGAACATTTATAGCACTTGCTGCCTCAGCCATGTGCACAGTCTTTTTGAACTTTTCTCATTCAGCAAACACTTCAGAGCCTTTCCTGCATGAACCTCAAGGTTCTGACACAGTTTCATCCCAAGAACTATAAACACACTCAATCAGTCCATTATGTGCTCCTGGTAGAACTGTTTGCACTTAAAATTACAATTACCTAACTGTAAACTTGCACTACAGTTGTAATATTGCACAACTTGTGCCACTTTATGAACCATTTGCACTATCTGCACTATATGTACATGTTTATTGTACTTATGCTTTCATATTGTATAATTTTCATTATTTTGTATTGTGTTATTATTATTATTTTTATTACTAGTATTGTTATTTTATATTTTTTAGGAAAATAAGTTTATGGAGGATCTACATTGTGAATCACATTGTACCATACATTAACAATAAAGGAATTAAATTCAGTTCAATAGAAGAGAGGGCGTATTTACAGATGATGACGACTGGCTTCTAAGTCTATTTAGATTTCCAAGAGCTACAGTATCTTCTTGGAGCTCTTGATATCATTTTTAAGATGAAATACATTAAAGTATGTATATTGCATTATACAGATACATTTTTCACTTAATTTAAATGATGTATACTGTTAATAGTTAAATGTGTGGGCACGGTGGCACAGCAATAGCGATGAGCTGCTGCACCGTCCATTGATTGGTCCTGCCTCGTGCTGTATGCTTGCTGGGACTGGATGGATAGATGGATGGAATTATTAAACATGTACTACGAAGATATCTCAATGTTCCTTAAAAGTTTTGAAGAATCTGCATTCTAAGCTAACAGATGGCTTGATATTTATTACAGAGCTTATTGTGTGGCGATTGGTTACGTGGAGAAAGAAAACAAAGGACAGGAATTGGGGGTTGGCATGTTTGAAAGAGACAGTACTGATGCATTAAAGTATTTCATCGAGGGTCGAGCATGTCCCAGCAAGCATCTTGAGGGAGGCAGGAACAATCTTTGGCGCCAGCTCATCACTACCACTGTGCCACCATGCCCCAATGTTTAATACATGCTTTAATTTACTTCATCATGAAAATGATAAAGTATACATCTTAGTATTTAAGATGTTCAGAGAGCAGTAATATCATTAATTTAATGTATTCTGTATTCTATTCTGTCGGTGTAAGAGAAAGCCCATTTAAGAAGCACATAGTGATTCACACACATAGAGCACATAGAAGAATACATAGAATATGAAGCATTTAATGCGCTACTTTAGTTACGATGGGATCTGAGAAACTCTAGTAAAATTAACATTGATTTTAAGATTAGGTTTTTTGACATTTACTTTAATGAAAAGTAAACTATGAGATTAAAGTTGACATTTCAACCTTTTTTTTCACTGTGTCCCTATTTTTTTCTTTTCTCTGTATCCTAATATGCTTCCATTTGACACTCAGACGGTGGGCTATCACTCGCCTTTTCACGGTGACTTTGATATTTGACCACTTCTTTTTTATTTCAGCACTGTGTGACTTTCTGAAGTTGAGCTTCCGAGTTTCTCTACCACTCTACATCACTCGATCAACTTCCTTTTGTTGTTTATACCACTGCTTAAGCCAACAAATAGTACATTTTTCCTTGCCTCCACTTTGCATTCGCTGAAAATTTGTTTTTTCACATGCTTTTGCCAGGGGATGGTGATATTTATATTTATTTGCATATTAAAGTATGCAAAATTCTGGGAGGAGTCAGGGTGGGACGGCAGGCACATGCATGTGCGTTTCTTTTCATGCTGACTACGATTTATGGAGCTGAAGTGCATGGAAATTGGCTTAAGCACGGTTTTGTGCATCTGAATTTTTTGTCAGTACACACATTTACACTTTTGTCCGTATACCATGTTTTAGTGTGAGTTCTACGTACAGTGTTATGGATGATGCCCCAGGTTCCTTAGTCTTGCTGATGTTAAGATGCAGAAAATTTTCTTTGCACCAAATAACAAACTTCTCCCCTAACTTGTATGCTCTGTGTCATCTCTTTTATCAATACACCCTTTAAGTGCAGAATCATCTGCAATGACCTGGATAAATTGTAGACAGAGTATAGTGGTAGTAACAATGATACTGAGCTTAATGTCTTCTGCACTTACTTTTAGTATGATAAAAAGTGGCCCATCATTCAATTGCCTTCAGCATCATATGATTCATTCTCCTCCATTTTTGCACATGACTTAAGGAGGACTTTAAATTAAATGAGATAATTCCATAAGGCATCCATTGCAGAAGAAATTTGAGGGAGCATTTTAAAACCAATAATGACAAATTTAATGATGTCTTTAATAACATCTTTAATTTTTCCCTGCATTGGTGGCCCCGGCCTACTCCAAAAAGACATTTAACCCTGCACCTAAGAAAGTGAACTATCTGAATGACTGAATGGCAGCCACTCCAATCAAGATGAAGTATTTTGAGAGACTGTTAATAGGACAGATTAAACAGAATATTCCAGATAGCCATGATCATCTCCAGGTTAAACATTCTCAGAATCAGTCTACAGAGGATGCCATATTCCTTGCACTCCATACCATCCTAGCATATCTGGATAAAAAAAACTGCTATGCTAGATTCCTGTTAATAGGCTATAGCTGAACATTTAACATTGCTACACCATCCCAGCTGACCACCAAACTCCTCAACTTCTGAATTAGTGCCATCCTCTACAATTATATTTTGGACTTTCAAGCTTGCACACTTCAGCTGATTGCCATCATGGGCCCTGTACAGGGTAGTGTGCTGAGCCCCCTTCAGTAATCCTTATTCATATATAACTATTTGGCTAGCTCCAAATTCATCACCATTTTTTATTTATTTTTTTGGTATTTGGTATTTAACAGTAACACCAACATCATAGGCCTGATAAGTTAGCATACAGAGAGGGGGTTTATCTGCTGACACAGTGGTGCCAGGGGATAGCAATCTCACCGCTAACAAAGCCATGAGGCCTCTGATAGACTGTGATAGACTTTAAGAAGCCGAAAGCAGACCACACTATCATGTGCATCAGACGAGATGCTGTTGAGACTATGAGCAGCTTCTTGAAATGACTATCATTGATGAACTGATTTGAGCACAATACATTTCAGCTGTGGTAATAAAAAAAGTTTACTGGCATCTTTCCTTCCTCAGTCTGTTCTTACTAACTCTACAGGTGTGACATCCTGGCAGGCAGGATTGTAAAACAATGCAGAAGGTATTATGAAGGCAGAATAGAATATTATCAGTGCTCAGCTGTTCAGAGAAATACAGCACACGGTGCCTTAAAGAGGGCAAACGATATAATTAAAGAACTCAGGGCCATTGGCACTCACACCACTCGCGTTCAGAGACAGTTTCTATCCTCAGGTTGTATATGTGTATATTATATATAGAGTATGTTGCGCCCTATGCACGCTGCTTATTTTTATTAAGTAATTTATTGTTTTTTTTTTTGTTTTTTTTCACACATCATGGAACTTAAGATGGTTAAGCTCTTTTCCTCTTCTGTCATGAATCACTACCATTTCCTGTCCATGACTACTTTTCATCTCCTCTTGAGCACCTTCTTTTCTAGATAATTCAGTCATTTAAATGCCTCTAGCTGCAATTCTTCTCTTGTCTTTGCTATTATGGCCAAGGCATTAGCAAAAAGGAGGGACTTCTCTCTAATCTTCCAAAATTCACATCAGTCATTCATGCAAACAGGTACTGTATGTGCTGAGTACTGATTCACTGCTCTACTGCCCATGGAAAAGTCATCTCAGATAAAGGAGCACTGGACTCATTGTGTAGAAGGGTCCTTTCATCAGATTAGCCGGAGCAGCACTGACTCAGCTATAGAAAGGCCAATATCGGTGAGGTGGCTTGTTGGCGGAGGTCTCCAGGACTCTCACAGTGTCTGGCTTGTCTGACTCCTTTGCTACAATCTAGCCATGGTTCTGTAATTAGCTGATGGACAGATATTGTTGTTTTTCATTTATGTTAATTAGTTTCTACTTTGTTTTTGATGTATTTTAACAAATCTGTGTTCTTATATGTGATAGTTCTGTATTTAGTAAGAGGTATAATATATTCTTGCATCTTGCCTTGAGTGATGTCGCAGTGCTCTGTGCCTGCACTTGGTGAGGAGTGCTGTGCAAGAATAAAGTAATTTGGACTTTTATATTGTATTTCTGTGGTAACAATGAGAGATTGGCCATCAAGCTCTGTGAAAGAGGATTATGTGCATTCTGTTTTATATATTGTATTTATCCCATTGCATGCCCAATCTACCTGGAATGGGGTCTTCCTCTCTGAATTGCCTTTCCCAAGATTTCTTCTATTGTTTTTTCCCTTACGTGTTTTTTTGGCAAGGCTTGACAGGCTGCCAGAAAGTGTCCTGTTAAAGCTCATTAATCCATTCCTTGTGTGATTTTGGGCTATATTTTGCTGTTGTTGTTGATCTTTGGACTAAATCGACCTTGACTTCAAATTCTTTCATAGTTCCTATGGGTGACTGTTGTCATGTAATCTTCATTCATAAATTCTATTAATCTGACCAATTTCTCCTTCTAAGGCAGCAGAATATGAAATGTCTTGACTGTCTATCATAGGCTACTCCCATATCTACAAATTAATTATTTATTTTTACATAACACAGCATTTTCAAGTCTGATTAATCGAATTCAATCTTGCAGACACAAGACAGAAAGCAGCCCTGAAAGGGTCACAAATTTATCATAGGGTCTAGTCATACACATCAACAGTCACATGGTGCAAACTTGCACAGCAAATTAATGTTATCAGCACATCATTGGTTAAAAACAAAAAGACAGGACTACCCAGAGCCAAACTCATGCAGTTATGGGGGAAAAACTAAGATCCCTGAGAAAAATCTGCACAGACAACACAACGACAGTAAGCAGGCTTGGATCTGAACTCAAGATCCTGGATGTGTGAGGCAGTAAGTTGACTACTACATAACCTTGCTGTCCCACTGATTGTAACCTTTCTATTAGAAAACTCTTGTGCATTTATAGTTAACAAGTTTACTTAGTAGCTTCTGTGTATTCCTGACTAAACGTGGTCCTGTTTCCAGCTGGATTAAAAGTGAAAAAAAGAAGAAACAAAGAAACGTGAACATTGGCTGGAGGAAATTAACCTTAAATATGCTGATGTTTTGCAAATTCATGCTCTAACCACATCACAAAAATTGCAACAGTCTGATTTCCCTTCTACTTCAGGAGGCCTGTAGATTCAAGAGCTTGATACTGTTTGGTTAGAAAATAGTCAGCATTTTGAAAAAATCAATATGTCCATCAGCCAGACCACTTCAGAACAGACAGTACTCCAGATATTTTAATTTATTGTGTATGCAATACCAGGAGGGGATAAGAAGCAGAGAGCTCACGTCTGCAGAGGTGCTTTCTGCATACAGAGTGTTGGCATATGTCCAATGGAGCACCTGGAGGTATCTATTCTACACAGACCTGAAACTTTCAGATTTCATTCTTATTCCCTTTGAGTTCAAACGTGACCACTGTACTCACAATAGTGGCAGGAAGTGGTATAAATTGTGTCAGATTCCTTCAGTGCAGTCTATTGCACAATATTTTAGTTTAAAAAAAGTAGTTCAGAAGTAACGTACATGGTTGAATTGCAAGAATAAAGCATTGTGTAATCCATTTAACATGTAAAGATCAAAACTGAGAATCAATTTTGTCATAAAGGTTTATTTCTCTGTCTAAAATTATAGATTGCTTTGTTGAATTTCTGTAACCACAGAGCAAGAACAGACACCACCAAAGTTGGGGATCTCGACCTGGCAATTCCTTTCACTTCTCCTTAAGGCCGATTGCATAGACCCAGTTGTTCATTCACATGGCCAGTCACTAGTGACATCAGGATGTCTGTGGCAAATCTGCTCAGTTTGAATGTGCCCAACAAGCCACACAAACTCTCTTCTTCAACTGTCCATTTGTTGAGGATCTCCATGGGTACACTGTTTTCTTCAGCTCAATCAGAAGAATGACATATGCCAAAGAAGGTTCACTATGTGAATCAACTGGAGTGCATCATTGTTGCCTTCGCAGATATTAGCCATGCTGCCTTCCTGGGCTACAAAATATTTTATATAGCTAGTTCATCAGGTAGGACAAGCCACACAGGGGGCAATAAGCAGACCCAATCACAAGTATGAAATGAATGTTACTCAGGTTAACAAGCTGAAAAATTGTATATTTTTAAATTCTTTTTCTTAAAGTAATTCGAGTTACAGCAATAGACTTCCTAATTTCTATTCCTGTTTCAGGTCTGAGGTTAAACAGAAGATTAATTCTGCTTCCTAAGCACTATAGTTGTGTTCAGTTACTACATTAGATGGCAAGACTGAAGTTCACTTCTTCTGAGCATTAGAACATTAGAACACTCTAGATGAGAACAGGCCATTCAGCCCAACAAAGCTCGCCAGTCCTATCCACTTATTTCTTCCAAAAAAACATCAAGTTGAGTTTTGAAAGTCCCTAAAGTCTTATTGTCTACCACAATACTTGGTAGCTTATTCCAGCAGCGCTGGCACTGACCCCGTGGAACACCACTCTGAAGAGGTTCCTCGCACCATCATCCTCTGCTTCCTGTGTCTGAGCCAATTCTGCACCCATCTAAAAACATCACCCTGAACTCCCACTTCTTTTAATTTGATGCCCAACGTCTCATGTGGCACCTTATCAAATGCTTTCTGAAAGTCCAGATAAATAATATCATATGCTCCACTTTGATCGTATCTTTTTGTTGCCTCCTCATAGAATTCCAGCATGTTAGTAAAACACAACCTCCATCTTCTGAACCCGTGCTGACTGTTCCTAATAGCTCCTGTCCTTGACAGATGTTGCTCAATCTTATCCTTAATAATTCTTTCCATTAATTTTCCTGTGATGCATGTTAATCTTACTGGCCTATAGTTGCTTGGATCTGCCCTGTCACCCTTTTTATATAATGGGATGATATTTGCCATTTCCCAGTCCTTTGGAATCTCTCCAGTGCGCAGTGGCTTCCTAAAAATATGTGTTAAGAGTTTATATATGTACTCGCTAGCCACCTTAAGAACTCGAGGGTAAATATTATCTGGTACTGGTGATTTGTTTGATTTCAGTTTATTTAATCTGAGCAGCACTTCTCCCTCTACAATTTCCAAATCCCTCAGTACCTCCTTAGTAGTCCCTGTTACCTCTGGGAGGTTATCCACTTGCTCAATTGTAAACACCTCAGAAAAATGTGAGTTTAGAGCATTTGCTATTTCATTGTCTGTATCTTTTAATTCCCTTTTACTATTTCTGATGCACTTGACCTCCTCCTTGCCTTTTATTTTACTACTAAAATACTGAAAGAATCATGTAGAGCAGTGAAAGACACTCCTGCTTGTACAGTTAAAACATTAGATTATTAGGAAAGTGATGAATACGGGCCATTCAGCACAACAAGACTCACCCATCTTATTCATCTAGAGTGTTCAAAATAACATCAAGCCAAGATTTGAAGGTTCTAAATATATCTATAGACTAGGGGGCTTTGCCCCCTGCTCGCTTCACTTGCCAACCCCCGTGTTTGGCTTTCTGGATACACACTTTTAAGATTTTTTTTTCTTTGAATTGTTGCTATTTCATTAGTTTCACTTTTATTTCAGAACTTATGTAAAAACAATATTCGGAATCTTTCGGGTCCCAATATGCTGAATCTTTTAAATGAGGTCAGTGAGACATGTGTTAAATGACTTTGCACCATAATTGAGGATAGGTTTCTCTGTTTGGAATTTCAGCACAGACAAAACGATCAACATCATCAGCAGTTAATTATTTTTTTTGCAAAGTAACCAATAAATGCATGTGAGGTAAACCCCGTTATTGAAATTCTCTGACTTAAACTTCATATTCTGTATCTCGCTCTGCATGTGTTTTGCGCATACATTTTTTTTGAGTCTTTTGAATTCCACTGTTTTCATTATCTATAACCTGTTCTGCATGTGTTTGGTCCCCTTGTTTTTTAACCTCATTATGACGTTTTACTTTGTTTTATACTCTTTGTCTTTTATTTCTGACATTGCTTTGTCCTGCTATTTTTTTCGAGTAATAATTTCCTTTTGTTTGTGCTAATGTGATCTTTATTATCTTTTTTGATTCTGTAGCGACCTCCACGTCAGGCTCGAAAAGAGAAGAAGTAAATGCTGACTTCGTAACCCCAAACACAACCTTCTAGCACCCTCTCCAACCCCTCCTCCCGTCCCTACCCCCTCCCTTACCGCATCAATCAATACCCCGCTGTCAGTCTTCCGTGCTGTACTCCGCCCTCCCTCATTCTGACCTAACAGTCACACAAAAAAAAAAGGCTTCAACCTGCCTGGGATGCTACAATACTTTCGAATTTTACTGCTTTCATAGTCTTTACCTTTCTCTGAATGTGTATCGCACCATTGTTTTTTTTTTGAGCCTTTCAAATTCCACTGCTTTCATAATCTCTAACCTGCTCTTCATGTGTATAGCGCCAACATTTTTGAACATCTTTTTGAAAATCTACTTTTTCTTTTACTCTTTGTCTTTTGATTCTGAGTCCGATTGGATGTGCTTTTTTTTTAATTCCACTTGTTCTGGGCTGATTATTACTTTCCTTATTTTCTGAATTTGCACCTCGATTATTCTTTTTCTTTTTTGCATTTTTTTCTCTCTCCAACGCTTTTGAGTCTCTTTTCTCCACGCTGCTTTTTCTTCTTCGCTTAGTCATCGACGTTTTATCTTTAATGTATTGTCCTTATATGCTTTATATGCACCGAGAGTCCTGGATCTGCGTGTGCTCAAAGCCTTGACACGACTGAGTGTTTTGGTGCCCGGGTCTGATTTGATATAGGTTGTAAGTAGGGCGTGTCTTGCAAGAATCTCATGTTCTTCATGCCCGTGAGACGGTCCTGGGTCAATCTCTTTTGTCTCGCGGGTCTTCTAAGTGTCTTCCATGATCTTCACGTGAAGATCACATCTCGTTTCCCTAGTCTTTCTCTAGGATTTTTTTTTTATTATATATTTATGTTTTATATATATATATATATATATATATATATATAAATATTTTTTTTTTTTGCCTTTGGTGGTTAATTGTGGAGAAAATTTTCCAAAAGATTGTATTTGTCCACAGGAATAATTAAAATATTTTTATTTAAAAGGAAAAAGCAGACAGCTGTAGTTCCATGACCTCATTGCTTCACTTTCATAGACTTGAATCCCATGTCTGGTCATTCATCATGTGAAGTTTTCATGTTGCTAGCATTGGGGCTTTTTCTCTGGATAATGTGACTTTCCTCCTCCATCCTTTAAGGAGCATTTTCAGGAGTACTGGCAATTCAAGACTGGGCCAGGATAAATGAACCCTGTGATAACGTGGCACTCTATTCAGGGCTATTTCTACATTATGCTTAGTGTCAAGAGAGGGTCTCCCTGTGAACTCTGAATTGTATTAAGCAGGTTTGAGAGATCACCATTTAAATATTTTTACATCATGTAAGAGCCACCCAGCCTCCATATTACAAATGTTACAAATTTTTAACCACCATTAAACCAGGCACACAGGCTTCCAACAATTTTGTATCTGAACGTCCATATTATATACTAATTTCCTATTTTAAGCAATAGATGCCTCAGGTAATTGTTCATATTGTAAAAGTACTCCATAATTTAAGGTCGCTGAAGTAGCCAGGAGGTTCTCTGGTAACCCATGACTCTGAATTGGATTAAATGGATTTAGGAAATGGATAGCTGGATGAACGTTTGTAGAGAGTATAAGCATATTTTTCAATGATTCCTTGCCTTATTGTATGAAATTATACTTGATTAAATTTATACAGTTTTGGTATTTTGCATTACTTACTTTATTATATTAAATGTACCTTTTTAAATTTACATTGTAAAAATTAAGTACAGTGATGCCTTGGTTTGCGAGCATTGTAGCCGCCGAAAGAATAAGGTGAGATCAAGCACATGTAAAACGCGTGTCGAAAGAAATCTCTCAGTCCAAAAGTTTGTTTTAAAAATATTTAGTGAAAGTTAAAAGCAAATAATCCACACAAGAATAAAAGGAAAAATAGTTACACACATAGAATAAAAGCCAAAAAAAAAGAAAAAATGTACTGTATCTTCTCTAAACTTAGCTTTTCTTGAGAAACTTTAGTTATTTCTGTACTTAAAAGTTCTTTACTTCTTCTTTCTATACTTAAAGATTCTTAGCTTCTTCTTCTGTACGCTTTAAACGTACGGTTTTACGCTTAAATAAGCACGAGTTACTTCACACACTCAAACGCCCCGTTAGCACGAGCATGTGCCCAGGCACGGTCACGGTTTAAAACTATATACCTCTACACCTTACACATGGCAAGGCTGTCACTAACTGAAGAATAATGTTTACTCAAAGCTGTCAGAAATGGCAAGAATATACCAATACAATTCTACTTATGGGGGTTTTAGGAACCTCCCATAGATTATGCATTGTCATCTAGTAAAATATTTATGAATCTTATATAACTAGGAAAATGACTCTTACAAGCATAATTCATTCCGGAAACATGCTTGTAATTCAAAGCACTCGTATATCAAAGCGAATTTCCCCATGAGAAATAATGGAAACTCAGATGTTTCGTTCCACAACTCAAAAATATTCATATAAAAATGATTAATACAAAAGCTAAAGTAAAAATACATAAAACAAATTAACCTGCACTTTACGTTTGAAAAGAATCATGGCTGGTGTGAGAGAGACGAGAGAGAGGAGGAGCAGGGGGGTTATTGTGTAGGACAACTTTCACTGTAACTAATGGAATCCCTGCTATCTGTTGGCTCACTGGAATCGTTTTCTTTTTTTGCGACTTTAACAAGGAACCTATCCAATGACAGTTGCTTTTGCTTCCTTTTTTGGGATTTTGTGGAAAAGTGACATTACATTGTCATTAAACAGATTCATCGCTCGCACTGCTACAGCCTTATTTGGATGATGCTTTTCTACAAAATTTTGCACTCTTTCCCGCATTTTACACATCTCCTTAATCTAGTACAGATACTAAAGAACAGTCACTACACTTGGACACAAAATAAAAAAATCCTTTAGGCACACACATGTGGTCACAATGCTTTAGTAAACAGTATACGCTCGTACGGATGTTAACTATATGAGTGAGACATGCCGATTGAAACTGAACACGGGAGATGATTACCCACAATCCCACAGTGAGAGACAGAGAAGAACCATCGGCTCAGTTGTGATCATGTAACGTTCGGCAGACAAAGCGTATACGTACTACTCATACTGCAAGACCTCGCTCGTTTATCAAGTTAAAATTTATTAAAAATTTTTGCTTGTCTTGCAAAACACTTGCAGACCAAGTTACTCACAATCCAAGGTTTTACTGTATTGTGGAAATGGCACTCATTATGCTGACATCTACTAATCTCATTGACAGTCACGTGTTAGGATTTGTATGACATCAGACTATGTATTATTGTTACAACTTGTGTTATGAATGTATTTATTAATTTTTCACCTTTCCTAATTTTTAAAATATTTTCCATCTCCAGGTGGAATGGAAACATTCAGCTCAAAGGATCTAGCCATGCAGGCCCAGAAGAAGGTTCTGAGTCGCATGGCTTCCAAGTCAATGGCTCAAATGTTTATTGATGACACCAGTAGTGAGATTATGGACGAGCTCTACCGGGTGTCCAAGGAGTACACTGGTAATCGTAATGAAGCCCAAAAAATTATGAAGGACTTGGTGAAGATTGCAGTCAAAATTGGTGTACTCTATCGGCACAACCGTTTCACTGAGGTGGAACTAAAACTGGCAGAAGATTTCAAGAAGAAACTGCATCAAGGGGCCATGACTGCAATCAGCTTCCATGAGGTTTAAACTTTTTCTCATCTACTGTGTGATTTTAGTGTACAGCAGATCATTTAAAGTAGCATTTTGGAGTAGACAGGCAGGTTGGCACTGAGATTGGTAATGCTGATGCTTCATAGCTCAAGTCCTGCCATCAAAATATGGATCTGACACTGTGTGGAGTTTGTGTGATCTACTAAAATATCCCAAATATATGAAGGTTAGATTGACTACAGGGAGCAACTTTGCATAACTATGCCAAGGCCCACAGATGCCTGCTAGTGGTACTTACCTAATAAAGAGCAGGTGTGGTTACTAAATAAGAAAAACAGAAAAAGCTATGAATAAATTAAATTAAATTAATTAAATCACAGCAGAATTTTAGTTTCACCTGCATCATTAAGCTTCATGACAATCATAATTACATTTTTATTAACCCACAATTCACATACTATTGTGAGGTAGTGAGTGTAAAAAAGAAAAAACATATGCTAAGAGTATATATAATTCCTATATGTCTTTTTACAAATGATGTATGAAAGGAAGTTTTCCGCCATTTCTGAGTGAAGTCGTTATTACAGAAGGAAGAAGGGAATTGAAATGATAAGGCAAGCTGTCTAATATGGGCATTATTAATAGCATAAAGAAGAGCATAAAGAAAGTCAGCATTGGGGATCATTGTTTCAAATGATCCTCCTCTAGTTAGTACGCATTTTTATTACTTTTCCAGTTCAGGGGCAGAAGGAAAATGAGCGTACAAAATATATGTTTCTTCACAACCTCACAGGATAAGAATTTCGCTATACTCTACAGCTATTACTTTAAGATTTATGTGTCTGAACATGTGCTATGACTTGGCGGATTATCTTAATGTAATAGTTATTGAATGCTGTGTGTCTCTTTTGTCAGTTTTATTGAAGGTATTATAGGATTTCTGATTCCCATGAAGCCCAGGTAGAATACTTACGCTTTACCATTAGGCTTAATCAAAGCCTTGTCTGTTTTGGTTTCAGATCAATTGTACTTATAATAACATAGCATCACATTATCACACTTATAAGACAAAATTCTCAAACCCACATAATGTAGTCTCAGGGTAAATGATGACTGGAATCTGTCCCAACAGCCCTGAGTATAAGACATGAACCAGCCCTCAACGGGATGCCAGTCCATTGCAGGGCTTACTCATACACGACTTCACACTCGTACTACACAGGAACAATTTGTATTATCCCTTTATAATTAATGTTCAAGTAATTCGCGATAGATAGATAGATAGATAGATAGATAGATAGATAGATAGATAGATAGATAGATAGATAGATAGATAGATAGATAGATAGATAGATAGATAGATAGATAGATAGATAGATAGATAGATAGATAGATAGATAGATAGATAGATAGATAGATAGATAGATACTTTATTAATCCCAAGGGGAAATTCACATTACTGCTGTGGCAGGGTGTAGGAATGACAAGTTGAGCAACAAAGAAAAATTGTGAAACCAGCCGTTTAATGCAAATGTCCAAAGCAAAAATGATGCTTTTAGTTGATAAGGAAATGGCTACTCGGGCACAATAATAAACAAAACAAAAAGCTCTTTCAGCTGTCAAAAGCTCCATCCGGTGGAACGCTCTAAATGGAAAGTGACTCCTGCTTTCTGAGCAGCCGGGCTTCTTGTAGTGCACAAACCCGAAGTGGCGGGGCTAAGTTCCATCACATCTTCTGCGGGTAAAGAAGGAGGCGAGAACAGCGATGACCCTGGCAGGTTATTACATCCGTCAGTCGAGCCCGTGAGGAGATCCTCCGACACGCACGTTTGACGTCATCCAATTATTTATTGGAACATTCATTTGTAGTCATGCTTATAAACTCTGAGCATGTACAAGTGTTAAAAGAAACACAATCATTTTAAACATCTATCGTTTGAACTGTTCTCAGAGTTTGCTTTCTCCACAGGACCGGTTTACGGAAATTTCGCCTCTCACATTTCGCTCCAGCACATTTCGCTCCCAGCACGTTTCGCCCCCACTACATTTCGCCTCCATGATATTTCTCCCCCACCCCAGTAACTTCTAATACCTACACCCAGACATTTTGAGTGTTGGAAGTTTCTAGAAAAAATAAAGTGAATAATCGTTCTCAGCGTTCAAAACTGACTTTCCTAATTTAAACGTTTTTGTAGCAAAATGATAAAAAAGGCAGCAATAGTGCATTATCAATCCATCCATTATCCAACCCACTATATCCTAACTACAGGGTCATGGGGGTCTGCTGGAGCCAATCCCAGCCAACACAGGGTGCAAGGCAGGGAACAAGCCTCGGGCAAGGCGCTAGCCCACTGCAGGGCACGCACACACCAAGCACACACTAGAGACAATTTAGAATCGCCAACGCACCTAACCTGCATGTCTTTGGACTGTGGGAGGAAACCCACGCAGACACGGGGAGAACATGCAAACTCCATACAGGGAGGACCTGGGAAGCGAACCCGGGTGTCCTAACTGTGGGGCAGCAGTGCTACCTACTGTGTCACCCAATAGTGCATCACTTAAATGAAATTCTCTGTAAACATATGTAAATTTTGATTTTGATTTCGATCTAAACGAATCCAAACGATTTTACAAAAATTAATATCACATGCCGTTGCGAAAAAACACTACCTGAGTGAACTTTTTTTATTTTCAATGTTGGGTAAGGTTCATTAAATTTTTATTTGCATTTATAGATATGTACATAAATACCGGAGGAAAAACAAAGCAGTGGCGAAATGTGTGTGTTGGGTGGGTGGGGGTGAAAAATATCAGGGGCGAAATGTGTTGGGGGCGAAATGTGGGGGGCAACTTATCCGGACGTCTACAGGACCTGTTGGATGCCTGAGCTTGTTCAAATTATTATTTTAGAAAAATTGAGAATGGGATTCTGTACACAAGATTTTGATTACCTCTGCCTAAACTGTCCCAGATTCTATAGCACTGGAAACCCTGCATTTATTCTCTAACCTGTTGATCCAGTTGATTGTTTTTGGGGGGGGGGGGGGGGGTGCTATTGTCTATCACTGACTTTTCTGAAACTTAATTACAACAAAGAAACACAATAACAATATAATGAAGAAACCTTGTATATTTTACATATCTGTAAGGTAGATGTAGTGCAGCAATTATTTCAAAAGTTTCTATATACACAAAAAGTATACATTTTTAGGAAAGGCAAATACTTTGTGGGAAATACCCTAATTTCTACTTTGGATTATGACTGACACTAAAGATGGAATATAATTTTCTATTCGGTTCTCTATTTTCTAATCTAACATTCTTTTTTGATCTTTTTGTTCAAGGTGGAATTCACATTTGACAAAACTGTCATATCTGAAATTCTGACTGAATGCAGAGACATGCTTCTCAAATTGGTTGACAAACACCTCACACCCAAATCTCATGGTCGCATCAATCATGTATTCAACCATTTTGCAGACAAAGAGCTCCTTGCCCAGCTGTACAATCCAGACGGACCCTTTCGAGATCATCTCCAGAAGATATGTACAGGCATGAACAAACTTATCGAAGAGGGAAAATTATGATGGGATAACGCAATAAAGCAAGGAGACCTTGATTTGAGGACAGACATGACTTAGTTGATGTTCTACGTGTTATGAGACTTTACCTCCGAAACTGGGCTGTACAATCTTCTCACATTGATTGAACAAAGGACTGCATTCTTTTTGTATTTTCTTATATTTTTGTTTTTTCTAAATGTTTTTGAAATAGATCCTAAGAAAACGGACAAGAAGAATGTGTGAGAAGAGCATGGTGCCCTCTTGTGGACAAAAGGAAGCAATATAATAGCAGTGTTCGCCTAAGAAACCAACAGGCTGTACTTATACTTAAAATTAATATTTTTTTAATTAAAAATACATTAAAATGGACAGACATTAAGAATGTGCACATAAAGATAATTATGAATGTTTAGATTGGATTGTCCAAGTTCTCAGGAATATTTGGGGGAATTGGATATTTTCAATGCAAAGTGTGATATCTAAAGTGCAAACTGGTTTTGAAATGTGACCTTACTTTTTTTAGCGTGTTGTAAAATGCAATGAAATTAATCTGAAAGCATGAATAAAATAAGTGAAAAGAGAAAAGGTTTGGAAATATTATGGTACTAAATGATACTAATAAATGAAAATCAGTGAAGATATATGAGTGGTAAGGGAGTTATTGAGAATCATCAACTTCACAGTCACATAGTGTGGATTACCAGCGTGTGAAAAGAGCTCTTTACTGTTAACCTCACAAATTATTATAAAAGGTTTCTGTTTCCTGTTATTATTTATCACATGATCATAACTGCTGTAGCAGAATCTCAGGAGTGTGTGGGAAGTTGTCAGCTCATCTGAGAAACTTGAAAGTGTAGTTTAAACAGGCAGGGGAAATTGTGTACATGCTCAGAGGGGCTTACAATGAAAATTAAAATCATTGTGTTAAAAAAGAGCATCAGCTTTGAAATTTAGCAAGTTATTTTTCTGATCATCTAGATAAAAGACTAACAGCAATATAGTGCAGAAAATGCCTGATTTATTAATTATTATTATAATAAACTTGAACAGGATGCATCTTTTATTTGTGAACAGCAATGCAGCATGTGTCCTCACACTAGTTGCACCTAATTCTACAGGATATTAATCAATCATTAAACCTGCTTAATCCAGTTCTGGGTCACAGGTTCCAGAATTTACCCCTGGCAGCATTATTTGCTAAGCAGGAACAGATAAATTGTAATGCAGGTATAAAACTTGTATTATGAAACAAGTAGAGAATAATGAAGAAGACAAAGAGAGAAAAACAGAAATCAAGTGCAGTAAAACAATGTCAGACAGTTGGAAATTGCATCTGATAAAAACGATATGAACATTGCAACATTGGCTGTGCTCATATGTGTCAGGCGGGACCAATGACTCTGTGAGAGGAGTTAGGCAGCCAGTACAATCAAGGAATAAGCAAATAGGAACAAACCTTTCACTGTCATTTCCTATGATGTTACACATTTCTCTTAAGGATAGTTTCAAGAGATAGTTATTTGTGAATTGTTCAGCTGGTCTTGCAAAATAGACAAGTTAATTTTTTTTATTATTCTATTGGATTTTTGTTCTCTTTGCACCATTTTAATCAAACTGTAACAGCCCTAGGCAGGGTCACCTCAATTTGTAGGGAGGACCCAGCTGTTAATGTGAAGACAAGACAACCCAGGCACTTTCCTGCTTTAGAAATCATTCAGAAAAATTGGGAAAAGTATAGAGAGAGAGGTTGGGAACCTGCACTGATACAGCAAGTTGCCACAACCACCAAATGACAAACCACTACAGGATCCCAAATTTGGACCTGAGTGACACCTCAGCACCACAATAGTTTGAATGGAATGGAACAGTATGAGGGTTTTTTACAGTGGCTGGAGTGCCTATCCTACCACCAATCCCCCAAGTTTCCTTACAAGTTGGAGGACCTGCTTACAGGGCTGGTTGAAGGTAATGTCATACCCAGGACCGAGTAATGGTAGGTTAAGGGCCTTGCTCAAGGGCCCAATGGAGTGGAATCACTTCTGGCAATTACAGGATTCAAACCAGCAACCTTCTGATTGCTGGTGCAGATTCCTAGCCTCAGAGCCAACACTCCACCTAAAGTATAGATTTTACTGAAACTTTTCACTAGATGTTTTTTAACAAATAGATTGATAGTTGCACTATTGAGATATGCTGGGCAGTCGGCAAGATCATACATACTCCATGTTCAACTGTATGAAATGTCTCAGGACCACTGGCTGAACTTGACTCACAGGCTTTGTAGTCTGCTCTAGCCTCCTTGATAACACCATCGCTCAGGCTTTCTGTGCTCCTGCTTCTCCTTCTTGTCCTCATCCATGTCTTTTGTAACAATTCTATCCAGCAAGCCTGTTAATACTGCATTTGTCTGTTCTCTTTTTTGTTTTCTGTTCTCTGTACCAAATGTGTATTTCCTGAACTTGTCACAGTCCCTGCTACCAGAGTTGGATATTTTGAAGACATAAACACTCGGCAGCGTAGTACAATACAATACAGTTTATTTTTGTATAGCCCAAAATCACACAGGAAGTGCCGCAATGGGCTTTAACAGGCCCTGCCTCTTGACAGCCCCCCAGCCTTGACTCTCTAAGAAGACAAAGAAAAACTCCCAAAGAGAGACCCCTTTCCAGGTAGGCTGGGCGTGCAGTGGATGTCAAAAGAAGGGGGTCAATACAATACAATTGCAGTACACAGAACAGAACAATTCCTCAATATAGTAAGAAATAAAAAATATAAATTTTAGAAGTGCAGAGTAGAATTTAACAGTAGATGATATATCCCATAATAAGATTTGGATTTGTGTAGAGTCCTGGAGACCTCATCCTTCAAGCTGCCTCCCTCATTTGGCCATTCCACGGCTGAAACAGTGCTGGGCCAGCCAATCCGATGAAAGGACCCCTCTTTCCCACGATTCCTGCGATCCTCCATCTGGGATGACTTTTCCTTAGGCAGGCAAAACAACTTGGCAGGTGGGCCATGGCACCAAGTGCCACATTTGAGTACCGAGAAGAAAAACAGAATAAGTGAGGGTTATTATACAATTATAACTGTCATGTTACTTATGTTTAAGTGCTAATGACTAACAACAGAGATGCAGTCTGTACAGTTAATCAGCAGCTCTAGTCAGGATATGCTAAACTGAAGTAGTGAGTCTTCAGCCGGGATTTAAAAGCTGAGACCGAAGGGGCATCTCTTATAGTAGCAGGCAGACCATTCCACAGTTTAGGGGCCCTGTAACTAAAAGCTCGACCTCCCACTGTTATTTTATTAATCCTTGGAATCATAAGCAGACCGGCATCTTGAGATCTTAATGTGCGCTCAGGTTTGTAAGTCATGATAAGTTCAAACAAGTAAGCCGGACCTCGACCATTTAATGCTTTATATGTTAAAAGAAGGATTTTGAAATCTGCCCTAAACTTAACCGGGAGCCAGTGTAAGGATTTAAGAACTGGAGTTATGTGTTCGTATTTTCTTGTTCTTGTAATAATTCTTGCAGCTACATTTTGGATTAACTGGAGGCTGTATAAAGAACAGTTTGAACATCCAGTGAACACCGCATTGCAGTAGTCAATCCTACTAGAGATAAATGCATGAATTAGTTTCTCAGAATTCTGTTTATTTAAAAAGCGCCTTAATTTCCTAACATTTCTAAGATGGAAGAAACATGTTTTGGACAACTTTGTAATATGCGCTTTAAATGACATGCTAGAGTCAAAGATAACTCCTAGATTGCGGGCTGATTCAGTAAAATTGACTGGGATTCCAACTGAGTTAAATGATGACAAAATATTGTTATGATCAGCGTCATTCCCTCCAACAATTAACATCTCTGTTTTATTTGTATTTAAAGACAAGTAGTTCTCATTCATGCACTCCTTTAATTCACTAACACAACTAATTAAAGACAACATTGGAGAAACTTCATTTGATTTAAATGAAAGGTATAACTTGGTGTCATCTGCATACGAGTGAAAATTAACATTATGTTTCCTAATGAGAGATCCCAGTGGAAGCATGTAAAGTGAAAACAGTAAAGGTCCCAGTACTGAGCCCTCCGGGACACCATATTGAACTTCTGTGTATAATGATGGAGTACTGTCAGCACATTTCTGTACATATTGGAATCGATTTGATAAGTAAGAACTAAACCAAGCGAGAACGGTGCCTGTAAGCCCAACATCATTTTCTAGTAAAATAGAATGGTCGATGGTGTCAAATGCTGCACTTAAGTCCAACAACATAATTACAGTGGAGTTTCCTTCATCAGAGGATATCAGAATGTTGTTTACAACCCATGTTAGTGCCGTTTCTGTACTATGACCAGTGCGAAAACCAGACTGGAATTTCTCAAATAAATTGTAATGCGTAAGGTGTGTCCGAAGCTGACTGGCGACTACTTTTTCTAGTATTTTAGAGAGAAACGGTAAATTTGAAATAGGCCTATAATTATTTAATATATGTGAATCAAGGTCTGACTTTTTAAGTAATGGTTTAATGACTGTAGTAGTCGGCAGGTACAGGCTATACAAAAAAGTAATGTCAGCATCTGAAAACTGCTTTTGGTGCATTCAGGCTATGTTTTATATAGCCGGATAAATCATCAAGTCATATTTAATATTTTAATAAATACTAGCCGAGCTACATGTCAATGACAGATAATAGAATATATATTTTTTTAATTCTCTTGCTCTCCATGTACCTTCAGCACCTTTCCTCTGTATTCGTGTGTGACTGAACGTCTCTTCACCTGTGCTCCATCACTCAAGCTTGTTTCTCAGACTCTGTCGTTGTTTTTGAGGCATCTTTCTCTCCTCCTGTCCACTTTTACACTTCCGACATAAGAAGGCGACTCTTTCTCTCTCTGTCTGCCTCCTTTGCCATTTCTCCTCCTCGTGTGCCTAACATTTGCATTTTCTCTTTCAATCACGTCACCAAAGCCAAACTGACCAATCATATTGCTGTAAGGGACAGGACACAGAGACCTTATATAGCAGATCATTTTAATTAACCTAATATTTATCTGATGTTGGGCCCTGTAAATGATGGTGTCTGGGGTGGTTGCTCTGGTCACCTCCCCAAAAAGACAGCTCTGGCTCTAGATAAGGCATATGCACTGGAAACATATAGCACATAGCAATAAGGTATGATAGGGTTTAAACTGGGTACAAAATCTGCCATATCAGAGTCAACTCCTGCTTCACAATTTAAGGATAATGTGCTGTTTATCAGTATTGTTTACCTCTCCATATAGGAAGTTATTAATAAAGGTGAAGGAATGTTGTTTTTATTTTTTCTGAGACCTCAACATGGATAATGACTTGATGGTTTGTATTTTTAAAGCATAATTTTGAAGTTATCATTCTCTTTTTAGCATGGTTGTATTGAATTTGTAAAAAAAACAAATATAATAATAATAAGTTGTTGACCTCCAACAGCTAGCACAAATGATGCTACCCATTACCAATGCATGGTACGTTCTACAAGAAAATGAACAATTGTTAAGTGTGAAATTATACAATTCTGTGTGGATGGCTGTGTAATGGAATAGTAACAATTTTTCAGTGTAAAAGAGTTATTTACATTTATCTAATGCCGCAACATGACAAAGAAAAGAGAAAAAGGCATTAAGACATGAAACTAGGCTATTTGAAAATGCGCATCTGTGCCACTGAGGTAGGATGGGGCTTCCCATGACTCTGAAATGGTGTGTTTGACAATGTTTTCTTAATCTAAATATTATAAGATAACCTAGCACAATTGTAAAGGCTCTTTGATGGACTGGCACCTCTTCCAACACTGGATCCTTCCTCAGGCTCAGTGCTGCAGTGACAAGCTTCAGCTCACCACCAACCCATTACTAGACGTGGCAGGTTCCCACTTCTTCTGGCACAGAATTGCTAGCCCAGCATCATTAGGCACGAGAGAGAATCCAACACAGGATGGCGCATCAGTCCTATTCAGTTAATAATATACAGACAGATGCATAAAGCATACAATAAAAATGGGGCAGCGCCACATAATTAGTGAACGGTCCAGGATTTGAAGCTCATGGTGTAAGGTGGTAGTCAGGGACGTGACTCGAGGCATTAAATTGTAAGGTATCTGGATGATACAATGAAGTTGTGTCCTATTCAGGGTCTGATCCTCCTCTGGGCCTGAAGCAGTTGGGAATGACTCTGGCTTGCAATCACTGGGGTCACAAAGTGAATGGATGGATGGATGTGTAAACACTAGTCATAGAAGTAGATAAACTAAATCTAAATGAAACAATATTTTGCTTTGTCACAATGTGTAGCCATAGTGAAATGCAGAAAGCCCTTTGAGAATAAGAGACACTCACGCAGTCAAAAGCTCAATTAGTAACCTGAACCAACTGACTTCAGTATTGGCTGAGGGGGCTAACAGCTGCTTGCACTGGGGGTGTGGACCCAACCTGGCAGTCTGTGGGGATTGCAGCCCAAGAAAAGAGAACCTGCTTACATATTCAGTAAGCACCTTTTAATGTTTGAGCTGAAGACTTCAGTTGTCAGACAAGAAAAAAATAATTGTATTCTATGATCTCAGTGCCACATACTATGCTGCATACTTCAGGCATTCTACATTTTGGGGCTTTTCTTCAGTAGTTTTCCATTTAGGTATTTGGTGTCTTCTGGGCTAAATTCAGTTCTTCTTAGCAGCACTGGGTGTGAAGTGGGAAGCAAATCCTGAATACACAGCCAGTCCATCTCAGGTCACACACACACACACACACACTTACTTATCAGGCCAGTTTAATTCCAATTAACACAGCATTAGTATGCAGTCAGCACCCACAAAGAGAGTGATGAGACTGAGATTCGAATCCAAGATGCTAAACCAGTGAGGGAACCACTGCACCAGGAGTATCACCAAGACCTTAAGTAGATGTGGCTTTGTTCTGTCAACTACCATAATATAAAAAGTAGTCACTGATGGAACCCATTTATATTTTAGAGTGGTAAAATGTGTGCTCAGTTTAGAGTGGCATAATAAAAGGGACAAGCATTTAACAAATTATGATGTGACCAGTTTATTGCTTTATACTGTACATTTGCAAAACATCCAGAAGGTAAATCCAGTTTTACATTAGGCTACATAATATTGTTGCACACACAGTATATAACAGAAAAATTGCCAATTTAAAGTGTAATAATTTAAATGTAGATGTTAAAAAGGCAAATGGAATCTACTTTCTGAAGCACAGGAGTGCTAAATGCTCTGTACTTTAATTTTTAAAACCCCACTATCTGCAGTCGCACAGATCAGCAAGAACTCCGACTGGCAAGTGTCACTAAACTCACTGCAAGTTGTCACACTCTGTGAAGATTTAAGACTTTAATAATGTATTTTAAATAGCACATTTTTTGAACACCATCCAGAAACAATTTACATGTACACTGTAACAACACAAATAATTACAGTTACAGTAGAGAATTTTAAAGCATACCTTACATATTTTACAAGTTAATTATTTTGTCTCTGAGAATGCATATATTTGCAACAGGAAAATGTTTTGTGTAGTGTGCCATTTTTTATTAATTTAAAACAATACCATGCCCTCCTATGGTTTAAACTGCGGTCAATGGGACACCTTTCCAAACTTGAAAATCTGAAAGCCTTAAACCTTACCAAGTACATCCAGTTTGAAGTGACAAGCATTTTGATTTCAGAAAATAGGCCTTCTACGTTTTTGAGGAATGATTTTTACAACCAAAGAATATTAGAAGTAATACATTTCATTACAGATTCTTGGCACTATTTTTTTCTTGAGGTACGAGTATGTTTCTGTTCATTTATTTGTTCACAGCGACCATTGTGGGTGATGCTTTTATGTAAATAAGAAAGTAAAATAGTATGAAACTACACATATGTCTGAACTGCTTGCCCTGACATTACTTCAATACTTATTCATTGTCAGACATATCGCTGGTATAAAACGACTGCTTATTTGCCTAAATCCAGAGAAAAATCGTATTCTTAGTGCTTGAATTACTCTGCAACTGCAGCATTTATGAAATCAACTTCAGGAATTCAGGCCCAAAGAGAAAAAATGGCAAAATCTCACAAAAATATATTTTTTTTCTGAAAGAGATGTGTGTGTATATATATATATATATATATATATATATATATATATATGCTGTTTTACAGTATGTGTACAATCCCAAGGCACAGATCAATACTCACAAACATTTTTGAATGAACATGGATATATTTAGTGAATTTTAAGTCATAGTACCCTATTAAATAAAAATAAAAGATTCACTTAACAGAATATCCTGCAGCAAAATAATGTATACTGTATCATTCCATTTTAAGTTAAAAATTACCAAATGATCCTTTAAACAATATGCTCAGAGACTAACAGTTATTTAAACGTGCTGATTCAAGTACCTGTTTTGCTACCAATATACAGTTTCTGTTAATTGTCACTGAGATTTTTCTCTTCATTTTCAATGAAGGCCACTCTGTGTTCTTTCACCTACCTCTACTATAAACCATAAGCCTACTGCCATTTCAGACTTTGTTTCCAGTCATTAATAAGAACAGGTAGCCATTGTAACACAATCAGTTGCTATGGCTGTTTCATTCCTGATTAGAGGGCATATAAGCCAAAACACGTACACAAAATGCATAGTTCCAACAATTAAAAAAATGTTTTCAGCACTCAAGATTTTCAGCACAATCAGCTTTCACCAACTTTTTAACTTTTGTTAAAGAGAACTGTGGAAATCATTTATGAAAAACATACTCTCGTGTGTATAGTTTTAAGAACTAGGTGTAAACTGTGTAAGTTATTTTTCTGTAGGCAGATGAAAAGAATTAGTGTGCATACTCTTAATTAACATAAACAATTGAATATAAATATTTAAGTAATTTGATTTTTGTGGCTTTAAAGTGAAACACTTGGATAAAGTTAATTCAATGACAAACCAGCAACTTTGACAGCATGGAAAGCAAGAAAGGCAGAATGAGGGATTTAACCCAGAATAACAGCACTGGGGTCCCTTTAAGACACTAACTGTCCTGAAAAAACAATGAACATAACCGTAGGTAATATTTTTATGTAACAACAACAACAACAACAAAAAAAGTGAAAGTAAATTGCTTTCCATGTTCAGGAATCAAAGTTACTAAGTGATACAGTTTTGCTTTATATTATGAAATGCACTGTCACAAAATAAAGGTTTACAGCTTCATGATTTAGTGCCGTTATGAAGTTTCCATGTATTTTGATCGTTTAGCTTGCCCAAACAAGACTGTTAAGTGGGCATTAATCCCCTACTTTAG
Organism: Erpetoichthys calabaricus; assembly: GCF_900747795.2. Lineage (NCBI taxonomy): Eukaryota > Metazoa > Chordata > Cladistia > Polypteriformes > Polypteridae > Erpetoichthys > Erpetoichthys calabaricus. Next base: position 79,925,433 of record NC_041395.2, read on the forward strand.
GTAAATTAGAGTATATCAAGGCTGATGACCAATGTGCAAGAACTTTTGAATGGGATCTTAAAACCACCATTCGTTTCACTTCATTTCAGAAATCAGAGGCGGTCATTAGCCAATTAACACGTACTTAACAATTAATAAACTAATATTAATAATAAACTCTACTACAATCAGGTCATATAAAAACAAATACAGCACTCACTTTCATTATATAAAATAAACTTAAAACTGTTACACAGGTAAAGGCAGAGACAGACAAAATAGCAAATGAGATTTTTATAATTAATAAGCAATATATATCTCCTTGAAACAAAGGTTGGCTCTCAGTAATACTTCCTTTCTTCCTACATGATCAAAATAGCACTTTAGTAAGACGACTTTTAATTTTAAAAGAAAAACAACAAAAACATTTCGAAATTAAATTAAACTAAGTGAATAAACTATGTTAGCAGCAGCAGAGAGCAAAGTGGGATATTTGGATAAAATCAACTCAGCACTCGTCCAGGAAGGTCCCCATCTAAGGTATTCCCCTAACGACAAGTAGTGTGTGTTTGTAAAACCAACAGAGGTGACGTGGCACCTCTCAGTCTGTGATGTACACAAGCAAGCTATCATTTACGCTGTTATGTTCCTAGCTGTTACTCACATGTTGTGCTGTAATTTCTGGCTATTCTTTCTGCAATCATAGGATTTTGGCCAGATCTCTGAATAGGCATTGTAGTCGGGATGCCTAAGGCACGTCTCTTTGGCAGCAATGAATGGCCCTTAGCAGAACCGAGATGTGATTCCTACCTGCAGCATCAGAGCTGTTTAAAGCAGTCAGTGGGACATCTGTAGCGATGGCTGGCAGGTGCAGGTCTTGCATAGGATTAATAAACATGTAAACAAACTGCATATAAAATCTTTGACTGCAGCTACTAAATTTCATTATGCTTCAGTTTTATAACTGGCTGGATGTAACATGGGTGGTCTCAGATGCAATTTACCATCTGATTACTTACTTGCAATAGAAAATTACAGTGACCTGATCTAATTTGCACATAGTGCTGTAAAGGAACTTGAGTTAACAAACACCTGTTTAGTGCAGGTAAGCTTTGAAAGTTTAATTGTATAACTCTTTTAATATCTGTTACATTTTCAGCTGTGGAGGAGCTTTTTACATTAACTGTTCTTCCCAATTGGAATGTAGAAACAGTGCAAGTATTACTTGGGCAGATGTTGTTCACATTAGGAATAAATTATAATTTTGAAGCCCCTACTGATCCCTTTCATGCCAGGGGATTTGTGCCCCTTTCACTTGGAGTCCCGCTTAAGTATCACACAGAGGTGGCTTGCTCTAACAGCGATATTATTAAAATGGAGGACAAGAAACTTCATGAGAGATCTACATTTGCTAGATCTAATTTGACATTACATAATAACAAAGCACTGGCAGGTCTCTGGTTATGGTGGTCTGGACTTATGGCACGAGGAGCAAATAAAACCCAAACAATTTTATTTCATTTTTATCTACCAACTTCTGTTTTTTTACTAATGAAAGCAACAACTAGTTCTGATATGGGTGCACACATAGCAGGTGTCACTAAAACTGAGGCATCAGGATTCACCCTCTTGGAGGTTTACGCATTTATTTGTTATAAAACTTTGAATCATAGTAGACCTGATTTGGCACTTTTAACATTGATCAGGAGAAGAAAGCTCTTTTGTGGTGAGCCAGTATCATTTCTAATCATTTCCTAACATACACATGTACTAGGGTGTTGTACCGTGTTAGCCATTATGAATGTAGAGAAAAGTCAAGCAAAATGACACCTTTTATTGGCTAACTAAAAAGATTACAATATGCAAGCTTTCGAGGCAACTCAGGCCCCTTCTTCAGGCAAGATGTAATAAAAGGTGTCATTTTGCTTGACTTTTCTCTGCTAACATACACAATGAAGACAAAAGAAAACTCTATGAAAAGGTGATTGAAAAGCACAAGTCTGAGGATGGAGACAAGCATATATCCCAGTCACTGAATATCCCTTACGGTCCAGTTAAATCAATCACTAAGAAATGAAAAGAGTACGGTACAGTCACATGTGTGCCTACAGAAACCATCTACAATAACTGAGTGATCACACAAAATGAGGAGTAGTGAGGGAGGACAGCAAGAGACAGGTAAGACCTATGGCAACTCTGTGGGAATTACAAGCTACAGGCATACAACAACTGTTGCCCGGATGCTTCACCAGTTGTAGCTTTATGGGCATAAGGCAAAGAGAAAGCCACAGTTAAAAAAAAAAACACACAAACACATGACACTTGGCTTGGGGTTGCCGGAAAACACATCAGACACTCTGAAGTCAGCTGAAACAAGGTTCTATGGTCTGATCAGCTCTCAGGCAAAATGCCATGTTACACTGCACATTATCAAAAGTACACCATGTCCACTGTGAAGCACAGTGGTGGCAGCATTATGCTTTGTGGATGCTTTTCTACAGCAGGCTCTGGAGGGCTTGTGAGTTCAGAGTATAAAATGAAAGCAGCAAAACTGAGGGACATCCTTGAGGAAAACCCTGATGCAGTTTACAAGAAAGCTACGCCATGGTGGAAGATTTATTTTTCTCCAAGACCACAAGCATAGAGCCAAAGGTAACCACAGGAATAGCTTAAAAATAGCAATGTTAATGCCTTGGAGGGGCCGAGTCAGAGTATAGAGCTCAATCCAACTGAGAATTTGTGGCTGGAATTGAAAAAGGCGGTTCACTCAGGATCACCATGCAACCTGACAGAGTTTATACAATTTTGCAAATAAGAATCAGGGAAAAATGGCAGTGTCTAGGTGTGCAAAGCTTATAAAGACCCACGCAAAAAGACTCAAGGCTGGAATTGCTGTGAAAGGTGTATCTACTAAATACTGAAGGGTCTGCTGGAGCCAATCCCAGCCAACACAGGGCACAAGGCAGGAACCAATCCTGGGCAGGGTGCCAACCCACCGCAGGGGCATAAACTTAGGACAATCAAATATTTTGTGTTTTATATTTGCAATTAATTGAAAACACTTTTTGTTTTCAGTTTGACATTCTTCTGTTGATCACTGTCAAAAAAGCCAAATTAAATTCACTGTGATTCAATATTGATTCATAACAAACTGAGAATTCACCAAAGGGCTGAATGCCTTTTTAGGCACTGTATGTACTTTTTAAAATATTTTTTAATAATTTTGTTCTTTCAATTGCACATGTCATCGAATGAAACCAGCAGCACACATAGTTGTGTAATAACCTTCATAACTAATAGGCAATTAGTTCAGCAGTTGTGGTTTTAAGCCCAGTGGCAGCATTCCCAGCATCCTAAGTACACACCCCAACCATGCAGTCTCAGGAAGCATAACTGCTAGGAGGAAGATGTGGTAGCCTAAGTGATTCCTCAGTAGAAACCCTGTGTGTCTCACAGTCATCAGTTTGTGGTGGGTTTTTGTGCCATCACTATCTCTTTTCCATTTTTATGAAGTACTGTGTCATTAAAAAAACAGGATTAAGCATAAGGGTGACATACCAATGGTTCCATTTACTTTAAATTAGTTTAAAGTTTAAACCAATTGTATTTTCTGATTTAAAGTACATCAATACTGCTTCACTGTGGTTTTATTAATAAGTTTAAAACATTTTTCTATAAAATAGGTAAGAAAGCATTATACATTTTGCCAATTTCCCACTAATGATCCTTGCTCAGTGTAAGTCCTGACTTGCATGCAAAATCGGGTTATGAACGTCCACAGGAACAGAACATTTACTTAACCAGAGACCTGCCTCTTAATCCTCTTGCTTCTTGTTGGGTATTACTCTTAAAAACTAGTTAAGGCAAAGATATTGACGTTAAGTGTCATTTAATTGACTCTATTCAGTTTTACCGTTTACCTTTAACAACAATGCTGTAAGCACATGCCGCACTCTGCCCTCTATAGTGCATAGTATTGCAGCATTCAAAATGCTATGTATTATTATGTAAAAATTCACATTTCTCAACCATAAAATGATTGCGGAGGAAAGGATATATCTACAGTAAGTGCACAAAAGGTTATAAACATACTTAACAAATTATTGCACAAATAAAAAAAAACTATTAATAAAAAAACTGAAGCAAATCAGTTACATAATAAAATCTTCACTATTAAGGATATGATTTGGCAGTAAGCTGTGTTTGTGTAACGATTTCAGAAAAGATATTTGGCAACAAGTCACTATTGTTAAATTCATGTGATCTTAAGATGTTCTTAAATATCAACTAAATACATCTAAAAGTGGATTTGCCATTAACCAAACATATTATCACATCATATTCTCTTTTTATTTCTACAAGTGCTCAGCAAACTGTTTTTAGGGTGAACTGCATTACGCTGAAGGCTTATTGCTTTTAATATAAAATTGTTATAGGACCTTAGTGGCAAAATGTTTTGTAGGCTATTTTTTTCCCTGAAAATATAACATTAGTCTGTGAAATACAAAAGTTTAATTGCACACAGTTTATCAAATTGAAACAAGTCTCTATAAACTTTCAAAATAACTGCCTAGAAATACCTCAAGGTTCAAGGTTAAAAAAAAAAATAAAAAGGTCACAAAGTAAAAACTCATTCCCAATATGACTCGTTTACTCAAAAATACGGAAGACCCAAGATCTACATCTTTCCCTTGTTAGACAATCCAATTTATTGAAATCTTCAGTAATCCTAGGAAGCAGAAGAAGATTTAATGCCTTATTCAAATAAAATTTTTGTGGTATCAGAGTTTGAAGATCTCATCCTCATGGTCACGCAGAGAAGATGTAAGTCTTGTTTTTGTGAGTGGCACTGGTCCTAGAAGGGAACGCTGCTGTGTTCGTGGGGATGGGTTATGGCTTAGTGAACCTTGGTAACCCGAAGTATAACAAGAGTCAGCTTGTTCTTCTTCCTGTATTCTGCAATAAACCAAAAACAAAACTAGATTAAAAGAATTGAGGCATATAAGGGAGAGAGGCATGAGAAAGGAGAAAAAAGCAAACAAAAAAGCTTGGGAGAAACAGAAGAAATGGACAAAAGGAATAAAACAGACTGGCCAGCGAGTGGAGAAAGAAAAGATGGAGGTTAAAAGGAATGGAAAGAAAAAATGTGAAGAGAGACAGGAGAGAGAGAGAGAGACGCAGAGCCCATGTGGCATAGAAAGGAGTCAGGTGGTCAGGAGCAGAACCTAAGGGCGAGAAGCTTGAGGCTCAAGGAACGGCAATCCTGTGGATTGAATGCCAGGGAGTAGAAGCGGCCTGATTGATGATGTCTCCCACAAGGGATGAGTGTGTATGATGGGAAGAGGTGTGTTTGATTCAACAGGTTGCCTTGCACAGGCCAATGGAAGGGCAGCAAGGAGCCTAGATAGGATGGTAGACTGTACCTGTCGGTTGGGCACCTTATTGCTATATCCTGTGCAGGGCAAGCTGAGGACACGGCAGCTTTTAGAAGGCAGCATGGAGACATGTGAGATTTAAGGAACAGTGGACTGTCTCTGGTTTTAACCCCTGGTTTTAATGGATAGTTATAGGATTTTAACCTTTACTTTCACCTTGTTTTTATGGATTATTTATTTATTGACTGTTGGAGCACTGCAACTATTTTGTTTTGACTGTTTTAATAAAAACACCAAAGCACTTTTACAATTTTATGCACCTACCCCTTGCTTTGTGTGAGTGTGATCATCTGCTGACTCATCCCTCTTGAATGGTAGCAGGTTCAAGAGGCTCCCTAGAGCAACTGGGAGTGTGTGGCCGACGCGTACTGTTACAATATACAGCTCACATTGTCGCAGGAATGATTATTGGTTTAAACTCCCTGGTGCTAATCTAAAGGTTAGGGAATTCAATAAAGTACTAAAGAGGTGACGTGCACATCTCCCTCCTTTATGGTTCTGACTTCACTGATCTGAAGGAAGATATGCGATTCCACAATTGTCTCTACCTATTTCTTTGATCACTGTCTCACTTGATCACTTTAAAAAGACTTCAGCAGCAATAAGGAGATGTCTAAGCTGTCTTACCAGGGCAAAAGGCAATGTTGCAGTAACCTTAGACACCAACATTTTTCTCAAATAGCATACTGTACATTATTTATTTATTTATTTTTTTTTTTTGTTTTTCTGAGGATGCATTGTGTTGAAAGGTTGTTGTATCGTGAAGGCTGTATCACAGTATGGATTATATATGAATTAAGATTATTACATTGACCTAAGCCTAGTAAGTTAATATATAGAAAGGAGGCAAAAATGTACATTGCCTCATCCAGCATCATTTAGCATTCCAGTCCTGTACAATAAGAAGACCTTTTCACAGAAATGTCAGGTAATCAAATATAATGAGCTATCTTGCAAAATATGGACTAAAAGAGTTTGCTGCTTAGGTTGAGTTCTGAAAATGTGAATATTTGTTTGATTTCCATCTAAAGTATATGTTGGTAGCTGGGCATTTTATAGTTTTATTGTATGGATTCTGTGAACTTTGTAATAAGGGTCATTCAGATTTTAGACAGTGATTAGACAAGATGTAATCAGAATGATTGGTTATATGTGAAACTAATAACACTTTATTCTTAATACTCTGGTCTCTGATCATAGGTGTCGTTTATGAAATTTGAGTAAGTCACTCAAACAAAGAAAAGAACAGCTGCTGGTGCCAGGCGGTACAGAAAAAAAAACAATGCAATAATTAAAAATGTCAGTCATTACTACTAACAAAAAACATTCCTAGCTTATCCTGTCAGAATTTCACAATGCCCTAAGACGACGACAACAACATTTATTTATATAGCACATTTTCATACAAATAATGTAGCTCAAAGTGCTTTACATGATGAAGAAAGAGAAAAAAGACAAAATAAATAATTAAAATTAGGGAACACTAATTAACTAGAATAAAAGTAAGGTCTGATGGCCAGGGAGGACAGAAAAAACAAAAAAAAACTCCAGATGGCTGGAGAAAAAATAAAATCTGCAGGGGTTCCAGACCATGAGACCACCCAGCCCCCTCTAGGCATTCTTCCTAACATAAATGACATTTACAAGTGTGTGACCTAATCTAATTTCTTAATATTTTCTGGATACCATTCAAGGAACAAACATCTACTGCTGTTTTTGATTACTCCGTCCACAGACAAAGGGAAAAAGTAGTTACAGGGGCTCTACAATGCACCTTCAAGTCTAAATAAGACAACTGAATAAACTTTTATACTGTAGCAGAGTATGCAACCTACCGATGCACATCTACTGTCTAGATAAAGAGCATACATAGGAACCCTTCCTTTGCCATCTATTTTAGATGAAATGTAGAAAGGAAATATATATTTAAAGTGCAACAATTGAAAACCAAAACAAAAGTTAAAAGTTATTTCATACTCAAATGTCTATACACGCTCACCGCTTCTCAACTTCTTGGATCTTCTTGACAGCTGCCTCCTTTGACTGACTGATCTTGCTGTCCAGTTTCTTCAAAAAATCTTTTGCAGACAGATCACCTTGCCACTGGGCTCCCTCAGGCTTTGAACTGTTTGACCCATTGGCTTTATCCTTGTCAATGTGACCCTTCAATTCACTTGCCTCTGTTGTGCATGCTGCCTGGTTGCTTCCCTCTTCTGTCTCATCAGATGCTTCTAAACCATTCAGGCAGTCATCTGATTTGGCCATGATGGGGATCATTAGAGTTTTCTTTAGAAATATTGATTCGTTGGTATAGAGGCGATTGGCTCTCTTTATTTGCTCCATCTAAAAAAAAAAAAAAAAACACATAGTACAGTCCTTCAACAAAATACACTGTGCATGCATATATATTTATACATATACTGTGGCTTGGCTTTCTAAATTAATGAATTATAAACATCCATCCATTCATTTATTCTCCAAGACTGCATAATTTAGTTCAAGGTTGGGGTTTGGGGTGGTGGTGTTGCCTAGCCAGCAGCAATAAAAGGTAGGAATCAACCCTGGAGAAGGTGCTAATCTATCTCAGAGCACACTCATGCTCGTACTAACGTTTATAGAGCTAACTTTAGAGTTACCAGCACTACATTATAATGTTACACCTCTGAGAACCTTTTTCATAGTACAATAGTTATTTCAATTACATTTCATGCCTACAGTTCAGATAAATGATGATTTATTCAAAAATATAAATCCAAGTGTTCACTTTGTAATCCCGCTAATTGAAGTCAGGCATTATCCCAGCAAAATCAGTATATAGTTAGAAGTCTATATTGCGTGCCAGTAGTCACTTTTCACATATTTTATATTCAGTAAGAGTTATTACCAGAAGATGTTCTTAAAATGAAAAAAAAAAAACATTATAGAATTCAAAATAATAAGAAAACACATATTACTAAGTTGAATGATTCTTGTGACACCGATGTGTGGATTGATGGTAATAACTATTTACATGACCATCTACTGCTATCAATTACAATTTGCCACCTATAACTTTATTGTGGTTATTTCTTCTTATAAGACTCCTTCTACTACTATTCTGTGTTTCATTAGCTGAGAATATTGATGTGGAGTTGGATACTTTAAGTGGATTAAGCAATATAATACTTACAGACATCTCATTGGTCGATAATTCTGTATAAATTCTGGATTCTGAAATGTGGTTTAAGGTTGTGGATTTGAGGCAGATCCACCTAAATAAACACATTATACTACAGTTTGTATATCCCTCCCTGGGAGTTCCTAGTTCACGAATTTGTTTTTTAATTTTCGATTTTCATGTTCTATTTTTTTGATTGCCATCCAGGAAAGTGGGCACAGAAGGCTAAAAAAAAAAAAACGAACAGCAAGTCATTCTCATTCCTGCATCCCACAAATTAATCTGTCTTTGTAGATAATGCACATAAATTTCCAAACTGCTCTCTTCTTCTCTGTATTCTACATGGCTGAAATGAGGGTGTAGTTCTTCTTCTGAGAAGTAAGCACTAACCTCCACTAGCTGAAGTAAAAAAAAAAACAACTCTTGACAGTAACAGACAAAAATCTAAACACACCATCTGCATTTCAGATTTTATTCCATCAGAGCAATATCAAATTGTCTCTTAAGCATTTTGTCGATACAGAAAATAAGTCACTGCCTCAAACTCATAGATGAAATGAAGGTATAAGAGTTTCTTTTCCTTTCCTTATAAAACACTAGGGGGCATACCCCCTGCTCGTGATACAATGGGAAACAAATAGGTTTTTTTTTTACCTCCTCTTTGCTCGATCAGCTGCTGGCTTGCTGCTGCTGCCGTGCTGCGTGATCTGCATTTCGCATAGCACTTCGAAGATTTAAAAGCCTGTACAGCGCTGTCCTACTCTTTGTCTTTTACTTCCGACCACAGGCATGGTTAAATATGTTGGCACAAAATCTCGTCTTGCGGGACGCGAGTTCTTGATATTTTAGTTTATAATTTAAAAACGGAATAAGAATCTGAAAATCTAACAACATCACATTAAAGTTCGATAAATTCTGTAAAGAATGATACCAAACATACAGTGGAACCTTGGTTCACGACCATAGGATTGTATGTAAATACAATTAATCCATTCCAGACTGTACGAACTGTATGTGTATGTGTATATATATATATATATTGTGACAGGCGACCGGCTATGGACTCCGGTCGTCACCCCCAGGCCGCTAGGAGGAGCCCTCCGGACAGCATATTTGTGCCCCCGAGTTCCAGCAGGGCCTCATGGACTTTGTAGTGTTTTGACACAGCCCTGCTGGATACCCTGGGGGCCGCCAGGAGTCGCTGTAGGGGGGCTAGTGGGCTCTGGCATGCCCTATAACCCGGGAGTGCATCCCAGTCACGTGACTGGAAGAAGCGATGTGCTCCCGGGATGAAGAAAAGGACTTTGCCCTGACCCGGAAGGAAAACAGACTTGTGGGTTTGGCTTGGGGCCACTTCCGGGTCAGGGGCTATAAAAGGACTCTGGGTGAGCCCAGACATTTGAGCTGAGCTGGGAGGTAGGGTGGCGACGTGTCTGGGCGAGGAGGAGTATTGTTTAGTAGAGAGAGTTTATTGTTTAATGAGTGTGGAGTGGAGGGTGCTTTGTGCACAGTATAATTATAAAATAAAATATTATTATACTTTCACCTGGTCCGAAGAGTGGTACCTGAGGGTTCGAGAGGTGGACAACACGCTTAACTGCTACACTGGCGTAGTCGGCAGGAGTCTCTGGCCGTCTGGAGGCAGAGGATCTGCATCAATAATCAAATTCGTTGTGGCAGAGAACCCTACAAAGGTCCCTCTAGTAACCGCGGAGGTGAAAACTCCACCCGCGACCAAGAGCGCTGCAGCTGAGAGCCGTCCTCTACAGCAGGCGAGTATGGGGAAGAAGACTGGGAAGAAGGCTGGAGTTGTCCAGAAGACTTCGGTCCCAGACCCGATGGAGACGCTGTGGACTTACCTAACAGGCGGTGAGGAGGATCAGGCACGGCTCAAAGCCGAGCAAACCCGAGCGGACAGACAACCGGAGCCGCGTAGAATCGCGACTCCCGACGATTATTACCGGGAGTTGGAGCGGGATCATCTACGGGCCGAGGTAAGTGCTGGAGGAGCACTCAAACCGCCGGAGACTGTTTATTCTCTGTTTGCAGAGGCCTGCCTGCACAAAGCGGACAGCGAGCATGCCTGCCTCAGACCCAAGCAAGATGGCCGCGACAAGAAGACGGCGAGCCAGTCTGGGAAACCGCAGAGGGGAAGCCCATACGCCGATACCGTCCACGTGACCTCGCGCGATGGATGCCGGGATGGGAAAGACCTCCTCGGTTCCTTAGGTGAGGATACGTCTTCCCCGACGCGTCTGAGCTCCCTGAAGGGGAAGGGGGCGGCGAGCGAAGCGGCGCCATTAATTAATAAAGAGGGACGGGACGTGACTGTAGTGTCTGCCGGCAAAATTAAAAAGGCAGACCGCAGCCAGCCGCAGGAGGCTACCCGTTCCTCTAAAGACTCCAAGTCCCAGAAGCCCTTGCGCTCATCAGCAGAGCACGTGCCAGGAGTGGACGTGCTCATTGGTTCCCGGTCGGCAGGTGACCAAAATAAGGAAATAGCCTTACTGCCGGCCGAGACAAATAACTTAATAAACTTGCAGGAGCTCGAGAAATGTCTCGCGCCCCTTTACGCTTTCTTCCAGGGACTACAGGAGGTGAAGGAGCGTGTGGAGGAGCTGGGAGCTGCAGCCGAAGCGCCGTTGAAGGGACTAATGACGTGCCTTCGGCGGTTAGGCCGTGAAGCCCCGGCCTCGATTAATGCGGCGGTGCAGGTAGGTGCTCTCTGTACCGTATATAATAAGGGGACGCAGTGTGAATCGGCACCGCGTTTAATAAGTTGCGGTTGCCAAAGCGCTGTGTCTCCGACAATAGAGTGTGGCACCATGACGGAGTGGTTGGGTAATTGTCCGTTAGAACCGGAGCAGCGGTATCAGACGCTGCTCGGGACTAAGGCGGACGTTAAAAGCCCGATCCGCGTGATAAGGGGGTTGCCGTTGGTTAATGATGAGGCGGGGGAAGCACCGATCGTCCCGAGACAGCTGAATAGTGCTGTTACCCGGAGCGATACGGTACTAATGACGCCGCCTCTGAGTTTACATAGGACAACGGGCGTGCAAACAGCAAAGAGGCTCTCTCTTTCCCATAGAGAGCCTCACGTTGTGCACAAGCCCCAGAGAAAGCAGGAGATCCCCACACAGAAATGCGGGTCTCCTAACAGGGAAAAGGATAGGGCAAAGAGCAGCAAAGCGGCTGTTAACCCCTCCTTGGCGGAGGACAGGGTGGAGCTGACAGAATTCCCGAGGTGCTTCAGGTCTCGAAGAGAGGCCACCAGGAGGACGTCGGCGGTGCTACAACTGCCGGCAACCGGGCCACGTATGGCGTAGTTGTCCCCGGAGGACAGGGGAGCGGTGGAACAGCAGATACACCGTCCCCCCAAGGTTCGCCGGGGGGTCTAGACAACGGAACCATGGCCCGGATCCCGCGCCCTCCTGGAGGAGGACGTCCCTCGCGGGAATCGACGCTCCGCCCCACTGCTCGTCGCTAAGGGGGAGGGACTGTGACAGGCGACCGGCTATGGACTCCGGTCGTCACCCCCAGGCCGCTAGGAGGAGCCCTCCGGACAGCATATTTGTGCCCCGAGTTCCAGCAGGGCCTCATGGACTTTGTAGTGTTTTGACACAGCCCTGCTGGATACCCTGGGGGCCGCCAGGAGTCGCTGTAGGGGGGCTAGTGGGCTCTGGCATGCCCTATAACCCGGGAGTGCATCCCAGTCACGTGACTGGAAGAAGCGATGTGCTCCCGGGATGAAGAAAAGGACTTTGCCCTGACCCGGAAGGAAAACAGACTTGTGGGTTTGGCTTGGGGCCACTTCCGGGTCAGGGGCTATAAAAGGACTCTGGGTGAGCCCAGACATTTGAGCTGAGCTGGGAGGTAGGGTGGCGACGTGTCTGGGCGAGGAGGAGTATTGTTTAGTAGAGAGAGTTTATTGTTTAATGAGTGTGGAGTGGAGGGTGCTTTGTGCACAGTATAATTATAAAATAAAATATTATTATACTTTCACCTGGTCCGAAGAGTGGTACCTGAGGGTTCGAGAGGTGGACAACACGCTTAACTGCTACAATATATATATATATATATATATATATATATATATATATATTTTAGTTTTTAAGCACAAATATAGTTAATTATACCATAGAATGCACAGCGTAATGGTAAACTAAATGTAAAAACATTGAATAACACTGAGAAAACCTTGAACAACAGAGAAAACTAACACTGCAATAGTTCGCGCTATAGTGCTAGGAACCGCTCGCTAAAAACACTTTTTTTAATGAGTTTTAAGCACAGGGGAAAAAATGAACATTTGAAAAATCCATAATTTAATAAACCTCCAAGAAAAGTAACATTGCAACAATGCAGGCTACGAACCGATCACTGTAAATAGAACTGAGAACAAAAACAAGCCTTCTCTACCTTATGCGTCCCTCGCTCGCTCTCTCTCTATCTTTCGCCTGTGTGTGTGTGCGTGCGTCTCTCTTTTGCGAGCCTGGAGCGCCTGTGTGTGTGTCTCTCTAGCTCGCTCCTGTGTGTGTGCGCGCCTTTCTCTCCCTCGCCTCTGTGTGTGTGCATGCGTCTCTCTTTTGCGAGCCTGGAGCGCCTGTGTGTGTGTCTCTCTAGTGCGCTCCTGTGTGTGTGTGCGTGCGTTTCTCTTTTGCGAGCCTGGAGCACCTGTGTGTGTGTCTCTCTAGAGCGCTCCTGTGTGTGTGCGCACCTCTCTCCTGTGCTCCTGTGTGTGTGCGCTGCTTTCTCTGTCTCGCGCTGCCTGTGTGTGTGCCTCTGTCTCCGCGCTGCCTCTCTCTCGCGCTGCCTCTGTGTGTGTGTGTGTGTGTGTGTGTGTGTGTGTGCCGTGCTCTCTCGCTCTCTCTCTTGCTCGCTGCACAGGAAATGCACAGGGAGAGACTGAACATGTATAAACCGAAAGGGAACCTGGCTTGTTCGCATACCGAGTTGTACGTGTACCGAGACGTTCGTGAACCAAGGTTCCACTGTATATATGTAGGTTTTAAAATAAGACGATTTAAAGCATGACATAAAAACGTCACATTAAATTGTTGCACAAAATCGTTGCACGTTTAGGCTTAGGATTTTATATATAGAGAGAGAGTAGATTACAATCAAGCTACACTGTATTTTCTGACATAAATGCATCCTTAACTAAAGCAAAAATTTTACATCTCAACAAATATTAATACAAGCTATTCTACTTGATGTTTCAGTTTTATCGAATTACTGTATGTTATAGATGCTCATCTTATAATAAAAAAGAGCAAGAGCAAGAGAAAGAACTTGTCAGAACTACCTGTTTTTTTTTTTTTTATAAATCGCTTTTCCTAATGTTATAAACGTCTTTTCAAAATTAATTCCCAAGCACAGCTATTCACTGTGCTTTGGGAATGAATGCTTATTCACATTGCTATCCAAAATTCTGACACTCTAACAAAAAGAATAACAAATAAATACACCCTGCCCTGTTTGGCTTTATATTCTCGCAGTTCTTATCAGACCACAGACTACTTAATATCACCACTCTGACCTCAAATCCAGATAATTGATCTATTCTCCTCTCATTACATGCTGGAAAAACTTTTAATGTTTTAATCTGGGTATCCCAGTTCATGACAAGTACTCCATTATAATTCTTTGCATTTATATAGCATTGGTATGACAATAGATCATACCAGTCCAGGCTCTTCAAAATGGACACTAGTCTAGGTCTAAGAGGATAGTTGTAGACATTATAATGAATGCTGGAAGTCAAATCTCTCCTCAGTGAGTTATCAGCCTAAGGGCCAATATGTACCTAGATGATCCATGGAGGGTTCCACATTTCTGTACATCTTGTAAAGCATGGAGACAGTTATTGTGACTGACTGTCATGTAATCTATTGGTTTTCTCTCGGTGTTAATTATCTGGTTCTAAAATACATGTAAAGATAGGCAGAGGCTACATAGAAATATATCCATAATGAACCACTTCCACATCAGAACATCCAAAGTGTGATGTGATATAATAGAATAATCTTCCAATCCAAGAAGAACCAAACTTGTAAACCTGTAAAATTAACTCAGTAGTTTATATGACCGATGCATATGCAGCTGAGATACTCTTGGTGTGTTTGAGGTTGTACTAGTATCCCAGGGATGCCATAACTAGTACTTGTCCAATTATTGCACATTTGCTTGAAATAAGGTGTATAGCTAGCAAACATCATAACATCATCTAGATGCATCTTCTTGTCAGAGGATATTGAAGATTCTGTTTGCTATATCAGTGGAAGCCAATAGGAAGCACAAATAGGCATATCCTACTTTTGTAAAATGCTGCCAGGATAGAAACTGGCTCCCTATAACCTGGATAAGTATGATAGAAAATAGTTGGATGTAAAAACATGGTACTTCACTAGATGAGCTGGCTAAGTATGTATATTGCACTGGGAACAATATGATCCTTGAGCATTTGAACTTTATTCTGATTATCATCCTAATTTTTCCAGCTCCCCTGTGTGAACAGCAGCAATAGTGTTAATTCTTAGTTCAATCTGGTGTACTTGTTACAAAAATTAATTTAATCTATTACTACCATTTTTACTTAACACTAATATAACACATGCAACTTTTCACTGTTTATGTGTCGTTTAGGTTTTTGGATCATGCTCAGTTTCAGCTTTACTTCCTCACGGAAAATAATTCTGACAGTGTTTTTAAAACAACTTTCAAAATTTAAGTGTTTCGTAAGAGAGATGCAATGTTAACCATTCCTACAAAAAAAAGGTGTTAGCCAAAAACTTCCCTTTTTCAATGAATGATCTTGCAACACACAGATGTCTGCATTCTGTTTTTGCCAGAATGCCTGTTCATTAAATGTACAGCTGTATTTACTCTAAAGACACTCCTCATAATTTCAGAATGAGCTCAAATAAAAGGAAAAATAAAAGGGAGTTTACATTTTTGAATTGTTTTGTATAACAAAGTATCTTGCACAAAAGACTAAGTCCCTGTATATCAATTAACAGTTCAACAGGAAAAAGTTACATGATAAAATTACTGTTATTTATAAAATAACATTTTTACACCCTTTGGCAAAAATATGTGGAGGAGAAAACTGGGGTTGGGTTGGGGTAAGAATGAATATAGGGAGTGAACATTCAAGCATAAAAAGACAAAAAATGAACTTTGCTGCCTAAATGCACCAGGTTTCATGCCTCCAAGGAAGTGTACATTGTAATGTGCAATATATTCAATAATAACTGTATTAAATCACTGAGATGTATGCTCCAGTTTGGTTATGCAGACACAGTGGGACTATTTTACAATATTTATACATATATGTTTGTATATATGTAAGCTAAATCTAAAACTATTTTAGCCTGTTCATAAAATATGAGAGACTTTTAAAAAAGAAGATGGCAGCTCTTTCGTATGGTCAAGAAATTGCTGGCATTTGCTGGTTACAGTGAGTAGCAGGAGTATAACAGGAATTTTAAAGTTTTTTGGACTAATGTTGGTAAATAAAATTTGATTAGCATAGAAAGAGAGCTAGTTGCTGCACTCACTTGCTCATGAACTGTCTGTGTAGTCTATTACAATAGGTTAAAATCTGACTCCAATTTTGTCGGAAGTTATTAAACCCTCTAGATTTTTAACCTTTTGTCTGAGTAAGCCATCCAGACACAGTTGGCGAGACAAGAGCTAAGCCACACACAAGAAACTTGGCACTGTTTCAGTTATATGATGTGGTGTTTTCATGACTGTTTATTTCAAGAAGTTAAAGGAACATTAAAAATCCAAGGCCTAATTTTACCTAATGTTTGAGTTGGTTTGTCCTCTAGTGCAGGGATTCCCAAACTCGGTCCTGGGGATCCACTGTGGCTGCAGGTTTTTATTCCAACTGCCTTTTTTTAAGGAAATTATTTTTGAACATTAGAACACTCTAGACGAGAACAGGCCATTCAGCCCAAAGAGCTCACCAGTCCTATCCACTTAGTTCTTCTAAAAAATAAAAAAAACATTAAGTCTAGTTTTGAAAGTCCCTAAAGTCTGTCTACCACATTACTTGGTAGCTTATTCCAAGTGAATATGATTCCCTGTAAAAAAACAACTTTCTAATGTTTGTGCAAAATTTACCCTTAACAAGTTTCCAACCAACTGTGTCAATTCCCTTTATAATTTTAAACACTTCAATTATGTCATCTCTTAATCTTTTTTTTTTTGCTTAAACTGTATAGGCTCAGCTCTTTTAATCTTTCTTCATAATGAATCCCCTCTAGCCCTGGAATCAGCCTAGTCACTCTTCTCTAGAACTTTTTTAGTGCTGCTATGTACTTTTTGTAGCCTGGAGACCAAAACTGTACATGGTACTCCAGATGAGGCCTCGCCAGTGCATTATAAAGCTTGAGCATAACCTCTTTGGACTTGTACTCCACACATTGTGCTATATAACCTAACATTCTGTTTGCCTTATTAATGGCTTCTGAACACTGTCTGGCAGTTGATAGCGCCGTGTCCACTATACTCCTAATTCCTTCTCATAAGGTGTACTCTCGATTTTCAGATGTCCCCTTATGTATTCAAACCTAAAATTTATACTTCATGTGTGTAACACTTTACATTTACTTACATTAAATTTCATCTGCCACAAATCTGTTAATGTATGTATGATGTCCATGTTCCTCTGTAATGATTGAAAGGATTCTAGGTTATCTGCCAATCCAACTGGCTTGGTATTTTATCTGCAAATTTAACCAGCTTGTTACTTATATTCCTATCCAAATTATTTATATATATTAAAAATAGCAGCAGCCCTAGCACTGACCCCTGTGGACAAGCCACTCTTAACATCGGCCAATTCTGATGTTTCCTTGCAAAATCACCCTTTGCCTTCTGTGTCTGAGCTAATGCTGTACCCATCTACAAACATCACCCTGAACTCCCATTTCTTTTAGTTTGATATTCAGCCTCTCATGTGGCACCTTATCAAATGTTTTCTAAAAGTCCAGATAAAAATATTATGAGCTCCACTTTAATCATACCCTTTTGTTGCTTCCTTATAGAATTCCAGCATGTTAGTAAAATATGACCTCCCTCTTCTGAACCCATGCTGACTGTTCAGAAAAACTCCCGTATTTGGCATGTGATGCAAAATCTTATCCTTAATAATATCCATCCATCCATCCATTTTCCAACTCGCTGAATCCGAACACAGGGTCACGGGGTTCTGCTGGAGCCAATCCCAGCCAACACAGGGCGCGAGGCAGGTTACCAATCCCGGGCAGTGCGCCAACCCACCGTAGTCCTTAATAATACCTTCTATTAATTTTTCTGTGATGCACATTTAAGCTTACTGGCTTATAGTTGCTTGGATCTGCCTGGTCACCCTTTTTATATAACAGGATATATAACAGGATATATAACAGGATCTCTTTGGGTCGTCTTTCGCCTTATCTGCTGTATTCCTCTCCAACTGTCTTTTAGTCTCCCTAATATCCTTCTTAATAGTTGCCCTCATGCTCTCATATGTCCTGATGAGATAAGTCATCATATTCTTAATGGAGTCCAAGCCTGTGCAAAATCTTCTCTTTTACTTCAACAAAGCATACCACTTTTCTCTCCAATATCAAAGTACACTGCAGTTCTACTAATAAAGTGTCATCCTCCTCTAGACAAGGCACAATAGTGCATTACGTTGTTACTAATTCTATTTTCTTCCAATGGGATGTCGCATTATTCATGTGAGGTGTTGAGGTTTTAATCACTTAAAGCAAGTACTAAAACTATAAAGTCATGTACAGTACTTTGCAGAACTTCCAGTCACAGCCCTACTGAAATAATGTTGCCAGTTAAACACTTTCTACATTATTGCATGGTCAGCAGTATAATGGTGAACCTCTCTTTGGTTTCACGGCTATATCTACAAATATAACAGTCCTGACAGAGTGGAATACAACTTGTACACTTTCCACAGACTACTTTTTGGGGATTCTCACTTAAGCGGTTGTAATTTACTACAAAGTGCTCCTATAAGGTGTTCAGCTTTATTTATGGCAAGAAGTGTAGCATGGTGAAATCCATCCATCCATCCATCCATTTTCCAACCAGCTGAATCCAAACACAGGGTCACGGGGGTCTGCTGGAGCCAATCCCAGCCAACACAGGGCACAAGGCAGGAACCAATCCCGGGCAGGGTGCCAACCCACCGCAGGACACACACAAACACACCCACACACCAAGCACACACTAGGGCCAATTTAGAATTGCCAATGCACCTAACCTGCATGTCTCTGGACTGTGGGAGGAAACCGGAGCGCCCGGAGGAAACCCAAGCAGACACGGGGAGAACATGCAAACTCCACGCAGGGAGGACCCGGGAAGCGAACCCAGGTCCCCAGGTCTCCCAACTGCAAGGCAGCAGCGCTACCCACTGCGCCACCATGCCGCCCGCATGGTGAAATAAATAAATAAATACTGTGCAAGTGGCTGATGGTGGATTGTTGCTCAAAAGATGAATTAATACTAAATATTATTTTAGAAATAATAGTTTCAATACACTGCTACCAGAAACATTATTAGAAGTAGAAAGTATTATCAAATAATGCCTGTGCTTGAATTCTTACACTGGCTTCTAGGTACGCTTGGGACAGTTTTCAAAATCCTCCTTCTTACATATATTGTAAAACTCTAAACGGCCAAGACTCTACTAATTACATTCAACCCATACAATCATTACATACAAACCAGAGCACACATTAAGATCTCAAGATACTGGTCTATTAAAGATTCTGAAGATTAATAAACAGTTGGACATTGGACTTTTAACTGATGAATGCTCACTACATTAATTAGCAGTCCCTGATTAAAGCTTCCGAGTTGCCTTTCGTATTGCATCTCTGTTTATTAGTCATTTGTACAATAATATAAGTATTACAATAATTACATACTGCTACCAACCCTCTTTTATTCTATATATCTTCTAGATATCCTGCTGTGGTATTTGGTGCCATTGGTCTACTTTCAAGCTGTTTTTCTTCCAGGGGGAAAAACATCAAAGATACTGGAAGCCTGGGCACCGAAGGATGAATCCAAGGATTATAGGGATTTGTGTTCTTATTAGACAGCCAGGCACAAACTTACACTGCAAACTGGCCAAGTAAGTGTGTTTGGCTAACAGCTACAGGTCCATGACTGTATCTGATTTTGCATTTTGACTCTGCATTATAACCAACTGTGGACTCACCGGTTTATTTTCTCCTGAGATTCAGTTGACTGGAATTTTTGTTTTCATCTTGTCTGTTCTGTTATCAATTTGACATATTACAATATTATAAATGGACAAACATTGTTGGGATACTTTCACATAAATTAGTTTGAAATTGCCTTGTTTTACTGTTTGTTTAAATTAATCTTGATTTTCATATGTGTACACATACAGTATAATCTGTAAAGTCATTAATTGTATTTAATCTGTAAACATATTACAGCTCTCTGAGCCTCCACTCAAAAAAGAGTGCTATACAAAAGTAAAATGAACTGAACAATGGGTAGGAATATTTGTTGAATTACTGTAATTAAACAGCATGGAATAGTGTGGCTGGAACTCTGGATTTTCCAAAGCTTCCTGTTCAATCCCTGTCTCTATCTCATTGCATGATCTGAGTAAAGCACTTAACCTATCTTTAAAAGTGATCTTTAAATATCCTGATCTTATAAGTCACCTAAAGTAAAGGTATCTAGCCAAGCTCAAAATAGGACATCATGGAAAAAGTCTTTCTCCGGCTGAGCTAATAACATTTCCTTTAATCTTTATTATATAATAAACTGAACAACAGACAAAAATTCTATCTCAGCTAATATCCATGCATTACATCTGGGTGATCATTGCTGAATCTCAAAAGTAAATACTCCAATGAAGACAGAAATGTGGATGGACTTAAGAAACACGACCATTTACAGCACACATTGTTATATATGACACTTTTCTCTCTCTCTCATGTTGTCACAATCAATAACCTACTTTACAAAAGTGGCCACAAGCAGTCACTCGTACAGTCTGTGATTGAGTATTACCATATTGTATTAGACAACCAACTTTACTATCCTCCCATCCTTGGAATACACTTAAAACAATCATTCTTTGTTAATTTATTTTAAGGTCAATAAGCCAGATATACTATAGGCAATAAGGGAAAACATAAGAATATAAAAATGGGACAAGAAACATTTGGGCACTTGTGATTTAAAAAGCTCTCATATTTAACTTCTAGGCAAATGACAACCAGGTCTACATAAAACAGAAATGTTTATTTGTTCTCCCTGCACTACAGCTTTATAACTTTGACCTTTATCTTCGGTTACCAGTCTTGGCATTATCATGACATTGCTCTGATTTTTCAAAAAACCACTCCTTGACAGCTTTCAGGACATCCTGTAACCTCTTATGAAGCACTGCCAGAGTCTGACCATTCATCTCCCCCTTTGATGCAGAAACATTCCATCATGCCTTCATTGTCTCTTGACTAGAGTTGTGCAGTTCATTTCTTAACAGTCTTTCTGCTGAAAGCATTAACAGACAAGTTCAAAATGCTACTGCCTGAGTTCTGACATTGGTCAAATACAACAAACACATTTCTAGTCTTTTATCACAAGTACACCAACTACCAGAACAATTTGGGAAGTACACCTCATCAGTTTGCTACACAAATGAGATCTACTGGTGCTAGCCTTTTCACAATTCCTAATGCAGGTTTTGCAACTCTAGATGAACATTCATTCCGTTTTGTGGCTCTGACTCAAATCAGACTTTTATTGACTGCACTGCATTCTTCTTTAGTAATACTAATTCTGTCATTCTGTTGTTTAGCTTGTCCATCTACTCTATCATACTATGCATTTGTTTTTATGTATAGTAGATAGATAGATAGATAGATAGATAGATAGATAGATAGATAGATACTTTATTAATCCCAATGGGAAATTCACATTCTTCAGCAGCAGCATACTGATACAATAAATAATATTAAATTAAAGAATGATAATAATACAGGTGAAAAAAAAAAAACAGTATAGCTTTTAAATGTAATTGCTTATGAAAACCATACCAGTACCTAGTAGTTTGCTTTGTAAAGAACAATATAATTATCTATTTCATGAATGACACTGTATAACAAAGATTGATTGACCACTCATTTAACTTTGTTGCTCCTGTTCTCTGGAACTGCCTCTTTAGGTGTACTTGTGAGACAATGTGATTTTCTGGATTTTTTTCCTCATTTTGTCTCTCATAGTTGAGGTAAACCTATGATGAAAATTACAGGCCTCTCTCATCTTTTTAAGTGGGAGAACTTGCACAATTGGTGGCTGACTAAATACCTTTTTGCCCCACTGTATTTCAAGGTTAGATCCAAATATTAGATTGTTTGTTATATGATAAAAGTTGCGTGAAACGATCTTCAGTAGAACTAAGAACAGACAAACTCACAGTACACTGGAGTAAAGTTCATTGAAATAAGCAACAACTCAGCCTCTCACTTACCGTTACCCCATACTGTAGCGCTAGTCCTTGCAGAGTGTCCTCTGGACGAACACAGTGCTCCAGCCTCTTCTCCTTCACCGGAGAGCGAACTAAACTGCCGTAAGATCGACTTCGATTCCGACTCGATCCGAGAAGCGATTCCTGGCTGCACATGATTGCAGCTTATTGTACGCCTTTCCCTTTGTACAATTTTATTTAAAAACAGTGTTCTTAATAAATATTATATGGTACTTGGCCAAAAATGCTGTCCAAGAGTAATATACTGACAATGCCAAAAATGATTTTTTTCTCTGGTTATTTTAAGCTATTTTGACATTTTAATTGAATATCCCTATAATGAACATTTCCGCTTTCTTATCAGTAAGTAGATTAAATGTAAATGGTAAATATTAAGAACGAATAGCTGCTGTCATACACTCCATTTAAATAGCTGCCAGCAGACTATAACTGTGCCAGCTTAAATTCACCAAGAGTTCCGTGCGATTTTAACAGAATAAAAATGAATAGATTCAAATACCACTCCTCGCTTCTTGAGATAAATTTGCAGTATTTGTCTTCTTTTCTCTCATGCAATCTCATTTTACGCCACCTTTATTGTTTTTAAAACTAGAAGGAAAAAAACGCAGATCGGTTCTACCACTGCTCCTGTTCATCATCACCATCATCAGTATCGCACATTTCTTAAACCCTAAGCCCAAAGATTATACACATTTTTGTCAAACATTACGTTAATTCAACGAGTATAACATGGCTTCGACAATACACGGTCAAAACGTGTTTCCTTTTTTTAAAAAAAACCAAAACAAAAACAGATTTCTTCTGCACGTTTGTCATTACTCTGTCCTACAGTATGAATCCTTAAAATTTTCGTCCATCTGAAAATCGCATAAATGAGTGCTTTAATTAAATCCTACATCCGGTCAAATAACAAACACACTGTTTGACAGGCGACAGCACTTATTTTGGCATGGAGAATTGTAGGAATTGTAGTTTTGTTGGGGTCTGTTGTTTCCTTATATGAAGTAGTTTTTCCTTTGGACTACTATTCCGAAAAAAAACGTTTCCAAACCTACAAAATTATTAGTACAAAAGCAATTACTGTATTTTTTATATTTTACATTTTCAATAATTACACAGTAACATACATGATTTAAGCATTTCTATTTCAGGACACTTTAACACAGCTGGTTTTATTATATTTCTGACAAAACAAAAGTGAAAATGTCGCAGTATCAGTAAAGTAAACGAAAGTAGGCTGTTAATATTATTTATAGTAGACGAGGAAACTCCTAAGATTCGAAAACATCTTCCTTTCTTAAAGTAAAAGTTTATGGTGAATAAAGTGTTAGGCGGTCAGGATAGTAATCAACTACAACTCCCATGTTTCTTAGAAACTAACATTTGCCGGAAGTGGAACTCTGCTTACCGGACGTAAACCCTTAGGTTGTTAAAAAACTCTTCAGCATGTCTTTTAAAAGAGAAGGAGATGATCTTAGTCAGCTAAATGTTCTCAAGGTAAGGAAATCATATTAAATGATCATTCAATGATGTGTTATAAAAGAAATCGAGTACTGTTTAGCTTTTTATTTATTGGGCGTGATATCGAGAGTAGTTGTGTTTTATCGGTTTTATGGTCCTTTACATCAAAGAATTAGTGAACGTCTTTAAAACAAAGTGAAAACGTTAATTAATTCATCTTTTTTTTGGTTAGGGTGAAAGCTTAATAAACATCCAAAATGAGAAAATCAATTCCAACATATGATGGTTTACGAATTCTAAAAATTAACGATTGATATGTGTTTCATAACTCAGTTTTTGGCAATTAAATAAAATCAAATGGAAGGAATAGGTTTAGCTTTCTGTCATGACATTTAAAAATAACTTTCGGACTTTAAATTTAATTAGAACATTAGAACAGGGCATTCAGTCTAACAAGCCCGTCCTTCATATTCACCGAGAGGAGAGGAGAGGTTGGGAGGATGCGCTGGATAGCCAAAATAACATCAAGTCGTGATTGGAATTCGCTAAAGACTTTCCATCCCATTACCAGGCAACTTGTTACATATGTTTGTGTAAAGAAAAACTTTTCTAACACTTGTGCGAAATCTGCTTTTAATAAGTTTCCAACTGTCTTGCACTGTGCTTCTCGCGGAGCCTATTTTAAAGTAACATCTGGGATCCACTTTTCATAAATTTAAACACTCCGTTTTTTTCACCTCTTAATCTCCGTTTTCTTAAACTGAAAAGTTTCTATTCCTTCAATCACTCTTCATACCTCTTAGTCTAGTGTGTTATATAACTAAGTTTTAAGGCATACATTACCAGTTACTCTTTAAATAAAATTCATCAACAAGAACACACCTACAAGCTGAACCTGCTTTAGAAGAAATTTCCTGTATTAGAAAGTTAAATCCCAATCTGAGTATCATAGATTCTTGAAATAAGCCACCAAGTCATGTAGTGGTAATAATTCTTTGGGAACCTTAAAACTTGTCAATAGTTTGCACACCATATGTGTGTATGGGATCTAATTAGCTTGTTGAGCGGAGTCAATTTTTATTATTAAACATTTTTCTGTTTGTGTGTTTGTTCACGATCATAATCTATAGATCCAGTCCTTCTCTTTCTTTGACTCCTTGGTCCACTTTCTTCAAGTTCTTGGCTTCAGTCTTATTTTGGTTGGTCTTCTATTCATCATATTAGAGGTTGTAGCTCTTCTTCACTATTCTTTGCCAAAACGATTAGCAGCAGGACCCACAATGATTGTAGTTACCTGTGTTACACTTGTTATACTTCAGAGACTCTGTTTGTATCATTTCAAATAGGAGGAGAAGGTTGGGAACCTAGTTTTTATTTTTTTCTGTTAGTTGGAGATACTTAGCACACCTCTGGACAACAGGGTTCATCTGCACCTACAAACATTTCATCATTGCTTAGTGATCTTCATGCCATGGTGATGCTTGAAAACTTCATCCTACATGCTTTGCATGTTATTAATTGCAGGGGTGTTACTTTTTTCTGTCTCATTAGGAGAAGACATGGAAGCATCATGCATCCTATTTATCAATGTAGGAGTGCACAACTCAAGGCTAGAAAACAACAGTTTATATATTAAAACAATGATTGTGTTTTACATTTCATTATTACAGGAGAAAGTAGGGTGAAATGACATCTTTTATTATTAAAAGATTTCTTCTGTATATGCAAGATAGTCAGTTGTTCTGTGCTGTACCTCTGAAAATCTGTGAGAGAACTGAAGAGGGACTGGCTGCATATGTAACAAAGTCTTATCTGACAACCCTACTTCATTTTCCTTCTCATGTCAAGAGAGCATAGTTTCTTAAAGTTTTAGATGGTGATCGTGTCATGTTTCCACACTTTTATTTTCTGCATTACCAGCTTTATTTGGGTTATGGTTATCTTATTATCCCAGAGGGAAATGTGTCTGCAGAAAGAGATCAAAAAATCATAGGAAACAGAGATACAAGGAAAAATTCAAAATGCAACATATGACAATAATTGTTTTAAACACTGCACACACCTACAGGATTTCTACAAATATGAATTATTACATTTTATTGTACACAATAATAATTCAGAATTCAGCAGGATCCCTGCACCTACTAGAATTCAAAATGCCTATAGCTCTAAGAAAAAAAAAAAAGAGTTAAATTATTTGCTTTTTACCCTTAGGAACCTACTTTTGTGGTCTAATGGCAAAAATGAAACATAGGAAAAAGAGGATAAAAAACACGTATCCATCTTTTAAATCTGTTAATGATATAGATCGGAAAATTGCCACAGGGCTGCTGCAAACTAGTGTTTCCAAACCAGTTTGATCATTAGCATTCTTAACAGTTTTATCCAATGCATGGTTGAGTATTGTCACAATACAATTATAATTTTAATTATATTTTACTTTTTATTGTGAGCATATCATAGCTCCAGCATTGTGCCTATAGGCCTCTCATATATTATGTTTACAGTTTTGTTCTTTTGTGAAAGCAAAAAAAAATAATCAAGTATTGTTTTTTTAAGTTGCAAATAAACGTTTGACATAAATTCATTGGCTCCAAGTAAAAAGTAGTGAAAATGCAAATTGCTTATGGTGAAGTTGCAAGTAGTCTTCTGACATAAATTAAAGAGAGAATAAACATTAATTCCTCAGAAACAAAGGAACCAGTATTATTGACATTTTCTAAGTAGATAAGAATACTCTTTCCATGTAAATAGGTTTCCCAAATGTGAATTTTAAATTAAAAAATTACCTGTCCAGTTGAAGGTGCACTTGAGAAAACAAGACAGTACTGTTTCTTGTTTCCTTGTAGTCTTTGTGTATATATGTAATAGGATGAATTTTATGTAGCCAGTGCTTATTATGTTGCAGCTTCTCTACTACCTGATTACAAGGTTTACCTTCGTTGTGGTGCACAAAAAGCAAAGTGTTATTGATTACATCATACAGCCATATTTGAACTCTCATGATGGGTACTCTCTTGTCAAACACTCTGAGAATATACAAACTTAATATGGAATCAAACATGTTTGAATGTAAAAGTGAACAATTCATATATTAAAAAAAATCCAGTTTGTTAATATTACATGTGATTCCCCACATACAGGTCTCTTTAAAAGCTCATTATATTATGTACTTATTATATACTGAATCTTTATAATCCAATTTAGGCTCATAGGAACCCAGTACACCATTCGTACTTCCTGAATATGGTTGTCATTCACAGTGTGCATTTACGTAGATCTCCATCCCAGTTCTATTTCAGTTTTCAAAATGCCTGTCTTGTGGACACTTAAATCAGACTTTTAAAAATTAAATTACTTTTTTCCATTTTTTTCATATGCCAGTTAAACAGTTAACACCATTATATTAATGGATGTTACATACTTGACGAAGTATATGCTGGCTTGACAAAAAGTAGTTATATTTACAGTCCAAATAAAAAAAAATTACTGTGTTGTACTTCATCATATAATTTTTCTTTATATTATCATTACGTTTTGCACTGGTGTAAATAGGTTAAAATACAC
The DNA here is from genome assembly GCF_900747795.2 of Erpetoichthys calabaricus. Lineage (NCBI taxonomy): Eukaryota > Metazoa > Chordata > Cladistia > Polypteriformes > Polypteridae > Erpetoichthys > Erpetoichthys calabaricus. The sequence continues at coordinate 79,952,581 of NC_041395.2, forward strand.
ATGGCTGTGTTGTAGCACTGCCTGCCTAAATGTAGGAATCTGCCATAGGTTGCATACAAAAGTAAGAGTGAATAAGTGGACAAAAGATCTAAAATTCCCATATACTACATTACAAGATAAAATGTTTTGATCCTCATCACAAGTGTTTTTATTAATTTCATATCTGATTTTGTAGAAAAGAATGTGTGTCTTTTGTAAATTTCATATTTTTCTATATTTTAGTCCCAGTCTTTTTTTTTTTTTTTTTTTTTGCTGCAGCATTATCCTCTCAGTTACCAAATATGAAATGCATACTATAAAGCTAATATTAACTCATTCTTTCTTTTTTATTTTAGTATCTTTAATAAGGGTTAGCAAAACATAAGCAGATTAATTCTGGTATGCAGCCTTTTAGCATCTGTAATTATTGTGACATCTTAGCTTGTCTCTATCCTTTCATTAACAGTTTGTTTTAAATGAAATACTTATTGTATAAGTTTCCCTTTCCTGTGTTTTTAATACTAGTTTATTGATTTTAAAGCTTCAGTTATGTTTGCTGTAAAGCTACACAATAATTTCTCTAAGCTTCAATTAATCAAATTTTTTTTTTTCCTCTTTTTTTTAAAAAAAAATCTGATTATGGCAAAGAAACGAAGAGTTGCAGATCTCTTGTCTAATTACATACCTGAAGATGAAGCAGCACTGCTTAAAAATGGAAGGTTAAAATTTATATTTTTTACGTCATTATTGAAACATTGCTTCAGTGTTCTGTACTAGAGTTATGTTACAGCATTGTCTTTAAGATGTCATTTATTCATATGTGCATGTCATATCACCAAAAGGAGAGATTCACAACAGAGGTTTGTTTTTAAGCTGTCCAAAGAGAGATCGTTAAGTATGCTGATATTCTAATATTATTTATTAGGAACTAGTGCAGATTACCTTTGTGTTGATCTACATTAGTTAAAAGCAGTACTAAACTGTACTAATGCATATTATAGTCAAATTTTTAGTGTATAATTTATGCTGCAGGATATGTTACCACCTAATAAATGTTAGAGCCCTATTTGATTCTCAGCCATGAAGGCCTTTTTGTGTCATTGTCTGTATTTTATGAGATGCCAAACAATCAGAAGATGGATGGAGAGAGAAAAGTTTGCCCATAGCAAGTAAAACGTAATTTGTACTTGACATTGCTTGAACAAATCTGCAAAGACTGGGTGTGGAAATTTCCAAATTCAAATGTACAAACACTTACAAGCTTATCTTCTGTTTAAATATATATCATTAATGAGATGAAAATGTAGCAGTATGGGTCAGCATTTCTTTTTTTTGTTACTCAGTTAAATTTTTGTTGAATATTATGTATAAGTAAGAAGTCATCAAGTCAATGCATACAGTATATAACACAATATTGTTTTAGAAATACAGTAATCCCTCCTCCATCGCGGGGGTTGCGTTCCAGAGCCACCCGCGAAATAAGAAAATCCGCGAAGTAGAAACCATATGTTTATATGGTTATTTTTATATTGTCATGCTTGGGTCACAGATTTGCGCAGAAACACAGGAGGTTGTAGAGAGACAGGAACGTTATTCAAACACTGCAAACAAACATTTGTCTCTTTTTCAAAAGTTTAAACTGTGCTCCATGACAAGACAGAGATGACAGTTCTGTCTCACAATTAAAAGAATGCAAACATATCTTCCTCTTCAAAGGAGTGCGCGTCAGGAGCACAGACTGTCAGAAAGAGAGAGAGAAAAGCAAACAAATCAATAGGGCTGTTTGGCTTTTAAGTATGCGAAGCACCGCTGGTACAAAGCTGTTGAAGGCGGCAGCTCACACCCCCTCCGTCAGGAGCAGAGAGAGAGAGAGAGAGAGAGAGACAGACAGAGACAGAGACAGAGACAGAGAAAAACAAACAGTCAAAAATCAATACGTGCCCTTCGAGCTTTTAAGTATGCGAAGCACCGTGCAGCATGTCGCTTCACGAAGCAGCTGCACAGAAGGTAGCAACGTGAAGATAATCTTTCAGCATTTTTAGACGAGCGTCCGTATCGTCTAGGTGTGCGAACAGCCCCCCTGCTCACACCCCCTACGTCAGGATCAGAGAAAGTCCGCGCAAGAGAGAGAGAAAAGTAAGCTGGGTAGCTTCTCGGCCATCTGCCAATAGCATCCCTTGTATAAAATCAACTGGGCAAACCAACTGAGGAAGCATGTACCAGAAATTAAAAGACCCATTGTCCTCAGAAATCCACGAACCAGCAAAAAATCTGCGATATATATTTAAATATGCTTACATATAAAATCCACGATAGAGTGAAGCCGCGAAAGGCATATGTATATTTGATACATTTTCCTTGCACACTTTTTCCTGGTCACAGTTGTGTGGCAACAGGAGGCTTTCCTAGTAGCAAATGTTAGAAGGAATGGTCCACTGATGAATAGGAAGCCTGTTCGTTACTTGGTGTATTGTACTTGTATTCATTCAAATGTATGTTGTCAATTGTAGCTGTTAAAAACATATGTGGGTATGCATCTTGAAGAACAGGGGTTGTGTTTATTAACAACAGCTTTTGCTACTGACTGTGATGTGGCATTAGAAAATAGAGTTGTTTTTTGAGGGACTTTACACTCTTTTTTTATAGAGTATATTTTTTCATATTTTTTGGTCTTGGTAATATAGCAGAAATAACCTGAACTCTCTTCTGTATGTACATTCTTTCAGGTATACTTGTCTGGTATGTTCCTACAGACCAGTATTTGATACTGTGGATATGCTTACTGTTCACAGGACTGGCAAGAGACACTTAGCAGGTAAGGCAGTTTTATGCACATAAAACTGTTAATGTCTAAAAAGTAAACAAAATTGGACTGTTTTATGTCTCAAAGATAGGATTCCACAGAGTCACAGAATTCCAAGCATGCAATGTCAGCTTTTCAGCTCAGAAATGTTCTAGACATAAATGATGTGGGGTAACAATAACTGGTCATAATCCTACTTCTTCCAGTATGTGTATATGTTTATTGCTTTCTTTTTGGTAATGTTCATTTACATAAACTGTGTTGATTTAAATGTTTGTAGGTTTGAAACAGTTTTATGGTAAGAAGCAACAACTGAAAAATGAAGTTGAAAAACGTCGCCACCAGGACTACATTAAAGCTGAAGAAGAAGGAAGAAAAGTAATAATAGAATCATTTTTAACTGATTTCGTTATATTACTTGTTTCCTAGAAAACAACATCACATGGTACTATACAAATGAATAAAAATACACTGCAAAGAAATTAAAAATAAACATTAGATTATTACATGCATACATTTTTAATCCTGCTCCATAGAGTTCAAGGTTGTGGTGTGTATCTTGGCAGCACGGGACACAAGACTGTGTCCATCACAGTGCTCACACTGGACCTAATTACGGTTGTACTGCACCACCATACCTCCCCAACTAAGTTTCGAGAGAATTTAAATACTTGATAATTTATAGAGAAAATTCAAGAACTGGAAAGAGATTTAACATGTCCTTGGCTTCAAGTGTGGATATAATTTGATTAATGAAAACTTAATTTGAAACACAGTAAAGCATAATTGGCATCATGTGCATGTGATAAAAAAAGAAAGCAATAAACAAATAGTAGATTTTCACACATGATTTGAATTCACTCTTGAATTGATGAAGTGTCTCTGACAAGCTTATTACATATTGTAACCAACTCCTTAAATCACATTAGTGAAACATGAGAGTGGGTATGACTTTTTTACTTCCCGTTTACCTATTCATATTTACTATTATTTATTTAGATCCATTTATACAAGATGTTAAAAATCTGGAACTGCTGAAGCAGCCCTTCTCATTGGCATCCAACCCCATTATTATGACATAATCTTGATCAAATTGTGACCCAGTCTTTTTGTGCAGTGTATGCTTACTGAATGTGTTTGGCCAGGGTTACATGTAGATATGGGCCAGCACATTTTTTGAATGTTTTTATTATTTTTATTTAAGTACTTGGCTTAATAAATTGGTTAAATAAATGCCTGAATGCAGAATATTTATTGATCTTTTTTTCCTTTTAAGGTAGAGGCATGTCCTGCTCCTCTTTTAGCTCAAACACGACAGATAACCCACCATGCACTGCTTAAGTCAGCTCCATACAACAGCTGTCACAAGAGGAACAGGTAATAAAATTTAAAGGAATCCAAAGTTACTTACAAAGCATACATAAACAGTAGTGTGTAAGATTGTTGCAATTAAATTAATGCAATCAATTGATTAAAAAATAATGGACTGAAAATGAAATGCATTCCAACATGTTAACTACATTGAAATACAATACATATTTAATTGGTGCACTTAATTATGGCACACTTTACTCTGTCACAATTAATAACATATCAGCCAAATGATCTATTGCTGTTCAATACGACACACAATTTTTGTGTCATCTTAAAATGCATTACAACAGTTCATTGCATTTTAATTCATGTTCATCGGGTATCATAACTAAAATGAAAGCAAACTTATTGCATTTCACTTAGTGGCTGCTCAGAGTGTATTGCATTTCGATTCAAGATCATGTATTAATGATGTCCAAAATAACTGTAATCAAACAACCAATAAACATCAAAAAGGTAGGGCACGGGGTGTCCATAGTTGGGGCAACGGATAGTTGAACATGTGAAACGATGGGGGGAAAATGCATATAATATCTGGTTATCACTTAGGATATGAATAGAAAGCTATGACACAACCAAGCTTGGTAACAATTTTTTCACTGTAGTCAGTATTTAGTTAAAACTACTCACTACCCACACCTCAAAATTGTAACCATACTGCTTAATTTAACATGTATGAAAAGTAGGGTTGCCAGACGTCCTGAGTTCAACAGATAAATCCAGAGTCACACATTGCCTCTGAAAATCCCATTTGAACAAAAATTCTGTGTAGAAAAAGAAAATCTTAAATCAATTTTTGTATTGAATATGTAGTTAAAGAAGCTCGCCAATTTTTTGTAGACAGTTTGGCATACCACCTTTTATATAAATAAATAAATAAATAAATAAATAAATAAATAAATTTGTAACTGTTAGCTAAATCTGAGTATTTGAGCTGTGTGTGCTTGTGTCCTCATAAGTTTCTCGTGCTCATCATGGCTGCTTGTGCTAGTGTGCTAGTGATGATTACTCTGTGACTATTTTATATGTGTACTATTTATATAATTATATGTTTATATTATACATGTTTATGTATCTATAATTATAAATCAATTACAATGATCTATTTTTTAGTCTTCCTTAGTTCCTTAACATCTTTTTTTTTTTTTTTTTTTTTTTTTTTTTAATTGCTCGGGTGGCTATCCCGATCTGTGAGTTGGGAAATCTGGCAACACTGATGTAAGAAAACAACTTTAGACAGCTTAACATAAGAGTAAACTTTTTCAGCAAGAGCTTAAGCATATTTTTGAAATTTCATTAATCACTCCGCAGTCCACATTTACAAAACTTATGCTTGCTGGAAGAACACAGGAATGTTTAGAAATGTACTGCCTCTTACCCTAACTTTTGATGCCCCTTGCCCTACCTTTTGAAACTGATTGGTCATTTAGTTACATTCAGTTTTGGCGAAAAATGTGTGGTCTTGAATTGAAATGCAGTACATTCTAAATGGCCAATGAGTGAAATGGAATATGTTTGGTTTGTTTTATTACCATGACTTAAAATGTAATTAACATTTGTATTGCATTTTAAACTGACATAAAAATTGCATGCCATTGTGAAAAGCAATCGGCACAATTTTGGTACAATAAAATGCATTCACAATTTAAATGTAGCACTTGCATATATATATACTCACAGGTGGCGCAGTGGTAGTGCTGCTGCTTTACAGTAAGGAGATTGTGGGTTCGTTTCCTGGGTCCTTCCTGTGTGGAGAGCACTTTGAGTAGTGAGAAAAGCGCTATATAAATGTAAAGAATTATTATTATTAAAGAATTATTATATTGCATTTCAGTGTTGTTAACAATTTGGATTGCATTTCATTTTGGTATTGATAATCTTACATATACATTAAGTACACTTAGAAAGTGATTCATTAGGAAAAAAGAACTGGTAATCTTGTGAATTAAAATTAAATATGTAACATGAAATATTCTGTATTTAAAGATGGAAATGTTAATGTACATTTTAAATAAACTGCAGTTAAAGCAAGATTGATATAACATATGAAAGGACAAATGTCTGGATTAATCTTAGTGTGTTCATTAGTTGTTTTATTACATTTTTGTGCAAACCTAATGTGCATAACAATTTTCTGAAGTGCAACTCTCTTAGGCACAGACTATGTCTGTCATAATAAATTCTACCCCGACTATTTATCCACTATCAATGTTAGGGTCCTGTGGACACAGGGTTGACCCTAGCAGCATTTTAAACAAGGCAGGATTCAACCCAGAAGAAATGTCTTTATATTGCAGAATACAGACACACACAGATTCATACTTACTCAAGTGTAGGCCAAGTAAAGTTGTCAGTTAAGCCAATTTGCATATATTTGGGATGTGGGTAAAAAAATCGCAGTACCAACAGGAAAACTGTAAGGTTCCATTATTTTAGTATATTTATGAATCTAAAAGGCTGTAATTATTACAAAACATGAAATGTCTGTTTAAATTCTGAGTATGTTAAAGGTAGTTTGATTTAAAGCAACACAAAAGAATCTGTCCAAAGAAAACTGCAATAATTTATTTTAAAATGTTTTGTTACAGGCCTAATGTCAACCCCTCCCAATCTGAAGTAGAAAGCACATCAGCTGTTACAACCAGTCCTTTGCCATCTTTTTCTGTGGTGGAGACGACTTCCTGCATTAACACCATTCCAGAAACACTACCTCCTGAAGACAGCAAGAGTCTACCAGGTATTGTTCTTGTTGTTAGTGTAATCAAATGTAAAACAAGCATATACTTTATTAAACAAAGGCAGATTACTGGCTTAAGGCTCTTTTTAAATTCTTTGAAGTTTATAAATATTGCTTCATATAATGGCATTTTTAAAAATGTTTGATTGTTCTGGTATTTCAAAAGTGGATGTGCCATTGCTGTTCACCTGGGAAGGTGCAACAGTGATAAGAAGAGACATTTTTCCTGTGCTCATATGACCAATTTTTTTGTAAACTTCACATTTTAAGGAAAACTTTACTTTTATACTCCACGTGCAGACATTAAGGGTAAAGGGGTTTTGTAACTACATATTTAATAGTTGTCTCAAAGTGATATTTGATGAGGAAGAATAATGTGAAAAAAATAACTTAGTACATGGACTAGAGATAACTTGCCTGAGTAGCAGGTTACTACCAGGCAGTGCACTTTATGTTAGTGTGCCTGATATCAGTGAAGAGGGGCACCCAGTGTCTGGCTGGATGGGGCTGTCATTAGAGGAGAATCTTGTGGATCCCAGTATTAGGGGCTTAGTGTGAAAATCGGCTGAAGACAGAAATTTGTTTATTTCAACTCTAGAAAAGGGAAAACGTGGGTATCATCAGCTATGTCACAAATTCATGAAAAGTCCTCTATCAATTAATGCTTGGAAGGTTTACTTAAAAGATCACATCATATTCTGCATGCTCACCTATTGCATATAATTTTATTTTCAGTCAAAGATGTGCTTGAAGGGCTTCGTCTTCCTCTTCATCATCCTCATTGCTGGTTTAACATCCATTTCCTAGGTTTAGCCAGTTGGAAATTAATGACTTTGAAAATAAAAGCATGGATGTTTGTTTTTTTTTTTTTTTTTTTTAAATTAGAGTGCCATTTATTTATTTTTTTTTATTTTCAAATAATTTCCTCTAAAAATTCATTTAAATATCTGGAAACTGCATTTCAGGGACTGAATCTACAAGTCAAATCAAACTTTAGTTATAAAGCACATTGAAAAAAACTAAGCTGAACTAAAGTGCTGTATATGATACGCTAAAATACAAGAAACAATTAAAATATTTATACACATAACAAAACCACAATTATGACAAACTGTACATGAAAGATACACTCAAAATACCCACATACATACTCATAATCATGAATGTACATGGACCAACATATACAAACATAATATTTAAACTCGTACAGGGTCAAAGTATAGTGAAAAGAAATAAGTGATGATGACCTAAAGTAACTAAAGTAATGTTGGGGGAGATTTAATATAATTGGTTAAGCTATTCCAAAGAGAGAACAACAAAATACAGATTTTTTTTTTTTTTTTAAACACCCCTTGTTTGCTTCAACCTCAACCTTGGCACCACTAAGATCAATCATCTGGCTAGGAAACCAGTAGTGCTCTTGTTGAGTGTAAAAGTGAAGTTCCAAAAGGTAAGAGAAAGCCATTCAATTCAAACATGTAAAAACAAGTAACAAGATATTAAAATGAATTCTTTAGCGGGCCAGAAAGCCACTGGAGTGAGGTAAATATTGGTAAGATGTGGTTACTTATACCAGGCCAATTTTGGGATGACATATAGACTGTCTTTCACATTTTTGGGCTGCATAAGGAAACACTAGTCTGTGTTTTTTTTTTTTGGAGGGTGGGATTTGGGTGGTTGGGAAATACCTGGACAAAGGGAATACATGCACACTCCACATTGTAACTGGACGTGGAATTGAGCACTTGTCCCTACAACTGTGTTGCACCAGCTCTACCCACTTTACTACCTTGCTATCGTAATATAAAGTAAAAAGAAACAAGGTCCCAGCTTACTCCGCCAAATCATCCAGGTTGTCTCCATTTATGCAAGTGATGGGTCTCTTCTTAAATGCACACAGAAAAAAATTGCTTTCACAATACGACATATATTTTATGACTAACTTTTGGAGCAAATGTTACATGTTGGTCAGATATTAAGTGACAAGGTATATTCTTTGTTGTAAATAATTCTTAAGTTTATTCAGCCTTGCAAAAATAAAGAACTATGACACTTAAATTATAAAAAAAAAATAGTACCAGATACTTGTTCTCTGCAATCTGGAAGTGGATTAACGATATAGAAAATTGATGCATAGATGAATAGCACAGGGTAGTAAAAAGACTGTTGGAAGAAGAAGCTTAACTCACATTTTCTGTATTTTTTTTAAAGATATAGTATAGATGAAAACATTGTTCCATATTTAACTTTAACAGAATAGTTTCTGATTGACAATTACTGGACATTGTTTAAATATGAAGTGATGCTAAATTTGCAGATCTAACCTTCTGGAACTTAACAGTAATTTCGCCACTTGTCAGAGGCTCTTTCCCTTGAAGATCTGCTACAGGTTACATGTATATCGTCTTTGTTGTAATGCTTACTCACTTACATTACTTAAACTAATGCTCATCACCTCTGATTTAATTTATGTCTCTTAGCTGACTGAGCATTTTTCCAACAAAGATAATAACATATGGGTCAAGCATTAGCTGATAGTATTCATATACCTTCAGATATACAGGCTTTCCTTTTCTAGGAGGTAAATCCAAGATAATTACTGCATGTTGCTGTATTATCTTTCTTCAAAGACCACAGGTCATTTGCACTTTATCCAGCAGTTAAATTTCTATTAAAGGCTCCATGGTGTTGGATGATGTCATATTTATGTTGCTCATATAAGCTAGTTGATTTCAGTTGTGATACATTAGGCACTGACCGTCCCCTGCAGCTCTGCCTGCGTAGTAGTGGAACAGGACAGTGAGGAGGGTCCTGCCCAATGAGAAAAGTCAGAAAAAAATCAACTGGAATGTTTAAGCAAATTATAGGAAAAAAACCCCGATCTAAATCCATTAAGTAGTTCTCTCATTTACTAGCTAAGCAGAGATAAGGAATGCCCCCGTTCCCTCGGCCCGCTACGTGTCTCTTGGATTTGCCCAAATAAATCTGTACTGTAAGTGAACTATGATACATAGTGCAATGAGAGAAATCACAAAATCAATCAGAATGTTCAGCAAATTGTAGAAAAAAACCTGATCTAAATCTGTTAAGTAGTTCTCTCATGAAAAGCAGACACAGATGTTGGATTTTATATAATATATATAGAGAGAGAGATTTAGAGTTTCAAGTGTAGAGTTATTCAAGTCATTGAAGTATATAATTGAAACCATGGTATGAATGACTATCAATCACTGAACTTGACCATCACAAGATTTAGTCAATCAGATCTGTTGGCTTTCTGTTAATTAGAGTACCATATAAGAAGATACTTTTTATAATGATTGAAAATGGCATTTGCTACAACCAATCTATTATAACCACAAAGTTTTACTGTTCTCCATTGTTGCTTCCTCTTCCAATTTCATGTCTTCTCAAAATGTGTGCCTTAAAACAGTCACTGAATCCCACTTGGACATTTCAGTCTCTGAGAATTGTCATTGGAATATTTTCAGTACATTTGCCTTTAGTTCATTGTAGACTGATGTTTTGCCATTAATACCTGCATCTACTGTATATTGGAGCATATATGACAATGAATTCTGTTTATTTTACCACTGAGTCTAATGCATGCCAGTCTTTATGGTATTAGGTTCCATGCTAACAATGTTTTGTGAACGGCCATATTCAAAGCAAAAGCTATGCCATATCTTTCATAGTTGTCAGATGAACCTCTGTAATGAAGCCGGTATTCGATATTTAATTTGCATTTTATACTTCAGAACCATTCATTCTAGTTTCAAATGTGGAAGACCCTCGATAAAGTAATTGTACAGGCTTTTGACTCTTGCATATTTGGGTTGATGAATGTGTGTGTATATTCAACAAGCAACACTCAGTCAATTACTTCTGTTGATTGTGTCAGGTAGTTTGCAACTTGCATGTTTTAACAGGGACACCATTAGATTAAGGATTATTTAATCAGGATGTGATCATGATGAAGGTGCATGAGCATTTTAGAAACAAGTCACTTTTCAAAAGCGCAAAGTAGAATAATAAATTACATCTTTCTATCTTCATTCATGACTGTTGAAAAACATATACAGATTCCTTCTTGATGCAAGATAATCTTAATCCTGCCTGCAGCCTACTCTTTCTTTATTTGTAATTGGCCACCCACAGTATTTTGACAAATGGGGTGAATCTCAGTGTGCAGTTTGTCATAGTCAACGGCCAACTTTGGCCATGTCTGCTACAACTTTTTTTTCTCAGTCTGTGTTGGAAAAATTTTGACTTGTAATATTACTCATCAGCAACTTTTAGTTTATTATTCCTTTTAAATGCCATTGTCAACAAGCATATAAAGAACATTTTGCAGTTTAATTGAGTTATTTGCTCTTGGAATTCATTTAATTCTTCCTGAGTAGGTGTATACTGTTAACAATAAAATAGCCATTTTCAATAATTTATTGCATATTAGCAACATTTAGTATAAAAAAACTTGTAGCTTAGTGCGCTAGTTTTAACCTTTATATATTTGTTTTCAGTTGTATTTGTTTTTAAAAAGCTTTTTATAAGAATGAACAAGAATGTCAGGAACGTTTGCAGAACTATAAGATATAATGATGCAGTATTTTATTATAGTTTATATGTATTACCAGGGGGTTCCCCCCCCGCTCGCTTTGCTTGCCAACCTCCCCCAGCCCACGCTAGGTGCCAGACACTTCACGCCTCTGCCGCTTGCATTGTGAAGAGGGGGGCTGAATGCACCCCAAGGAGATGCAGTTGCTTCTCTGAAACCCCCTCTCAAATGGTGATACAATGTTAAACAAATAGGTTTTTTATATATATATATATATATATATATATATATATATATATATATATATATATATATATATATATATATATATATATATATATATATACCTCCTCTTTGCTCGATTTGCTGCTGCTGTGTCTTTTATTTCCAGCCCTGGGCGTGGTTAAATCTTTTGGCACAAAGTCTCATCTCGTTGATGTGGGTTATTGATATTTTTTTAGTTTATAATTTAAAAACAGAATAAGAATCTGAAAATCTAACAACGTCACATTAAAGTTTGATAAATTCTGAAAAAAATGATACCAAACATAATACATAGGTTTTAAAAAAAGTCAGATTTACAGTGTGACAAAAAATGTGACATGAAATCGTTGCAGTTTTAGGCTTAGGATTTTATATACAGTATATAGAGTAGATTTGGTAGGTGCACAGTGGTTAAAGCCCCAAGAGACTGGTTTGGAATAGAGATTCTCCAATTGATCGGTTTCTGATTGGAATCTGCTGATTTTCCCTTTAAAAAAAAAAAAAAAAAAAAAAAAAAAAAGAAGACCTGATTGGTAATATTCACCAAAACCGATCTTTTCAGCCCCTGCTTTTCTAAGTTTTATGATAATTTAGTTACTGTGCTCTTTTATACAATATGGTAATATGGTAGTTGAGCCAGCTTGCATCCTTTTTATTTCTTTTGCAGCAAACTGCCTGCAGTGTAAAAAAACAGAAGCAAGTGGAAACATGTTTTATCCGTGAATGAGATGTGATTAGGATATTAGTTATGTTAAAGAAAGTTGTCTAATAAAAAGAAAAAAGTAATCGAAGAAGTCATCTTGTGCAAATAGACAAACAGCAAGAAAAGCTACTTTAACCAATTCAGAACTTTTTATTTTCTCCTTTACATTAAAAGGGACATTGCTTGAGTTTTTATCAGAGTGTTTGTTTAAAATGCAGAAGTTTATGCTTTTAGTTGGAAAAAGAAAAGAGAAACACAAATTTGAAATTGCTTAGTAAACAATAGGCTTTTTTTTTTTTTTTTTTAAAGATTTGTACTGTGTTTATTATTTGTTGCAGTGTGTTACACACCATACGTATTGGTAAGAAACAAGCACTTCATAATTAAAATGTTAATCTATATATATATATATATATATATATATATATATATATATATATATATATATATATATATATATATATATATATATATATATATATATACACACACACAGTATATATATACTTCAAAAATTACAAATGTGTAGCTGATACTTTGAAGGAAAAAAATACACCTGTGTATATATAATTAGTAAATGCATATTTTAATAGCAAAAAGCCATTGTGCAATTAATGATTTAAAATGATTAAAACCTATAAGTGTATATATATATTTACATTTTGGCAAGGTTTAATTGCCAATATCAATTAGTTGATTGTGTGAATATATATGTATATTTTTGTTGTTAGAGAAATGGTGAAAACTGCTTTTTTTTTTTTTTTTTAAATTAAGCCTTGTTTCATATAGGTACAGTACAGAAAAAAAATGAAACCGCACGACAGCCTTTAATTGTGAGAAGCGTTTTAATTTCTTTTATGCCATATGTATTATGGAGAAATAGTTTTGTACATTTTATTAGTTAAAGTATGTACTTTAAGGAAATTTTATTTATTTTAGCATTTTATGGTCACTGAACAATAAGCCTACAGAATTTCATTTTGTTAATAAAAATGAGAAGTTAACACCTGTGGTCTATAGTTGAATTACAAAAATACACTTTAATATAGGACATAAGGCTTCTGTGCATCTAGTTATGCAGGAGTGTAGTGTAAAAAGTTTTTTAAAAGAATAAAGAAAAAAAATCTGTATCAGAATTGGCCAATCAAGTAACATGAAAATGTGTGATTGGTACTGGCCTTAAAAAACCTGATCAGAGCATCCCTTATTTGAAATCCTGGCATAGTTGCTCTATATAACTTGCACACTCTACCAATGTCTGACTGCCTTTTCTCTACAGATTTCTTTTTTAATACCAGTGACACTTCAGATGGATTAGGTTAATTAGCAACTTTAAGTGAGCCATGTAATGCTGTGTGTGTTTTTCAGAGTGTCTTTTGGTGAACTAAGGCCCCACATAGAGATTTTTTTTTGTTTTTATGTGTATTGTTATCATACTTAAATGTATAACCTGAATATATTAACCACAATATATTTTAATAGTTTATACTATAATATATACTATACTATACTAGTTTTTGTTTAATTAGTCATGTTTATTATTCAAGTTTCGTGACAGAGTTTGAGATATTTGGACATTTTTAATTTACATATCTGTTAACTTGAGGATTTTTTAAATTGTAGTTTTAGGTATATTATGATTATTATTTTTATTGAACTGTACAGCTACACAGAAGAAACCAGTTTCCCATAAAAGGAAAGATAATGTAAGGAAAATATCCGCTGTTTCAGTGCATACAAACAAGGAAGAGGAGGAAGAACAACGGAAAAGGCTTGAACACTATCTTACATTAAAAAGGTACCCAGTTAATTTTTTTCTATATAGAGAAACAGACTCACAATGTAATAATTTGGGTTATAGGACAAATATTTAACCTGGAAATGTAATGAATATATAGAAGTCAGGACAGCTTGTATTTTTTTTTTGTTCCATTAAAACAGATAATAATAAAATCATCCTTCACTCCAGATAGCTTACTCTATCTAGCACTGAAGATAAACGTTTGTGCCAACTGTGTGAGTAGTTACATACCAAAGAATGAGGCATGGCTAATTAAAAAAAGAACACGTAATTTATCATCTTTCCCTTCATGAATGCAGATTCAAGAAAAAGGATTGCTATGACAAAAAAAGACATTCTATAGTGTTTTGAACATGTGATGTGAAAGGAAGACAGTGACTGAGTGAAGTGGGGCAGAGTAAATTTGTGAATCAGGTAGCAGATCAATTTAATCTCATTTATTGTAGAGTGATTTTTGTCAGTCCTGGAAATGTATGGAATGATTCAGGACTGATTTTTATTTTTTTTATTTATTTTTTTATTTAAAGCAGCAGGGAAAAAATGAAGTTTGGGGTGATCCTGGAAAAGAACTGATACTCAAACTAAGTAACCTGTACAAATGCTGTATAATAATGTATTATCATAAAAAATGACTATTAAAAACATGCCTACGAATACAGAGGGTAGTGTTTACCTATTCTAGCTATTTTGCATAATGGCCCACTATATCAACATACATGCTAATCAAACTTACAAGCAAAAATGTGACCTTCAAATTTGCAAACTTATCATTGAGACTGTTTATTGTGTAATTTCATGTGGTTTATGGAGTAAGTAGGTTAGTGACAGTGTTTTTGTGGTGGTGTTTTTTTTTTTTGTTTTTTTTTAGTATTCAATAATATTGCCAGTTTAAAAGCTCAGTGTCCATAATGATGAAATATGACATAACCTTTTATAAATAACATTTTATCTAAACCATATATTTTAGTTCAGTCTGTACATTTCAGTATCCTATTATTCTTTTTAATATTTTAAAATAACCAAATAACAAAACATGGTGACAATGTCAACAAAAACACAAAGAAATAGGAGTGTAGATGTTGATGGGGGGGTAGTATTTATCTGTGAAAAGAAATGTAGAAGTTTATTCAGCAAGAGTCAGTTATACATGCATGCCAAAAGTAGCTTGTCAATTCACAAAAACCCAGCCCTATCAGAATAATAAAACTTACGAAGGAGACCTTTACCATTAGTAATATAACTTGATCTAATTATATAACTGCAACAATAAAAATTGCTTTTGGTTTTAAAAATTGCTAATGGTTTTACCTAAAGAAAACAATTATTACAGTATTTACAGTTTAGTGAGTTGTATTGCAATGTATTTTGTATTACATAATTTTGGAGCAGATTTGTTAGTACAAGATTACACAAGTACTCCAAGAACATTTTTTTTTTAATTTTATGATAAACATGTTAATATTAAGAGTTGAGAAGAGAAGTAGTTCAGTACTGTAAGATCTCATTTCTTTCTTTTCGTCAGAGTGCTTTCATCCATATGAGATGCTTTCTTTAACATATTTTGCATTTACTGACTTAAACCTTTATTATTTTGCTTGTTAATGTCATCTGCCTACTGTATGATTGCACTGTGATATTTCCAAATGCAGCATAAACAGATCAAGTCCCATTATAATGAAATCAAAATAACATATTCTCGGCAAGTTACAAAAATCTTACTTGTAGTAGTTTCTTGGATTTTTTGACTGTGTGGGTTTTTCAAATTAGTAAAAGGTTTGTATTGTTCCTTTTCAAAATTGTCATACTAGTGACTTTGCCAGATTCAGCTTTCCATAGGGAGATGCCAAAAATTAAAATTATGTCAACTGTAAAGTTGTACTTGAATTTATGTCTATCCCTCCAAAAATAATCTAACTTCCTTAATTCCATTTTTCTAGTTTAGGATTACTGCAATATTGAGTGGAGTGCAGGGCAGGGTACTCACTGATGCAGGATCAAATTTGAGGTGCACATCTTTTGTGTTTAATTTGTAAAAAGTTAACATCCTTTAAAGTTCTCATTTAAAGTAAGTAATTCAAAGTGTGAAAATGGGCTTAAAGGTTTTTGTGGTGTTTCCTTAATATGATAATGGGGTATAAAACAAATCTTTACATACATAAAAGTTTTGTGAACATTTTTTGTGGAATAAAATCTTGTATTGTTAGCATACAAAAATTTCCACCCTCACTTTGCAATATAAGACATGAAGGCAAATATGGTTGGCCTGTTCAGCTTTACTTTTTTCAATGATAACGCATAAATTGTTGGTGTATAACATAAAAATTCTCAAAGAAAGCTTTTGTTATTAAAGATTTATCTGTTTGACTCCATGCCTCAGACTTAATAGATGAGATCAGCACATTAAAATTTTGACTCCAGTTTCTGTTTTTCCAAGCCTGAGAGCTTTAGTTGCATTGGCATATAATACATGTTTGGTTTTAAATTCACTTGCTTAATAAATTAATTTTTTTTAATGTTTTCTGTAATTTAATTTTAGGCTAGCATAAATAATGGCTTAAGGGAAAAACAGGTAAATGTTATTCTCACCCTTGTTGAAGAAAAGAGATAATGTTCAGGCTGTTTAGCATTTACCAGCAGTGTGTCAGAAAAGAAAACCGCACATGTTATATACTACATAGAGGAAGGGAAGGAGAGAACAAAGCCACCATCCTTCTTTACCCTCCTGTTTTTCCTTTGGAGACACATAGTTGATAAAGGTTTACAGCTGAACCATTGAGTCTGTGACTTTCTTTTCTGTGTTTTTCTAGGGAAAAACTTTTAATTCTTTCCTTTGGAATCGCAAAGTGGCACAGCCCTGCAGTATACTGTTTAGTAAAACTATGAATGAAAATACTAGTATTAATGTTGTCTTGTCATTTTCACTCTGCTTGTCATTGGGTGGGTCACAATAGCAAAACACTGAATTGCCCTGACCAGGTCGCCCTACCAATCAGTGATTTCTTCCAACTCCTCCTGAGGAATTTCAAGGCATTCCTAGGTCAGCTTAGATATATACATATAATCCTTTGTCTGCTCCCAAGGTTTCTCCCCTTACACAGCTCTAATGGGAGGTCCCAAGAGAGTTTTCTAATTACATGCCCAACCCACCACAAGTGACTGGCTATTTTCACTTCAGGGAAGCAGTATATTTACTCCAAGGTCCTCAAGTAGTGCTGGGATCATGACCCTATCCCTATCACAGAGACTACTTGTATTTGTAATCTCATTATTTTAGTTGTTACCCAGGGTCTATGCACATTGGTTTGGATAGGGACATAGAATGACCATGATATCAAAAGTGCTGCTGCTGTCCAGTTTCCTGCTTAATTCTTTGATCACCTCTTTCCCTGCTTGTGGACATGACTCCAAGGTATTTGAACTCCGCAATTTGGGACAGCCACTTGCTTCATACCTAAAGAGAACAAGGCACTCTTTTCCCGTAGCTGACCATAACCTAAGATTTGTAATTGCAGATTGTCATTCCAACTGTATCACACTTGGGTGTGAATTGATATAAGCTATTCTGGAGATCACTGTCTGATGAGACCAAGAGGATGATATCTTTAAATAGCAGAGAAGCCCTTCTTAGGTTTACGAACTGGATACTTTCTAGTCCTATCTATCTATCTAGTCATTGGCTGTTCCTTGATATCCTGTCCCTGAAAATCTTGGAATGGGAGTGGGGACTAGATACCCTTTGGTACAGTCTAATGCCTGCATTGAATGGACTCTTACTTAACGACAATTATGTGAATACTGCTCTTGCTTTGCAAATTCAGGGACCGCATAGCACTCAGCAGCTACCTAGGAATCCCATAATGTTAAAGTGCCTTCCAAAAGATACTACTATGGGGTACATGGTAATAAGCTTTTACAAATCCACAAAGCACATGTAGGTAGGTTTGGCAAATTTCCATGACCCTTAAACTGTCTGCATTGCAAAATAGATGTTCCATTGTTCCACGGCCAGGATGTTGCATTGTTCTTCTGGATCTTAGCTTAATTTATTAAAAGTAATTTGCATTCTGGTACCTCAGCATAGTCATTCCCAGTGAGGCTAAGGAATGTGATGCTTAAATTATTAAGTCACTTCAGCATTCCTGGTAGGATCTCATTCACTCCTGCAGCCTTGATATTCAGGAAGGCTTTTAACCACCACAGCAAATTCAGCCGCAGAAATGGTTGAATCTTGTACAATGCTTCTGCCACTACCTCCACCAATTAGGAGTACATAAGTTCCCTCTGGCCCTAAACTATTCTCCTACAAATTTGCTGTTTTTCAATTATTTGTAGATTCTTCATAATTCTAATATAGCAGTCATGGATAATATCATAAACATGTAGTGAGTTTCAAAAGGACAGGTGCTGAATTCTTGTTAACAAGGCAGAAATGGCATTGAAGAGAATTCATAATGAATTTAAATAATTCGTTCCATGTTTGCCTGTTCGATTATAAAGTCTGTGCCTAGAAGAAAACTGAGGAGGACTCCCCTTCAAAAGCAAGGTGCACAAATAACTTGAAAGCAGAATTTAGAAAAAAGGAGCAGGCACGCCCAGATCCCCTTTCATAACATAATGCCTGCTGTTCTATGAATTCTGTTCCATCAAAATATCAGACATACAAACCACAATGGTTTCCGCCCTTGGCCTTTATGCAGAGAGATTTTTCCCGACTCCCTGAATCTTTTCACAATGTTATTAACTGTAGATGGTGACAGACCTAAAATCTTTGCTATCCTGCACTGAGAAACATTGTTTTTAAATTGACAGATAATTCTCTCATGAAGTTCAGCACAAAGTAGTGAGCCACAACCCATCTTTGCTTGCAGAGACTGAGCCTTTGCTGGATGCTCCGTTTATACCAAATCTTGATACCCACACCTCTTACCAGTTGACCTGCCAACTGAGGAACCTTACAGAATGTTACTTGTATAACCTTTACAGTCTTACTTTGCCTCTGTCCCAACTTTTTTGGAGTGTGTTGCAGGTATCAATTTCTAAATTTGCTTATGTTTAACAAATAAAAATGTTTGTTGGTGAAAACGCTGAAAATCTTTTCTTTGTCCTTTTGCCTGTTAAAGTTTCAAGTGAAGTACCATATTATAGATTTTAGTTTTTATTGCATTTTTAGAAAGTGTTGCAACTTTTTTGGAAATGGGGCTTGTAAATAACAAGTTACGCCACTGTGACATGTCTCAGTTCATCAAAGACTAGTCATATATAGGCCTGGGTAAAAATATCGATTTTCCCGATTAATCATTATATTTCGCTTAAGCAATTTTTTGTTGATTCTTTAAGTCTGTTTTCAGTTCTGCTGGGATTGACTCTTCTTATCCATAGCCTCGTGTAAAGATTAAATAATTTGTAATTATTAAGTAACATTTATTATCATTTGATTATATTAAATAATATCCTCAAAGTCAAATCCATGGTATTCTGTTTGGTATTGCGGGGAATTAGTCAGTCCTTGAACTAGTTAAGCATGCTGTTGTATTGGGGAGTGAAAACCTTGGGCATCTTTTTTAGAAAATCCCACCCCACTCGAAATTGAACTAGGGTCCAGGTGTGGTGATATTTTAACTAGGGCTGATGATTAATTGCCATTAAGATATGTAATTAACATGTGAAAATTTTCTCAAACCCTGTTGCTATGCCATAGAATTCCTGCCTCTACACTGGTTGATCGTGTCCTGTTTAACCTCATTACTATTATCTCCGAGATCACTCTTCTACCGCTAGTCCAGGGGTCTGCAACCTTCACTATCAAAAGAGCCATTTTGCTCCCTCTTCCTCCAAAGAAAAATAGTCTGGAGCCGCAAAACATAACACAGCTTATAAACTTTTAAAAGTTTTAATCTTTTTTTAGATTTTACATGTTACAACCACGGAATACAACAAACAGAAGTGCAGTGTGCATGTGTAGGCCTACTTTGAAATAAATTTAACTGAACTCTGCAGGCCTATTTGAGTCCTTCCTATACCTGTATAAAATTAAAATAAAAACTAGCCCACTTTAATATAAATAAAACATTTAGCTGTAGCTTAGCAGCTTTAAAAAAGTAAACATAAAATTCCATTTCAGTGTGCTCATCCTCTTCAGGTTTCCCTCTCAGCCAGCAATCAACTGAAGCACCTGAACATACAAAAAAACCTACATCAGCTCCGGGTCTGAAATAAATGTGTTTTTTTTTTTTTTTTTTAAATATTAGCCTATTAAATGCTATTGTTCTCACCTGTTTAATGTGACTTCTGTTTCTGAAGTTCGCTGCAGATCATCTCTAGCACTTTGAGCTACTTTTTGTATGAAAATGTGCTATATAAATAAATGTTGTTGTTCTATGTCGGGGCTATACGATGTGACTTTGACCTTCACACAGGACTGCAGGCTCATGTGTGAGGTGGGAGAGATATTTGGACTTTATGAAGTTCATTCTTGAGAAAACTTGCTCACATAAGTATGTTGAGCCAAAGATGGACAGGACTCCAAATGCATATTTTTTCATGTTCATATGTTTCGGGAATGGCACTCCATGTATTGAAAACAAGTTTGTCGGGTTTGGGGAGGTTTTCAATATCAGTCCATTTGTGCTCTTTAGCGAGAGTAGCCTTCTGACGGGCGACTTCTTCAAGATCCGCTGTCAGGCATTTGAACTTGGACACCCATAAATCTTTATCCGCTATGCGGCCAGTTCAATTTCTAGATCGGGCTTACTTACTCCTGTGAATGCGGATGTGTTCAGCAGGGATGGGTCGATGTCCAGGGAAGGAGA
The DNA here is from genome assembly GCF_900747795.2 of Erpetoichthys calabaricus. Taxonomy (NCBI): domain Eukaryota; kingdom Metazoa; phylum Chordata; class Cladistia; order Polypteriformes; family Polypteridae; genus Erpetoichthys; species Erpetoichthys calabaricus. The sequence goes on from NC_041395.2 coordinate 79,973,609, forward strand.
GAGTGTTTTTTTTCTTTCTGAACTCACTGAATCTTTCTCTAAATGCAGCTTGCATTGCAATAATTGTACGGTGGAAATAATCACAATTTATGTGAATGTTCACTGCTTTGAACTCTCTCAGGGAGGGGAAGTGAGAGAGTGAACCTTTCTGTACATCTCTGACAAACACTGTCATCATGCGCTCAAACACCAAAACATTTAAAGTCAGAGAATAGATGCTCTGATATTTTTATGAACGATTCTTTCATGTATTCTCCGTCTGTGAACGGCTTACCCCTCCTTACGATCTCTTGAGCTGCCACAAAACTAGCAGCTGTAGTTGATTGTGGAGAAGTGATCCACTTTTTGAAAGTATGTTTGCTCTGTTCAGCTTTCCGTTGCAGTTCCGAAATTGCTCTCTTTCGCTTATCTTCACTTGGGTATTTTTCAGTGAATGCTGAGTGCTTGTTTCGAAAATGTCTTTCAACGTTACATTTTTTGTTGTTCGATAACTTATCGCCACATATTAAGCACACCGGTAAGCCAGCGTCGTTGGCGCTGAAGGCAAATGCTTCTGTCCACGCAGAATTAAACTCTGTTCTCTTCTGGGATTTTTCATTTTTGGGATTTATTCATGGTTAGTGCAGGGGTCGCACACTCCAGAAGCCACCTGCAGGTAAAGGCGAGGGCTATAGACGTAGATGTGACGCATATTTTAGTTGACAAATTATAAATAAAAATAAAAATTAGATGTTAAAGTGTATAACAGTAGTAGTAGTAAATAAACATTATATATATTACATATATTATATACAAATTAAATTAAGAAATTGCCGTTATTCATTTTCATGTTTTTTTTTTTTTTTTGTCAAGGCCAAAAGGAGCCATTACAAGGAGGCTGAAGAGCCGCATGCGGCTCCAGAGCCGCGGGTTGCCGACCCCTGCGCTAGTCGTACACACACCGTCTTTCCCTAGCTTACTTGACTCCAGGGAACAGCGACTGTTAAAATAGTGTTTGCAACAGCAGGATGGACAGAATACGGACTCTCAGAACATTCTTTAGAAAATGCCAGTGACTGCATTATATAGTAGATTTCAGTTCTAATGACAGTGAAGCATACAAAGGTGATGGCTTTGCTCAAAAGGTAAACTTTTATGCCTCTTCTGAAAGTGTGTCCTGTAACAAGTACTTTGGTTGACTTTCAAAGCTGCTGTTCACTGATTTAAAGGGCACAAAACAGTTAGCAGATATTGTAAAAATAATTAGGTGCCTGAGTAATGTTTTTTAAAAGTTCCTTCCCTTTTCTCTCCTTCTCTCTCTCTCAAAATATGTGGTTGAAGGATCAGACTCGGCTTTTAATAATTGACCTCTATACTGTTATAGTATATCTATCCAGTATCATTGTAAGCTTTGACAGATAGGGCAGCATAGCATAGTAGTGGAAGCTACAAGAGGACAAATCCGCTGTCCTGGTTAAGTAAGCAAGAAAATATTAAGAATCCCCAACCTCTGTTGTGCCTTGTTAACATTTATTTTTAGTATTTGTTGTCAATTAAAAAAGAATATTCCTTGAACTGAGCAGTTTAAATATACTGGTATGCTTAAGCAACTAACTGGAATAATTTAGTATGCCTCATCAAGTGGTTATTAAAAATGTTTTGTATTAAGAAGTAATCACTGTTATTTCTACTTTATAGAAAAAATATGAACGAGCTTGAAGGAAAATACATAAAATTTGATTAAGATGTAGTTAATTTCAATTAAAAATTTTATTTGTGCGATTATTTTTTAAGTAAGCAGCAGTCTTAATTTGAATGATGAACAATGATTTGTATTAAGTAATAATCATTGACTTGGAAAAGGCATTCGACCGTGTCCCTCGGGGAATCCTGTGGGGGGTGCTCCGAGAGTATGGGGTACCGGACCCCCTGATAAGAGCTGTTCTGTCCCTGTATGATCGGTGTCAGAGCTTGGTCCGCATTGCCGGCAGTAAGTCGAACCCGTTTCCAGTGAGAGTTGGACTCTTTGGTGCCCTTTGTCACCGATTCTGTTCATAAATTTTATGGACAGAATTTCTAGGCGCAGCCACGGTGTTGAGGGGGTCCGGCTTGGTGGACTCAGGATTGGGTCACTGCTTTTTGCAGATGATGTTGTCCTGTTTGCTTCATCAGGCCGTGATGTTCAGCTCTCTCTGGATTGTTTCGCGGCTGGAATGGGAATCAGCACCTCCAAATCCGAGACCATGGTCCTCAGCCGGAAAAGGGTGGAGTGCCCTCTCAGGGTTGGGAGCGAGATCCTGCCCCAAGTGGAGGAGTTCAAGTATCTCGGGGTCTTGTTCACGAGTGAGGGAAGAATGGAGCGTGAGATCGACATGCGGATCGGTGCGGCGTCCACAGTGATGCGGGCTTTGCATCGGTCTGTCGTGGTGAAAAAGGAGCTGAGCCATAAGGCAAAGCTCTCAATTTACCAGTCGATCTATGTTCCAACCCTCACCTATGGTCATGAGCTATGGGTAGTGATCGAAAGAATGAGATCGCAAATACAAGCGGCTGAAATGAGTTTTCTCCGCGGGGTGTCTGGGCTCTCCCTTAAAGATAGGATGAGAAGCTCAATCATCCAGGAGGGGCTCAGAGTAGAGCCGCTGCTCCTCCGCATCAAGAGGAGTCGGATGAGGTGGCTCGGGCATCTGATCAGGATGCCTCCTGGACGCCTCCCTGGTGAGGTGTTCCGGGCACGTCCAACCGGGAGGAGGCCCCGGGGAAGACCCAGGACACGCTGGAGGGACTATGTCTCTCGACTGGCCTGGAAACGCCTTGGGATTCCCCCGGAAGAGCTAGAAGAAGTGGCCGGGGAGAGGGAAGTCTGGGCATCTCTGCTCAAGCTGCTGCCCCCGCGACCCGACCTCGGATAAGCGGAAGAGGATGGATGGATGGATGGTTTAACTATTCATATTAATTGATAACAGCAGACTTCTATTAATACTCAGTTACAGCACAGCTACAAAAATGCAAATACCGAATTGTTATAAGAGTGCATTTCAAAGAAAACATTTCAAATCTTTGTGTCTGAAGTATTTTGAACATTACTGCTAGCACACCATGCCCTGAATACATACAGGATGATGAAGCCTTTGCAGTAACTAAAAGTTTGAAGCCCACATTTTAAAGCAAAGTGTTTGTACTTTAAAAGTCTCCCAGTAATTGTGCATTCCCACAAAACTGTATTTTGTAAGAGGTTAGATTTACTACATTTAGATTTTTGGAATTTACAAATACTGAAGCAAAATAAAAAAAAAAAAAAATGAAATTCAGAAAACCTTAACATTAAACTTAAATTTTGGTTGTATCAAGCTATTGTCTCTGCTTCATTTAACCTGCTCAGCTTTAAATATAATATCCATATCTGCACCATGCAGCTACTGTGTTCATAAGAATTACTGTACAGTGCATTCGGAAAGTATTCACAGCGCATCACTTTTTCCACATTTTGTTATGTTACAGCCTTATTCCAAAATGGATTAAATTCATTTTATTCCTCAGAATTCTACACACAACACCCCATAATGACAACGTGAAAAAAGTTTACTTGAGGTTTTTGCAAATTTATTAAAAATAAAAAAACGGAGAAATCACATGTCTATAAGTATTCACAGCCTTTGCTCAATACTTTGTCGATGCACCTTTGGCAGCAATTACAGACTCAAGTCTTTTTGAATATGATGCCACAAGCTTGGCACACCTATCCTTGGCCAGTTTTGCCCATTCCTCTTTGCAGCACCTCTCAAGCTCCATCAGGATGGATGGGAAGCGTCAGTGCACAGCCATTTTAAGATCTCTCCAGAGATGTTCAATCGGATTCAAGTCTGGGCTCTGGCTGGGCCACTCAAGGACATTCACAGAGTTGTCCTGAAGCCACTCCTTTGATATCTTGGCTGTGTGCTTAGGGTCGTTGTCCTGCTGAAAGATGAACCGTTGCCCCAGTCTGAGGTCAAGAGCGCTCTGGAGCAGGTTTTCATCCAGGATGTCTCTGTACATTGCTGCAGTCATCTTTCCCTTTATCCTGACTAGTCTCCCAGTCCCTGCCGCTGAAAAACATCCCCACAGCATGATGCTGCCACCACTATGCTTCACTGCCTGGTGATGAGCGGTGCCTGGTTTCCTCCAAACGTGACGCCTGGCATTCACACCAAAGAGTTCAATCTTTGTCTCATCAGACCAGAGAATTTTCTTTCTCATGGTCTGAGAGTCCTTCAGGTGCCTTTTGGCAAACTCCAGGCGGGCTGCCATGTACCTTTTACTAAGAAGTGGCTTCCATCTGGCCACTCTACCATACAGACCTGATTGGTGGATTGCTGCAGAGATGGTTGTCCTTCTGGAAAGTTCTCCCCTCTCCACAGAGGACCTCTGGAGCTCTGACAGAGTGACCATCGAGTTCTTGGTCACCTCCCAGATTAAGGCCCTTCTCCCCCAATCGCTCAGTTTAGATGGCCGGCCAGCACTAGGAAGAGTCCTGGTGGTTTCGAACTTCTTCCACTTACGGATGATGGAGGCCACTGTGCTCATTGGGACCTTCAAAGCAGCAGAAATTTTTCTGTAACCTTCCCCAGATTTGTGCCTCGAGACAATGCTGTCTCGGAGGTCTACAGACAATTCCTTTGACTTCATGCGTGGTTTGTGCTCTGACATGAACTGTCAACTGTGGGACCTTATATAGACAGGTGTGTGCCTTTCCAAATCATGTCCAGTCAACTGAATTTACCACAGGTGGACTCCAATTAAGCTGCAAAAACATCTCAAGGAAGATCAGGGGAGACAGGAGGCACATGAGCTCAATTTTGAGCTTCATGGCAAAAGCTGTGAATACTTATGTACATGTGCTTTCTCAATTTTTTTATTTTTAATAAATTTGCAAAAATCTCAGACTTTTTTTATGTTATTATGGGGTGTTGTGTGTAGAATTCTGAGGAAAAAAATGAATTTAATCCATTTTGGAATAAGGCTGTAACATAACAAAATGTGGAAAAAGTGATGCGCTGTGAATACTTTCCGGATGCACTGTACTTCTGAACCCTTTAGTTCTAGGGTGTTGTACTGCGTTACCCATTATGGATGTGGTAAATGTCAAGCAAAATTACACCTTTTATCGGCTAATCTTTCTAGTTGGCCAATAAAAGGTGTCATTTTGCTTGACTTTTGAACCCTTTGAAATCGTTTCAGTTTTTTTTTTATGTCCAACACCTTGTGACTCACTGGTATGAGAAAGCCTCCACATGATGTACCATTCGTCTTGATCGCTGGTTATGCAAGATGTCAAGCTTTTTGGGTTTCCATCCTATTTTTGGCCCTGTACACCCATTTTGGACCATATATTGTACAGGAAATTACACCCTTATGATAAAGAGTAAACCAATATATGTCCTTAGAAAAAGTGATTCGAAGGACTTGAGGTTGTACATGCAACATCAGCCAACCTAAGGGGTTCACCCCCAAATAGGATACGATGGTGGGTCAAAGTTACTTCTTGTCACAAAACATAGAAAAAGTAGGGATCAGTTTTATAGGCTGTCATTTTATGCTATTTCAAGGTTGCTGATCAAGAATACGATATTTTTGATATTTGATATTTTACCGGTGGTCCTAACCCTTTAACAGCTACTCCCAGAAGGTTAAAAATGACAAATTTTCCAATTTAAACACATGGGGAATAATTTTAGACTCTTTCAAGATCAGTAATTATGAATGTTATTTTTGATCCTTTACTTGGGAATCTGACCCTCTAGGGACCTCTATCAAAGGGTGAAAAATGACACATTTCTATTTCTTTTGAGAATACTCACATTTTAAACCTTTGAATTGTAGCCCGCATCTAAATATTTAAAATACTGGACAGAACTATCCTTGTTTATTATGTACTTCAACCTAAACCATCACATTTCTGGCAAACACTCTGAATTAGGGCAGCGTAGATATTCAGTATCTGAATCCTGCTCACGTCAAAGCATGAACTCCTGATACTAACATTTCTTACAGTGGACATTTTTTATTGACCGATTTTGTGTTGAATGAAAAAGAGAAAGTATTCAGACAGAAAAAAGGGGCACTTTTCTCCACTAGATGTCACTGTGGGCTGTAGTGTCTTGAGTAATGGTAGTTTTCTACTATCCTCTTGTGTGTTACACCACTCTGACTTCATCTGTGTTTCCTATTTACAGTTCTGGCTGGATTCAAGACAGGAGTGGAAACTGGATAAAGGATGAGAATGTGGAATTTGACTCGGATGAAGAAATTCCACCATCTCTCTCCATGTTGTGATCTCACGGAAATCTATTTTTTTAAATGCACTGAAGAATTATTGCATATATGGTGTATATACTGGCTGTTTTTATTTGGCATGTCCTGAAACATTTTCTGATCAAACTGTAAATACATATTATGTATATATCTAAATACAACTGTATTTATACACAAATTAATAATTTATAAATTTGGATTTAATTGACATTTTGTGCTTGATTGATCCACAGCTTTGTGTGTTTGGGTGCAAAAACTGTGTCACTGTTGTTTGTTGTTATATTGTGTGACCTCGCAGAGCTTCGTGTGGCTAATGGCAAGCATTTAAAACGTTCTTAGATCTTTACTTGAAAGCGATTCAGCAATTCTCAGTTGGTCCTGTTTTCACCTATATGCTACCTCAAAACATTTAGATACATTTTTACCTCCGTAAAGAAAGTAATACTGAAATTTAATCTGAAGCCGTGTGGCTCCCTTTTTAATATGCAGGCCAGTGTCATAGAGTAGAACAGCTGTTCGTGGCAGTTTAGTCCTTATCTGAGTGCGTTTAAATTTTGTTGCCTGTGATTTCTCCCACCTCTTTAAAGAAGATATTTTGAGCTGTCTGTAACACAATCCCTTTGGGATTCATTTCACCGGCTGGATTCCGTCTCCTCCTCCAAATACAGAAATAGACGAGGGGGTGCAGAAATTTGGCCCCAGACAGCAAATGAATTGAATAGTTCCGAGTGGAAACTTCTTAAGACTTTTTCAGAGAGTCCACGGAAAGACCCGTTTCTGCATTAACACCTTGCTCCTTCACACGCTTTTGATCAGACACTGCTCCAGGTTGTACTTAAATGTTACTACTTGATGGCACCAGAGCTTAACGTTGACTGTTAATTTGTTCTAAAATTACATTATTGTGCATCAAATGTTTTTATGTGCATGAAACTCATTTCTGAGAAGGGTAAAATTGAAGCGTTCTGAAATTAGGTTGAACATCCACTTTTTTTTATTCAAGAGAGAATTACATTAATAAATAAAAGGGTGAGGTTGCATGAATCCTAAAATATTAAAGTCCTAAAACAAATTCTGAAAAATATTAGCATTGCAAAATAACCTGTAATATTTTTCTGTCTCTTCAGTGAACTTTCTTATTTCATTAGGAGTTCATGAAGAAGTATACTTGTATCATCATGGCAATAAATAATTATTTCCAAAAGCAACTAAAACATTTCATTACCTCTGTGTGGTTTTATTAATAAACTTATTATTGATACTGCCATCTAGAGCTAAAATGGGCTGAATTTATTGTTTAATTTATTAATAAAATAAATGTTAAAAAGTCGGAGATACCCATCATCCTTGATTTATGATGATTTCTGTAGAACTCTGCTCTAATTGTCTTTCAGTTATTGAAAATCATGTATATTGCATGTAAGGCATTTTCCTCAATTCTACCCATTAGCCTGGGGATGATAACCAGAAGTCAGATAAATTTGTATTCCTAACTTTTAGTATGAGCTCTGTCAAAAATAAGGAACAAACTGGGCAATTGATAATGTGGAATAGGCTTTGGAAAACCATGTAATCGGATCTTGTGCTCTTTATTTTACAGGACTGTTATTTTATATTTCAACCTTGAAATCTCCGTGGCTCTCCTTATTCCTGGTTCAGATGTACTGTATGTCTTGACCATTAGGAGCTAAACTAAAAATCCAGATGGACCACATTCATTTATTTAAGTGGAAGAGATTTTACTGATATAACAAAACTGAAGAGATCATATTGATGTAGTTAAAACTAGTCTTGAAAATACATTTGAAAACGGAAGATTCTTTCTAATCATGTGTAGTTTTTTTAGAATTCAGAGTGAAGTTTGTTGTAAAGTAATGTAAGTTCTCTTATATAACATCCATCCATCCATTTTCCAACCCGCTGAATCCGAACACAGGGTCATGGGGGTCTGCTGGAGCCAATCCCAGCCAACACAGGGCACAAGGCAAGAACCAATCCCGGGCAGGGTGCCAACCCACCGCAGCTTATATAACAAGGCTCTTGCATAATATGCAAGCTTTTGTGGACAAACCTGGATTTATATGCTGACCATGCATGGGCAAATATGCACCTCAACTTGGCATGAGTCTTAATGTGAAGGCTAGCGGGAACAAAGATTTGGGAGAACAGGAAGAAAAAGGAGTGCAGTGCAGTCCATAGTACAAATCCATAATCATGACAATGATAGTTCTGAGCACTTACTTCTGACCACATGATATCCTGTACAGTACCTGTAAGTTTCTTTTGCGTGCGCTCACTATGAGGATTGATCAAAATGTTTTAAAGCTGAAACGGACACTCTGTGATGGGGACCAATGATCTGCACCTGCATACTAAAATTTGTGAAAAACAAATTTAGAAAATGTGTTACTTTTGAAAAAAGAAACATAAATAAGTCAACTTCAAACATTCATTGTAATCTAGTTCGTTTATACCATGACCAAACCTCTTCAGATTTCACAATCTAGTGGTGGCCTGCAGAATTCTGTTCCCTCGACCAGGGCTGACTGGCCATCAGCATTGACGACAGAAGAAAACGTTGCCACAGTTAATCAAAATTAAATACACATTAGTTAAAAGCCAGTTGAATGTTTTTTGATGAGCAATTAAACAGGAGCAATTTGTATGCCTAGGATATTGACTCATGAGGCATCACCACATCCAGTGTTCCAAGGATAATTCTGAGCCCAAGTGTTTTGACTGGAAGATATTTAAGCAGTGCTAGTGATTATAAATGTGGTTACATGACCCAGAGGTGAGACAAGAGTTGCAACAATGAAAGCATGTACGAAAGATTTATCAAGGCATTGCCAGTGAGACTGTTGGCAGTACTACCTCTAAAGCCCCTTGTAACCAGTTAGGACTATGCTGATTTGCTTGTGTGTCTGCAGCAGTAAATCGGAGGAAAGCAATAAAGACAGCTGTTGAACATCTCCCTACCGCTATGTGACAGTGAGCTCCTGCAATACTGCAGAGATATTAATGGATTCTTCATGAAACAGTGGAATCAATGATGCCATATCTACCCTATTCTCCAGACTCAGCCGTGTCTGAACTCTCCCTGTCCCTAAATCTGTAACGAAAAAGACAAGTAATCAACAGAGCAGTGTTTGCACTCCAGTATGATAAAGCATTTTATTTCTGTGGCTTAGAAAAGTTACGTGAAAGTTGTGAAAACTGTATTTGTGTTACTAGGGATTATGTTATAAAATAAAAGTTGTTTGGTGTTACTGATTTTTTTCATAATTGGTCAGGCGCAAAACATTTTGATGGCCCCATATATTTAACTGAAGCTTCACACAGAAAGTGCCCTGGCTATCCTATCCTTGTCTTTTTGTTTTTTTATTGAGATTTTGGACCTCATTTGTTCATAACTCCATTCTTGCTGTGTGTAGGAGCAGGTGAACACCATGTGAATGTGTGAAGTCTGCCCTGACAGAGTTTGTTTTAATGAAACATTTAATTTAATTGACAAAGTTGACTTCCTCTACGTTTGTCTCCTTTAAGATCCCAAATTGGATACTGTCTGCTGTTTCTGTCAATTAAAATTATGAACAGGTGTTGAGAGACAGTATACCCACCTTGATCCATCTAGCTTAATCAATCACTAGTTAAATTAAATAAAGTGTATGGTAAAGTTCCAGGAGAATTAATAAGACCATTAAACTGAAAATGCATAATTTTGCCATTAGTCATGGACTTTAGTTTAGTGCTGATGAACCACACACCCGCCTACACTGAGAGTGCTGCTTTAGAGAAGAGAATTTACAACATTTCTGCTTTTTTGGCATATTATGTAAAACTGGTCATATCCAAGGATCTCAAATAAACAATACCACAAATACAAACAATTAAAAACTCTTTATTCATATATTTATTTACATTTTGTAATTGGTGTTGATGTGATCCTGCCCTTTATAGCTGTCACATCTCTGAGTGGCAAAAGGGTTTCGTGCAAATTTTCCATTTGCTTTGCTGTAGACTGTCTCTGTTATTTTTTTCTGTAAACATTATCCATTTATTTTGAATTTCTTATTTTATTGTGTTAAGAACTTTAAGAGTCTCTGATTCATTTGTTAAAATCAACAGTAAGGCTGGCATTTAATGTCATGTTAACTCCTACAGCCGGTCTTTTCTCCAGAGCTTAGTACCATAAGATGACAGTTCCTTTGTAAATAATGAGCAAAAACAAGTGGCACTAGGCATGACAGCAAGAAATATATTTATTAAATCGAATAATTGACTGAAGGGCCAAGAAAACAACAGCCTGTCTCTTTTTTTTTTTTTTAAAAGCAAGCATTATAGTAGAATTTGAGCATCCAAGGAACAGAAACCAAAGGCTAAGTTACTTTTGCCTTTAAAAACCTTGTCATGAGGATGGGTACCAGACCTGGATACCTCTGTCTGGGTAAGGCACTGAAGAAGGAAGCACACTCTGCAAATGGCTGGAAACATGGCAGGGTATCCACTGTGGACAGAGTAGCAGGCAGATGGGTTATGGTTTGGAGTGCACCCTTCACAACATCAGCTGGCATCCACTGAGAAATTTCATTCAGCCCATTCTCTTCTGGCGCACTAAGGGAAACAAAAAGGCAGTTGTGTGAACTTCCCCCTCAAGTAGCCAGGCAGCCATTTGTCTGAAAATTAAGCAGTTTTTAGAGCATCCATAGCTGATCGTTAAATCCCAGGGTAAGAGAAGCAGTTACCTCTGATCTCTCACTTAGGAGAACCATAACTCATCTCAACTCTGTTCCAGTTTGTTCCGTTGGCACATAATGCTTTGGCACACTTGCAGTCAGTAGCAGCTACTCATGATGTCATATAGTAACAAGGAGAATTAAATGAGCATTCAATACAAGCAAACTCAAAATAAGTTAGCACGTGGGGTACATTTTAGTACATTTTTATATATCATTGTGCCCAAAGGCGGCAATGTCCATTGTACGAGTAAGAAAGAATTTCACTGTATCTTGTAAACAACAATATTAATATGGCTATTACTTGAAAAATATCAAAAATACTCTTTTGACGCAGACCACTATCCAACCTTAATTCTTTCCATCACCATGATTCATTATTACCAACTCAAATTTGAAGTATACACGTTCTCCATGTGTCTGTGTGTCTTCTCCTCTAGGTACTCCAGTTGCTCTCCCACATGAAAGGCTAATTGTCGACTCGAAATTGGCCTGATGTCCGTAAGTATGGATGTATGTTTGAGAGGGTCCGGCGCCATTTAAAGTGTTAATACATGCCTTGAGTTCTGTGTTGCCAGGATAGGCCTGATCTCCAGCAGAAGTAAATTGGAATATTTATGGATGGATTTACCTATGTATACTTTTCCTCTTTGTTTCGGCTGCTCAGGTCAGGTGTCGCCACAATGGATCACCTTTTTCCATATAGACTTACTTCTATTCACCAACAATTAAGAACAGTAAGATTAAACATGGAGTGCTTTCTCAGTTCAGTTTATAATTTTTTAATCTTCTTCTTCTTTTGGCTGCTCCCATTATGGGTCGCCACAGCGGACCATCCTCCTCCATATCTCCCTGTCCTCTGCATCCTGTTCTGTTACACCCATCACCTGCATGTCCTCTCTCACCACATCCATAAACCTTCTCTTAGGCTTTACTCTTTTCCTCTTCCCTGGCAGCTCTATTCTTAGTATCCTTCTTCCAATATACTCAGCATCTCTCCTCTGCACATGTCCAAACCAACGCAGTCTTGCCTCTCTGACCTTGTCTCCCAACTGTCCAACTTGAGCTGACCCTCTAATGCACTCATTTCTAATCCTATCCATCCTCGTCACACCCAATGCAAATCTTAACATCTTTAACTACCTCCAGCTTTGTCCCCTGCTTTCTGGTCAGTGCCACCATCTCCAACCCATATAACATAGCTGGTCTCACTACCGTCCTTCCCTTTCACTCTTGCTGATATCCGTCTGTCACAAATCACTCCTGACACTCTTCTCCACCCATTCCACCCTGCCTACACTCTCTTTTTCACCTCTCTTCCACAATCCCTATTACTCTGTACTGTTGATCCCAAGTATTTAAACTCATCCACCTTCGCCAACTCTACTCCTTACATCCTCACCATTCCACTGACCTCCCTCTCATTTACACACATGTATTCTGTCTTGTTCCTACTGACCTTCATTCCTCTCCTCTCTAGAGCATATCTCCACCTCTCCAGGGTCTCCTCAACCTCCCTACTATCGCTGCAGATCACAGTGTCATCAGCAACCATCATAGTCCACGGGGACTCCTGTCTAATATTGTCTGTCAACCTGTCCATCACCGTTGCAAATGAGAAAGGGCTCAGAGCTGATCCCTAATGTAATCCCACCTTGAATGCATCCGTCGCTCCTACCGCAGACCTCACCACTGTCACACTTCCCTCGTACATATCCTGTACAACTTTTACGTACTTCTCCGCCACTCCCGATTTCCTCATACAATACCACAGCTCCTCTCAAGGCACCCTGTCATATGCTTTCTCCAGGTCCACAAAGACACAATGCAACTCCTTCTGGCCTTCTCTAAACTTCTCCATCAACATCTTCAGAGCAAACATCGCATCTATGGTCGTCTTTCTTGGCATGAAACCATATATGCTGCTCACTAATCATCACCTCACTTCTTAACCTAGCTTCCACTACTCTTTCCTATAACTTCATGCTGTGGCTCATCAATTTTATCCCCCTGTAGTTACTACAGTCCTGCACATCCCCCTTATTCTTAAATACTGGCACCAGTACACTTCTTCTCCACTCCTCAGGCATCCTCTCACTTTCCAAGATTCCATTAAACAATCTGGTTAAAAACTCCACTGCCATTTCTCCTAAACACCTCCATGCTTCCATAGGTATGTCATCTGGACCAATGACCTTTCCATTTTTCATCCTCTTCATAGCTGTCCTTACTTCCTCCTTGCTAATCTGTTGCACTTCCTGATACACTATCTCCACATCATCCAACCTCTTCTTTCTCTCATTCTCTTCATTCATCAGTCTCTCAAAGTACTCTTTCCATCAGCTCAACACACTCTCCTCGCTTGTGAGTACATTTCCATCTTTATCCTTTATTACCCTAACCTGCTGCACATCTTTCCCAGCTCAGTCCCTCTGTCTAGCCAATTCATGCAGGTCCTTTTCTCTCTCCTTAGTGTCCAACCTCTCATACAACTCATCATATGCCTTTTCTTTAGCCTTCACCACCTCTCTCTTCACCTTGCGCCTTATCTCCTTGTACTCTTGTCTACTTTCTGCATCTCTCTGACTATCCCACTTCTTCATTGCCATCCTCATCCTCTGTATACTCTCCTGTATTTCCTTATTCCACCACCAGGTGTCCTTTTCCTCCATTTTTCCAGATGTTCCGCCAAGCACCCTTCTTGCTGTCACCCTTACTACATCTGCTGTAGTTTCCCAACTGTCTGGTAATTCTTCACTGCCACCCAGTGCCTGTCTCACCTCCGCCCTAAACTCAACCTTGCAGTCTTCCTTTTTCAACTTCCACCATTTGATCCTTGGCTCTGCCTTCACTCTCTTCCTCTTTTTGATCTCCAGCGTCATCCTACAAACCACCAGCCTATGATGCTTAACTACACTTTCCCCTGCCACCACTTTGCAGTCTTCAATCTCCTTCAGATCGACTCTTCTGCATAGGATGTAATCTACCTGTGTGCATCTTGCTCCACTCTTGAACGTAACCCTATGTTCCTCCCGCTTCTTAAAATACGGATTCACCACAGCCATGTCCATCCTTTTGGCAAAATCCACTATCCTCTGACCTTCTTCATTCCTCTCCTTGACACCATACCTACCCATCATCTTCTCATCTCCTCCGTTCCCTTCACCAACATGCCCAATGAAATCTGCTCCAATCACCACTTTCTGTCTCTTTGGTACACTGTTCATCACTTCATCCAGCTCACTCCAAAAATCTTCTTTCTCACCCATTGCACACCCAACTTGCGGTGCATATGTACTAAAAACATTATTCATCACACCTCCAATTTCTAGCTTCATAATCATTACTCTGTCTGACACTCTTTTCACCTCCAAAACACTCTTGACATACTGTTCCTTCAGAATAACTCCTACTCCATTTTTCCTCCCATCCACACCATGATAGAACAATTTGAATCCACCTGCAATCCACCTGGCCTTACTCTCCTTCCATTTAGTCTCTTCCATTTAGTCTCTTGCACGCACAATATAGCAACCTTCCTTCTCTCCATCACATCTGCTAACTCTCTCAGTCATACTGCCAACATTCAAAGTTCCTACCCTCAGTTCCACTCTCTTTACTTTCCTCCTCTCCTCCTGCCTCCGGACACATCTCCCCCCTTATTCTTCTCCTTCTTCTTCTTTGGCCAACAGTAGCCCAATTTCCGCCAGCACCCTGTTGGCTAACAGTACTGGTGGCGGTCGTTGTTAACCCGGGGGTCGATCGATGTGGTATGGAAATTTGTATTGTTGTCTGCATATAATTTTTTAATAAGTTCTTTTATATTTAGCCTAAAAGTTCTCCCTTCATAACTTCTGGAATTTTTAAATAAAGCATTTTGATAGGAGAAAAATGGTAGAGCAGTTGCTGGTGGTGCTGCCTCACAGATTCTGAGCATAATTCCTTCAGTACACTTACTTTTCTCTTTGGAAAAAAAAAATTTGCAGTAAAACCTCCACCAGTGCTCACACTCAAAAGTATTTTTAACTAGTAAGGACAAAAATGTTGGCATTGTTTCCAGACTTTATCAGCTATTGTCACAGAGCTCACCACTAGATCACATTCAGCAGTGTTGAAGAAAAGAAACCTTTCTATCAATCTCGTAGGAAAGGAGTAGGACTAGGGCAGGGGTGGCAAACTCCAGGCCTGGAGGGCTGCAGGTTTTCATTCTAACCCTTTTCCTAATCAGTGAGCAGTTTTCACTGCTAATTAACTTTTTCCCCATCACTTTAATAGCCCTGTTAGAAGAGTTCAGCCCTCTGAATTGATTCATTTCTTCATTACATGACAGCCAAGCAGAAATGAGATGTGAAATGAGCTAACAGCTGACCAGCTAAACTGGGGCTTCAAACTCCAACCAATTTCACTCCAATCACTTTCTTAATGAGAAGCCAATTCTTGCTGTTAATTGAACCTGTTATTTAATTCCATGGCTTGTTGTTGCTCTCATTCTGCCACAGCACACATTTCGAATACTGTTGTTTTTCTGTTCTTTCTAAGAGCACCGTCAAAATGTTTTGGTGACCTGAGAGATCAACCTTACCAAGACCATTACCTCTCTTTAACTTCATATATTGTGTAAAGGGCACAGGGGAGCTGGTCATGTGGTGGCTTGTTTTGGTCTCATTATTGTTTGGCTGCTAATTAAAGAAAAAGAAACAACTGTGGTGCCTGAGTCAAGTTAATTAAAAGAAGTAATCAGCAGCAAAAACTGGTCACTAATTAAGAAGATGGTAAGAATGTCAGCCACTGCAGCACTCGAGGCCTGGAGTTCGCCACCCCTGTACTAGGGTGTTGTACCGCGTTAGCCATTATGGATGTAGTGAGAAGTCAAGCAAAATGACACCTTTTATTGGCTAACTAAAAAGATTACAGGAGGGACCTGAGTTGCCTCGAAAGCTTGCATATTGTAATCTTTTTAGTTAGCCAATAAAAGGTGTCATTTTGCTTGACTTCTCACTGCAGGGAAGAAGTGGAATTCAATAATTTATAATTTATGTTGTTCTTCAATTTGTGGAAAGCACAATGTAATTTATGGTGGCATGGTGGCGCTTCCCAGGTTCTCCCTGCGTGGAGTTTGCATGTTCTCCCCGTGTCTGCGTGGGTTTCGTCCCACAGTCCAAAGACATGCAGGTTAGGTGCATTGACATTCCTAAATTGTCCTTAGTGTATGCTTGGTGTGTGTGTGTGTGTGTGTGCGCCCTGCGGTTGGCTGGCGCCCTGCCTGGGGTTTGTTCCTGCCTTGTGCCCTGTGCTGGCTGGGATTGGGTTAAGATACAGCGGGTTGGAAAATGACTGACTGACGGACATGACAATGTAATTTAGATGAAAAGCATACACCAGAAATATAACTCCAAATTGATATGATCTGAAATGTATCATGGATTGGACCCTAACTGTGAATGATGCTAGGTGCTCCAACTTTACACAGACACAGTTTTTGGGACTGTCCAAAATTCAAAGCCCTTTTGGGAAAAGATTTTTTCTTATCTGTCAGATAGTGTAGGATTCTTGAACAGTGCAGAGTATTTTACAGAAGTGTTTTTGGAGTTATTTCCGATTGCTTTAGATAATCTGGTGATGAACTCTCCATTAGTGCCTGCACTACACAGTTCATACATCATTCTGCTTAATTGGAAGAATATTGACGCATCCTTCATAACTCAATGATATACTATCCAAAAGTATAAGAAAAATCAAAATTTCTTTATGTGGAACTATGCAGAGTTACTTTAGGATTCGGCAAGAATTCATTAATGTTATTCTGCAGGTTCCTGCCTGAGTGTCTGCTAAACTCCTATTGTTTAATTAATATGATGTTGTATAATATAGTGGGTCTCTTTTTCTTAATTAATTAGCTCTGTGTTCTGATCATGGGTGGGTTTTTAGTGTGGTTTACGATTACAAATCTTAGCACTTTTCACCATTTGACGGGTAAATGTTTTTTTTAGGTAGCAAGCAATGGATCGCATTTATTCCACTTCTCTCCTTTCACTTCCAATAATCGGTATTTTGCAATGCAAGAAATATCAAAATTGCTATAAAATTTTCAGGGAGAAATTCCTTTCTAATTTCCCCAGTAAGTCTGTTCATTTTCTTAAGTCACTATGCTAATAATTTTGGCTAAACTGTTTTTTATATTTGAAGTTAGTTGTCAGTATGTGGTAATATAGAATAAATAAGGCAAATTACTTGTGATACTATAAAATAACCGTATTTGATCTACGTATCAAACTGTTCTCTTCTTATTGTTGTCAAAAGCATTTTTGTGTTTGTTGGAAGCTGGTTGTTAAATACCTGCTATGAAATGTGCAGACATACAGCATTTAATCTTGTGGTTTATGTGGTTATTCAGAAAAAAATGATTTCATCGCATTGTTGTTACGTTAAGTTGTGTACGCTAACCAGGTGTGGGTGCCACTGAACAGTCAGCTTCCATTGAGAAGGGACCAGCTGTGCTGTTTTTCCAGCTTGGAATAAGCATTTGTATCGGGGAAAAGGACTTTCTCCCTTCTTTGCTTTTTTTTAAAGATTTCCACTTGCTGTTGGCTCTCCTCTAATTCTCTCAGGCGGGGGTTGAATTCTGGTTTGTTATGTTTGAGTTGATTGCATGTAACGTTATTTTCTTAGTTGTATTAGTTAGACCTGATCATATAGAATGTTGTTTTCTTCAAATAAAATCCAATAAAAAAGCAGGGTTAGAGGGTCCAGTAACTTTCTTTTGTTTTGCTTGGGTTCCACCCACAAAGACCTGACCTGATACTGGGGTGATGGGAAGAAGTGAGGCAGTGTTAGCGACAGGGAATTAACACACCAAAAGTCAGTTACACGTCAGCTGAGGCAGCCTCGATTTTCGTCTGTCATGTATATACAGTATGCATCCTTAAGGATGTACATTATGTGAAGAGCAAAGATGGGCGAGCCTCAGGGAAGCATCATATGACAGAAGTGGCACAACAATGAATAGTTACAATGTCCAGTATTCAGGGTGGGCATACTGTGGGGGCTGCTAGACTGCAGTAAGTCTGTTAGTTTCATTTAGAGGTTACATTTAACTGACTATTTTAGCGAGTGTGCTCCACATCTCTAAATGAGTCATAAGAGCTCTGCACTACAGAATCCTTTAAGTGCTTTTAGTTAGAACTCATCATTAGGTTTCCATGGAAATATGGTCCTCACTTTACATTGTTTTAGCTGTATGGTATTTTAAAACATATCTCTGGCATTAGCTGCATCAATAAGTACCTAACCCATTTAAACCTACTTATCTGAAAACCTATGCAGATCTGTAAAGTGAAGACAACAAGTGAGTCATTGTTGCAGTGCAGGTATATTTATTGGTGGAAAACAACAAATTCCGAACATCTTCATACCAGTAAGAATGGCCTTCATAACAATAGCTCCTGAGATGGATTCTTTCATCCATTTTCCTAATGTATGTTATCCGTTTTTAAAATTGAGGAGTGCTAGGAGTGTCCCTGGCAGGGGATGCTGCCATAGGGAGGTTGCAAGTTCATCACAAGACACCACACACTTTCTTTAGATGACAGTAGGAAAGGAAACTACTGTAAGTAATGTTGGGATGAATTCTTAAAGAAATAAGTCACTCAAAATGTGACAATGTCACAGTTATATGTATATGGATGGAGCCCTTAGTTCAAATTACCATCCCTGCCTGTAGACGTTTTTATAGCTATTCCACTCTTCCTCAAGCATACTAAAAGCATTTCTGTTTGAGGTTGATGACAGTGGATGAGTGAGTGTATCTATGTGTATGAATGTACCCTGTGATGGACTGGTGACCCAGTTTGAGGATGGTTCTCGCCATGACCCAGAATCTGCATTGGAATCCTCACGACAAAAAACAATACTAAGTTGTTTTGGTGATGGATGAACAATACTTCTGTTACCATGAGGAGTATCTATAGGCAAGAGGAACCTGCAACTTATTTTTTGTTTTACAGTCCAATTAAATACTGTACAAAGGTCAGTGAGTAAATTGTTTAACCCTTAATGTGGTATTGCCAAAACCATGTTTTTTCAGCCGTACAAGTACTTAATGATACACATAGTATTAACAAGACAACAATACACTAATAAACGTTCAATTTATAGTGTTTGGCTAAAATATCTATTTTATTCCCAAAGGTTATTTTGAATCAATTTCTGGAGTTGCTTTTTTTAAAACTGAAAGATAATTTACAGGAGTTCTGAAATATATTGCATTGGAAATGAGTTGAAAAAAATGATAAACAATGGTTCCACAGTTATTATTTATCAAAACCCAGAGTTCATGGGCACTGGTACTCCTATTAAACTGAAAGGTTTTGTTATAAAGGGCTGGAAGATGAGACATAGTCAGAAAATGAGAGCAAAGGTCAAAAATGGGTAATCAGAAAATACTGTAGACAATACGAAACGCTAAAATCAGAAACGTTAGTCAAAGTGTTCAGAAGCCATTAAGAAGGCAAACAGAATGTTAGGTTATGTAGCACGATGTGTGGAGCACAAGACCAAGGAGGTTATGCTCAAGCTTTATAACATACTGGTGAGGCCTCATCTGGAGTACTGTGTGCAGTTTTTGGTCTTCAGGCTACAAAAAGGACATAGCAGCACTAGAAAAGGTCCAGAGAAGAGCGACTAGGCTGATTCCATGGCTACAGGGGTTGAATTATAAGGAAAGATTAAAAGAGCTGAACCTATACAGTTTAAGAAAAAGAAGATTAAGAGGAGACATGATTGAAGTGTTTAAAATTATGAAGGGAATTAGAGTGAGACTGTGACTTTAAAATTAGTTCATCAAGAACACGGGGACACAGCTGGAAACTTGTTAAGGGTAAACTTAGCACAAACATTAGGAAGTTTTTCTTCACACTGACAACAAACACTAGGAAAAAGTTACCACGTAGTGTGGTACAGTAGGACTTTACTCGATTTGATGTTATTTTGGAAAAATTAAGTGGATAGGACTAGCCAGCTTTGTTGGGCCGAATGGTCTGTTTTCATCTAAATATTTCTAATGATCTAAATGGGACTTAATGTCTAATAGCAGGGAAGGCCTTTAGCAAGGAGGAAAACTTATAATCTAGGATTTGTCTAGGATTCATTTTTTAATTCAAAAACTGATGCACAATTTTAATTGTACATATGTCAAAATTCAAAATGGAAAATATTATAGCCAACCTTAAAGAAATCCTCACAAAAATGAATAATACCACCAATTCATCACCAGTTTTAAGTGAGTGTCAACAGTCACCCTATGCAGCTTTGATTATTTTATTATAACATTCCAATAGGAAAACTAATTTTTCAAAAATATTTTTTATTTTCAGCAATACTGATTTTCTGTCAACAGTGTGCTCACTCACACAAGCCTATACAGGGAGTGAACACATGGGATCACGCCAAGGAAATGGATGAGAATCCAGACAGGCCAGTAGCCTGTAGCCTTCAAAATCAGCTCAGCAATTAAAAGGTGCTGTCAAATAGTGACACAGTCTTCCATTTGGAACCCCAAACCACCTTCTTGTTTTACAATACTTGTAATCTGCATTGTTTTGTATCGCAGTAAAGAACTGATTCATTTTTAATTGATTTATCATTGCTACACAGCAAAAGGAGCACCTAATGTTATTCAATATTAAAACATATTTGCTGCTTATTTAATGAGTTGTTACAGTAAAAACATAATAATTGTACTCTTTGTAGTTACAAATAATGAAATTGGCTGTCAAAGATATTTTACCAAAAGTAGTAAAAATCCCATTATATAAGAGATTACGGAGTGTACTCACAGAAATCATTGTTCTTTGTGATTGCAATGGCAGCTCTTGCACGTGGTCCTTGCTGGTTAAAGTGATAGCCAAATTTTACAATGGATGGGTTCTTTTCCAGCATTAAGGCAATCTCCATTTCCACTGAATCTCCAAGCCTCTGTCGCTAAAGACAAATAGACAAAGATTTTAGCCTTTGCAATTCAGAAGAAATGTAATTATCACACATATTATGCCTGCACCTCAACTTCTGCTCAAACAATGACTTTAAGACACAACAATATTCAATTTCTTAGTTATCAGCCTGATAAGGTACACTAAATATTCCTTCTGTGATTCACATATCAATTAATTTGTTACTGTTTCTTCTAAAGGCATATTTACAATTTATATTATAAGGAAAAAGGATAGAACAGTCCTATACTGAATCTCTCAGGAACTACATGGTGGTTTTATAGGTTCCATTTCCACAAACCCCAAAATGATTCGTAAGAACATAAGAAACGTTTTGACAATTTGCCATTCAGCCCAAACCTCGGGAGACTTGAACCATCTTGGCTGGTCATGTTACTATGTGACATCTCGTTGCTAGGGTGATGGTCCTAGATGTCATGTGACATGACATCATCAATGCAGCAGCATTTAGGCCAGTGTTACGCTTCAGGTGGTGCTCTAGATTCTGGATTGATAAAACAAAACTTTCCTCGTGTTTGGTGTGTGATTAAAGCGACTTTGGGGTTTTGACATTGTCCCTGGGCTTACTCTCTTTTGATTTTACTGTGGTTTCAGTTTTGACCTCAGCTAGTTTAAAGACCACAATTTTCTGCCTTTCCACCACCTAGTCCACTGAAAAGCTTTTTTTTATTATTATTAGTCTCCTTTCCCGATCTCTATCCAATATATGGTTCAGTACATCAGGATCTGGTCATTTTCTATCCATTTTGTACAAACTATATTTGTCAATTTTTTTGGTTTTTCACATTTTTGTTGCTTGTTTTGTTGCATGTTGATGACATTGTTGTGAAGTGCCATTTGTGCTAAACAAAGGACACTTATTGGAAATTTACCATAGCAGGCAGTAGTGAAAGAAAGAAAGAAAGAAAGAAAGAAAGAAAGAAAGAAAGAAAGAAAGAAAGAAAGAAAGAAAGAAAGAAAGAAAGAAAGAAAGAAAGAAAGAAAGGTGTCTTGTTAGAAAAACTTTCCAAGGCTAATGGGTGGATCAGTCTTAAGTCAAGAAACAGTTGGAGTTTAATGTCATTCCACTGAAGCACTGACTAGATAGATAGATAGCACTGTACTTGTCCCAAAGGAGACATTTAGCTTTCTACAGAAGCTCAATAAATAAATAAATATAATAAACAACAACAATCACCCTGAAATATCCATCAGAATTGCTAAAAAGAAAG
This sequence comes from Erpetoichthys calabaricus, assembly GCF_900747795.2. Classification (NCBI taxonomy): domain Eukaryota; kingdom Metazoa; phylum Chordata; class Cladistia; order Polypteriformes; family Polypteridae; genus Erpetoichthys; species Erpetoichthys calabaricus. The sequence continues at coordinate 79,995,833 of NC_041395.2, forward strand.
AAAGAAAGCTTCTGACTTGGCTAAAAGATAAAAAGAGTAGCCATAGGCACAGTGAGGCATTGTAACAGAGTTTGAAATACAAGAAACAGACTGGAAAACTGTTGAAAATGAAAAGGTAAAATGTTAGGAAATAAAGAAAAATGGCAACCATCACCATTAAAGGGGGTGACATCTGTGCTGCCTCACAGATCCAGCATTCAGTGCTTAAATCCTATACGCATTTGTTCTCTGTGTGGATTTTGCACAGACCAACAATGCCTGTGTATGTTTTCCTCTCACATCTAGGAAATGAGTAGCTTATTTTGACTGTCCACTCTAAAATGGCTGAATGTGAGTGTGTCTGTATGTGTGAAGATGCCTTGCAATGAACTGACTGAATAGGTTTTGGCTCCCTACAACCATGAATTGGATTTAGTTGGTTTCAAAATGTTACAGTATTTTATTAGTGTTTAGGAAATACCTCTAAAACTAAGAACTATTAAAGAAAAAAAATACTTAGTAGGAAGAAGGAACAGCTGATAGGTTGACATTTTTATTTAACTGAGAAAGAAAGTGTCCTTACTGTAGCACCTTTAGTTTTCCAAAAACAGGACCTGACACACCTTTTAACAATGGTGACTGTGGTACCTCTGTTTCATGCACATGACCACCTCTCATAACATGGGCTATATGCTATTCACAAAGTGTTTTAATAATGAAGTGTTAAATCCTCATGAAGAACAACTTTGGAGTGTGCAGCTTCAAAACATCAGAGGCTCTTCATGACATGCCAGTTGAAACCCATGACAGAAGTAAACAATGTGGGCATTTGCATTATGTAATTCATTTTGGATGCTTATGGTCATAGACAGCTGTGGCATCCTCCACAATTTACCAGATTTATTTTTTTTTAAATTAGGGTTTGAATTATACCTGATTGTCAACTTTAATTTCACTCAGTGTTGTGTTTTTTTTCAGGGCTTTTACAATGGCCATCATTCCTTCACTGGTAATGAAGTTTGATTCAATGTTCAGACTCTGCAATGTCTTGTTTTCTTGAAGCATCTCTGCTACAGCCTATAAAAGAAGACAATACAATGTTACAAAAAATAAAATTGTACGTATCCTTTATCTGATTATTGTGACTGCTAAAACCAGTGTTAAGACTACTTACTGAGCATTGGGCTACTTTTTTCAATAGAGACTAGCTATGAGATTAGCTCCACTCCACTGAGGACGTTGTCACTTTATATTATACGTCCGTGATAACACCTGGTTACGATTACGGTTGGGGGAGGGTTATCTGACTCATGTGAAGCAAACCAAATGACAAGTCCCTGCAATCCAATCGGCTGTCCGGTGAAGCTACTGAATCACAGTGCTACAGAGGTTTGCAGCTGGACCCATCTTGCTTTTTTGTGCCCTAACCTGTCCAATAAATTTGGCTGTCATTCTTTTGAAGAGTGGGCACTCTATGAGATGTTGCTAACTAAGGCCAGAATATTAGTTTTGCAAATTTGCTCGATGTATGCTTTATTTTGACATTGACCTATCCTTTAGTACTTGCATTATTGCTCAGTTTAAGTTCTGCTATGGTGAAATGCTTCATAAACAGTCCAGATCATTCTCTTTCCAGCCTGCAGTTAATGTAAGATACTTCCAGAAGGACAGTTATTAAAGGTAGGATGTATGACCAAACAACTCCTACTACGCCTAGATTGGCTTTCAGCTAGAACTGATTTGAAAATCCTTTCCTCAGACCTGTAAAGCTTTGAATGGTTTAAGCACTGTGCAATTAACTTAATGGAGAACAGTTGCATTTTTTGATTGTTTAATAGTGAAAAATGTTCTTTCAAGTGGGCAATTTGAAAAAAAAATCACAGTTTGAAATGATGCATTTGTTGTCATATAAATCACCAGGTTAGAGTGGACTGGTAACATCACTTGTTTGGTACTGACCTGGTGGAAGAACTTAAAATCCCAAGAATCATTGTGGTGGTGTGAGCTATGCTATGTTTGGCCAGCCCATCCTTTATCAATCATTAATGTGTACACTCCAGAGTATACACAGTATTAATCAGGTAAAGACAATCTTAAATTCAAAGGATAGTTAAGCTCAGGTTCAAGTGTGTTGTCATATGTACTTTGTACAAAGTAATCCATACTTGCATGTCTCCATAGACAAGTTGAGAATAATACATCAAAGACACACACACACACACACTCATACAAAAGTATACACTGCATGTAACAGTGTTAACTATAACACTATATTTGTCAGTGACTGTGCAGGATACCGTAGCTGAGGCCTTTAATGATATTGTTTGTCTTTCTAAGGCAGTGAGATGGCAGCTGAGCGCCAGTAATATATTATGCCTCCAGAAAAATCTTATCTACAGGCCTCACAATATTTTGAGTGATGTGCTGGTGTACTTAAATCCTGATCTGCTCCATTTAAATTCAGACCTGAAGACTCATTACAACAGAATACAACAGCTTTGTGTCAACCCAACAACTCCCTGCCCCCCCCCCCCCCCAACTCCCCCCAAATTACCAAACTCCAGGTTTAAGACAAGTCAGCACCTATGAAATGTTTTTCTTCACATAGAAGACCACAGATACATGGAATAAGTGACCAAGTAGTGTGGTAGACAGTAGGACTTTAGAGACCTTCAAAACTTGACTTGATGCTTTTTTGGGGGATTTAAGCAGATAGGCTAAATTTTTCTAATGTTTAAATGAAAGCAAAACTAAAACTACGAACCTATACATGAAGAACATAAAGAAATATACAGAAGGGGTAAACTGTGTAGCATGGAATTTGGAAGACCACATTTAGGTCATCAGATGTTAAGACCAAACAAATGAGAAAATAATATATAAAAATATAACCGGGCAACTGTATTGAATTCAAGTAAGAGTTTGTATTGCTTAAAAAATACGGTCCCCAAATTCTGCCACCTGAGACCACTGCATAGTTCCACTAAACGATAGTGCTGTCCCTGGTAAGTTTGCTTATGTGTTCCATAGTTTATACTTTTCTGCTGCTCTTTTGTATTTGTAAATCTTTAGCAGCTTTGAGTTTTACTTCAGAGAAGCATGCTAAATAAGAATACTTTGAATAGAATTGAATTAATATGCATCTTATGTACTTGGGGATACCATGACAGATTATCTATAAAATAAAAATGGCTGAAAGCCCAGAATGTGAATGGAATGCAAAGAGACATTTGCTTTAGTGAATTAAACACTTGGCATGCTGTGGCACTCTTTGAACTGGTAAGTAACTCTATTCACCCAGGGGAATGCCCTTATTGTGCCATTATAAGTGGCTAAAGGAAAAAGAAACAATGAAATAAGGGCAACACCGTGTGATCTGAAAACAGATGGCAAATGCATAGGCCGTGAACGAAAACAAGGTAATGTAAAACATGTAAATATAAGAAAAGCTGGACCATCATGTGTATTTTTCAAAGCTTAATGACTTTATTTTCGCTGAGGAAGAGGCCGATATAGTATACCTAGCTAGTGTCTTCTTTCAGATTTTTAGCACGAAATATATTATCTATTTATCTGTGACACTAGGTATCTCAGCTAAAATTGCAATGTACTGTATAATATACATCATACATTTCACGATACATACAATAAATCATTAAAACAGACAACTGGCACGTGGTACTATTGTTTTCATCTTCTTCAAGACTGAAAGATATTTAATATTTTACTTTTTGAAAAATATTGTATGTAAACCTGAGCAGCTTGGTGGTACTATGGGTAACAATACTGTGTCACTGAACCAGCTACCTGGGTTAGCGTCAGTGTTTAAGAGGGTGGTATAGTGGTAAGCAATGCTGCCTCACAGCTGCAGTTCTTGGGTACGAATCCCATGCGTGTTTTTTGGGCAAGTGGCGTTTGCACATTCTTACATTTACATTTATTTGCTAAGCAGATGCTTTTATCCAAAGCGACTTACAAAAGAATTACAAAAGAAAAAAAACCCAAAGTAGTTGTATGGTAGGTTAACTGGCAGTTCCAAACTGGTCATGTGTGATTGTGGGAATGTGCAGACAATGGACTGGCATCCTGTCTAGAGCTGGCTCCTGACTTGCACCCAGTGCGTAAATAAAAGGGTTCTGCCACCTCAAGATTCTTATCTGGATTCATTCAATTAGAAAATGTGATGTTACGCTACGTTTGCTAATCTTCTCTCACTTCTGATTGGCTTTGCCTGATGAGTGCTTCCAACAAACTAAACTACCCCAACCCCAGCAACAGACTCCAATATGAAAACCTTCAGCCAAAATCAAGTAAACTCATCACTTACTACAAGGAATATGAATCCTGCCTTTAAAATACACATACACATCCATATCTGTCTAAAAAGATTATAAAGATTTTAGCTAGCTACTGCATAATGTGTAGATTGTTAAAAACTAACTCTCTGTGCCTTGATGTATTTTGCATTCTAAGTGTCCAGTTGTTACCATAGTGACTATTTGATGAAGACGTGTTTTACTTTCCAATGGATAAGTCAAAAATAGCATAGCAATGTCTCCTAATAACGACTATCGGTCTGACTTCTATTCAGTGTTTATCTCTGCATTAAACTGATCAATGAAATGACAAATGTTATTTTGTTATACTCACATATGCTACAGGGTCATTGCTTCTTGTGGCCGCAATGCTCAGGCTCTTAACTGATGTGTTTTTTTTCATAGCATGGAAAATGTCTTTCAGCTTTGGTATTGGAATGCCCTGAGAAAAAAACAAATCATAAGCACATTGGACAACATGAAATAAAATACCACATATAGAGAATGGACACTTAAAACTATAGCTGATCTCTAAGAGATGCTACATGTACCTCGGACAACAAATCTGTATCAAGAGTGGGCTGTATTTCATTAAACTGTGAAGAAATTAGCACACAACTGTGATAGCATTTCAAAAATAGGGAAGCAATGATCATGGGACAAAAACTAAGTCCCAGTTCGTAATCCTAAAAATTGTGTGGATGGTACTCACTTTGGAAAAAGTTGCATGTCTGGTCTCTATTGAGTACTAAAAATGTTCTCTAAAATGTAATATAAGGAGACTCTTTGAAACAAAAAATGATTAAGGACAAATACTCTGAATGCACTTGGTGTGTGCTGATTTGGAGTTTTATGATAGAGTACCACTTTAATAGGTCTGGAGGTGCATGAGAGATAAAGGAGTATCAGAGAAGTACGTTAAGATTGTCTAGGCTATTTATGAGAGAGTGAGGATTCAGGTTAAAACAGTGTTGGGGTAAGAAAAAAAATCCCAGTTAGAGTAGGTCTGCACCAGGGATCTTTAAGCCCTTACCTCTTTGATCTGGTTATGGATGTGTTGAGTCATGGGATAAAAGACCAATCCCTCTGGTGCATGGTTTTTGCTGATGACATTGTGTTGTGTAGCACCAGAAAAGAGGAAGTGGAAAGAAAGTTGGAAGAATGGAGAAGGACTTTGGAAGTTAGATGGTTGAAGATAAACAGGAGTAAGAAGTCAGAATATTTGAGATTTAATGATGATCACGATTCAGAAGTTAGGTTGCAGTGAGAGCTATTGAAAAGAGTAGATACATTTAAATATCTAGGACCAGTAGTAGCCCAAGACGGAAAACTAGATGCAGAGATAACCCATAGAGGGTAGTGTGGAGGGAACAATTGGAAGAAGGTATCAGGAGTATTGTGTGATCGAAGAATTAAGGTGAACATTTAAGGTAAGGTTTTTAAGACAGTGGTAAGACCATCAATGATGTATGGAGCTGAGACATGGGCAGTAAAGAGAGTGCAGGAGAAGAAGTTAGATGTGGCAGAAATAAGAATGTGGAGATGGGTGTGTGGAGTTACAAAAACCATAGAATAAGAAATTAGACAATCAGAGGTACAACAAAAGTGGGACAGATATCTAAGAAAGTAGGTTAAAGTGGTATGGACATGTGATGAAGAGAGATAATGAATATGTGTGCAAAAGAGTGATAGGAATGGAAGTACATGGGAAAAGAAGGCATGGAAGGCAAAAGAGGAGGTGGATGGATCAAGTAAAGGAAGATCTGAAGGAAAAGGGCTTGACAGGCGAGGAGGTGCAGGACCGAGCTGTTTGGAGAAGGTTCCAATCAGAAGACTCTGAATGCTGGCTGCAGTAAGATATGTAAAAATAAAATTATTTGGTGCTTAACTCAAATTGCTGGATTTCCTTACCATGATGTTGTTAAGATTAACATCAGTCAGACTCTTGTCATTACTCTGCACTTTCTTTAGCGTTTCATCCACGTTAGTAGGATTTGGTGGCTCATCTGGATAGATCTTGTATTTGTCTGGCTGAACAACACCTAGTGAAAAGATGGTGTCCAATTCAAATGATTGTACTGGATTCCCTCTTTATTAAATAAAACATTTCTGCATTCTTTAAAGATACTTTTTATTGTTATGTAATATGTTTTTTAATAAGGCACACATGCTTTAGATAAACAGGTTTAGAAAATAGATGAATGGATGGATGGATTTTAAAGATATACAACAGAAATATATAACTGCCCTTTTGTAGATACAGTAAACTATAAAGCCGTAAAAAGTCTGTGTGATTGGGAAAGTCTTACTACTTTTAAAAGAATACTTCACCCAAAATGGTATTTTCTTTTATTTGGTACTAACCCCATGTAGTTTATTGAGATGGCCTAGAAAAAAATTTAATCTCATGTTTTCATGCAGAATAGAGAGAAAAACATTTATGATATAATAGAAGCTAATAGAGACGAAAGCTGTACAACAGCAATTGATGTGAAACACGTCCATGGAAAAAGGAAAAAAGAATCTCACGTCACACACTTCACATATCATTTTTCCAATCATATACTCAAAACCTACAAAACATATGCTTGTTTCCTTAAAATATTGTTTTATTTACTGCATAGACTTCCGATTCTGAAATTATTGGCACACACTATAAACAGGAAACCTAAAGCTTAATGGGAATGACTTTTTGAATTGAAGACCTCACTCTCCCCCTTATTTGTTGGTTAAGAGTCAAGTCTTTATTTTAAAAATTGACTTGCTATGTTTAAGTTAATGTGAATTATGTGACACAATGAATGAAAAAAAAATTCATTTTTCCATTGATTTTTTTTTCCATTGATTGCCTTTGTACAGCACAAAACCCCTGAAGGAATATGGTGTGTTTTTTTTCTATGAAATAATCTGGTGCACAACACATAATAGCTTGTGATCACTGCATACTATCTTGATCCCACGTAGCAGATTGCTTCTCAGAAAAAAAAAAATCGCACCATGTACCTTCAGGGGCTCTGTAGTACGGCATTGGTCATTATTAGCTTCTCTTACATCATCAACTTTTTTTTCTCCATTTTGCATGAAAGCATGAAATTATGACAACAAACTACACGGCATAAATAACATATAACAAAAAATATTATTTTTGGCTGGAGTCTTCCTTTAAGTCAGAGGAAGGCTTCTTAGATTTATTGCTGTGGTGCTAGGGTATGGAGACAGGATGATATACACAAAATGGCCTTTTAACCATATCCTCCCAAAGCACCTTGGGTTTCCTAACCTTTTGCTCTCCTCTGGGTATCTACACTTCTGCTTTTGTTATGATGCTAGTTTACAGGCCACTCTTTTGGCTAATTGTAGTACTAAGCTACTGGTACTCCACCATAGATATCATTCTTTAATGAATGTTAACTTTTACTAGCCTGCCAACGACTCAAATGTATAATTGGGCATGTTATTATATGCCTATTCAATATACAATATACAGCATGTTTATATTATATTCCTTATTATTTGCAAGATACATTAGTAAAAGTGTCTGCTAATAATAATATTAATAAAGGAATGATGTCATAGATCTCATTAAATTGAATGCTCTGTGAGAACAGTGGACACCACTATAAATGGGACTGAGAGCACCAGATGCCTGGTTCTTGTTGCAGGTAGGCAGAAAAAGTGTGATCACCAGGGGCCTCATGTATAACGCCGTGCGTAGAACTCACACTATAACATGGCGTAAGCACAAAAGCGGGATTGTGCGTACGCACAGAAAAATCCAGATGCAGGAATCTGTGCGCACGCATACTTTCACGTTCTTCCACTACATAAATCCCGATCAGTGTGAAAAGTAACGCACGTGCACGCGCCTTCTGTCCCGCCCCAACTCCTCCCAGAATTACGCCTCTTTGAATATGCAAATCAATATAAATAGCCTTCTGTGAAAAGACAATGGGAAAAGCACAGGGGAAAATATAAGAATTTCAGCGAATACCAAGTGGAGGCAAAGGAAAAACGTACTATTTGTTGGTTTAAACAGTGGTATAATCAACAAAAGAAAGTTGATCGAGTGACAGAGTGTCGGAAAAAGTCGAAAGATCAAATTCACAAAGTCGCACAGTGCCCGAAATAAAAAAGAAATCACATATCAAAGTCGCTGTGAAAAGGCGAGTTGTAGCCCACCGTCTGAGTGTCATATGATAGCTTATTATGGTACAAACAAAAAACATAGGCACACAGTGGGAAAAAAGCACGAAATGTCAACTTTAATCTCGAAATTTCCACTTTAATCACGTAGTTTATTTTGCCATTAAATTAGAACATCATAAACTTCATCTTAAAATCGTTTATTTTACTAGTTTCTCAAGTAGCATGTTAAATGCTTTTTTCTGTGTTTGATCTTCTATGTGCTCTATGTGTGTGAATCACTACGTGCTTCCGTTTTTTCTCTTTCTCCGACAGGACACAGAATCCATTACATTCAAGATATTACAGCTCTCTGAATAATTAAAATACTGAGATGTATACGTGATATCATTTGCATGATGATAGGAATGAAAGCATGTTATTAAACATGGGAACACGGTGGCGCAGTGATTGTTCATATCTCACGCAAGAGGCTTGCTGCACCATGTGCGACCTTCGATGAAATAATTTATTACAGAAGTACTGTCTCTTTCAAACGTACTAACCTCCAATTCCTGTCCATACTTTTCTTTCTCCAATCGCCACACAATCAGCTCTGTAATAGACGTTAAGCCATTTGTAAGCTTAGAACGCCGATTCTTCAAAACTTTTAAGGAACATTGAAATATCTTCGTAGTACATGTTTAATTATTCTATTCGTCTATCCTTCCAGTGTCGTGTCAGCACCAGCAATAATACAGCGCAAGGCAGGAGCTATCCTTGAACTAGCTATACGCTGCGGCACCGTGTCCTCACATGTTTAATTATTAGCAATACAGATTATTTAAATGAAGTTAAAGTTTTATCTGTATACTATAAGCAACATATGTTGCTGCATTTCATCTTAAAAATGATATTGTCATCATACGCGCTTTATAAAGTAGCGCAGGTTGTGCAATATTATAACTGTAGTGCAAGTTTACAGTGAGGTGATTGAGTGCGTTTATAGTTCTTGGGATGAAACTGTTTCTGAAACGTGAGGTCCGTACAGGAAAGGGTTTGACGCTTTTTGCCGTGGTTGAGGTAGTGTGTACTTGAAACTGTATACCGATAATTCTCTTTCAGATCATCTGCTGCTGTGATTCACACTCAGATACAGTGATATAAATATTCCGAGTGGTGCAGTAAGAGTAATATGGAAAAAGATGATCCGCAGTGGCAACCCTTAACGGGAACAGCAAAAAGAAGAACAAGAAGGTGCAGTGACAGTAACAACACTAAAGCAGTTCTGGTATTTGGAATACTATGGCTATTCCCTGGCCCATTATATTGCAGCAGGTTAATTACAATCAGATGCATTACACTAATAAACAATATGCAGTTAATTTCAGTGTATTTATAAAGCCGCGTCAGGAATGTGGAGCTAAGAAAGAAAGGATGAGCACACAGGAACAGTAGTTTGACCATTCTATGGACCATTATATTGTTACAGGTTAATTACAATCAGATGCATTAAATTTATGAACGATATGCGGTTAATTTCAGTGTATTTGATAAAGCCGCCGCCGTGGATGTGGATCTAAGAAAGGGTAACCACACAGGAACAGTAGCACTGCTTTGACGCTGGGTGCCGCCAGTCTGCAAAACCGGGCGGATAAATTGCGTACGCCAAGGAATGAGTTACCGTGGAAATGTGCGTGGCTTTACGCCAAGTTTAGGTTTTATACATCGCGATTTGAGCGTGGAAAGGTTCGTACGCAACATTTCTGTGCGTACGCACCGTTTATACATGAGGCCCCAGGACACAACCAGATCACTATCCAAAAACGTCACTGTAAAATGATGAAGACAACTCTTTGAGGGTTTAAATAATCAGAAGGAGGAACGCCAATGACTATTTTCCTGTTTGCAATATTAGAGAAAGAGATCAAGTGCCCTAGAGAAGACATAGTACTGTCCAGGATAACAGATCAAATTCAGGGGATAAAAAAATTACGTACCACACTTTTAAAAAAGAAGCAAGCATGTCTAGATTGAAAAGTGTTTATGAGTCATGTCTCCTGGTTTGCTGAATGCCACCAGTAGTTACAACTTGTAGGATCCATTAGCTATGTTGTAAATGTATTTAATGAATATGTATGTGGATTTTACTAACAGCTACCTAGAAAAGTGACTTCATTAAATATAGTATTACTTTTAGGGTATTAAATACTTTACAGCTGTTCATAATGCAACAATTTCTGCTAATGCTTTAGGCAGCAAGTGTGGCTGTTACGAATTCAGATTCCCTTTCTCTTTTTCTAGTTGTTGTTATCCTGCTATGGTGCTTGGCAGCATTATTACTTTGACAAAGCTGATCTTCCTGGACTTGGAAAAAGGACATCAGAGTGATAGACGTTGCCTCAGATAATCTCGTGATTTAACCACAATCATGGACACTAGTTTCTAGTCAATGGTGGGACTAGCAGGCCAGAGGGCAAAAGTGTGATCAATTATGATTTACCTTTTCCAAAGGACTATGGCCTGGAGTTTTTCTTTCTTTTCCTCTCCTCTTCTCTCATGGAAAATTTACCTTACCTTATGGTATGCCGTATTAAATTACTCTCTACTAATTAAAATTATTAAAATTCAGTGATCTATTTATGCTTAAGCACTACTATCTGTGTGTATATTTAACATTAATACTTAACATAAGTATTTATGTATTTTTACATTTTGTATTTTTGTATTATTACATTTTTATAATATAACATTCTCAAACCTGCACAATTCAGAGTTAAGGGTGGATGGAGTCTATCCCTGTAGCACTAGGCAGAAGGCAAAGAACAGCCTTGAACAGGATAGTAGTCCAGAGCTGGTATCCACTGCTGCACATATCCACAATCACACAGAGCTGGTTTGGAATTACCAACTAACCTTAACCTGCACATCTTTGCAAATTGCCAAGAACCACCATATTGACATAAAGAGAAAGTGCAAACTCCACATGGAAAATGACCAGGCATGGGATTTGCATCCAAGATGCTGGATCCATGATGGAGCAGAGCTAACTGCTGTGCCATCATGTCAGTCACTTAGCAGTAACAGTAAATCTGAACTGAATGTGTCTCAGAGCAGAGATAGATAGAGAAACAGACAGTAACAGACCATTTTCAAAAAAGAAACAGAATTTTCATTCAGTCTGGATAGTATACAGGGTCTCTTATTTTGCAGCTTGCATAGTCACATGTATTTCATACGAACATGCATTAGGCATATGAGATAGGCGCATATTCATATACATATTGCACAAGGATGAAATGCAAATATTAATACTTACAAAGATGCCTGTGTATGATAGAACAATAAATACAAATAAACTAACAGAAAAAAAACAGTAACAGTAAATTTAATACATTCTAACAGATGACATTTTCTGAATTAAGAATAAACTGTATTCTGTCTGTCAACAGAGCTATGAATAGCTCATATGCATACATCAAATAATCAAATGACTTTTAGCTTATTTCTAGTATATTATTGCAGTTTTATAGCTACTCTGTGAAAGGTGCTATACAAAATTAAAATGGACCAATGCATTTTTTAACAAACCATGATGTTAATAAAGATCTAAATAAATGTAATTACATAGAAAATTGTTTACTATAAATATATATACAGGTGCTGGTCATAAAATTAGAATATCATGTGAAAGTTGATTTATTTCAGTAATTCCATTCAAAAAGTGAAACTTGTATATTAGATTCATTCATTACACACAGACTGATGTATTTCAAATGTTTATTTCTTTTAATGTTGATGATTATAACTGACAACTAATGAAAGTCCCAAATTCATTATCTCGGAAAATTAGAATATCAGTTAAGACCAATGCAAAAAAAGGATTTTTAGAAATGTTGGCCAACTGAAAGGTATGAACATGAAAAGTATGAGCATGTACAGCACTCAATATTTAGTTGGGGCTCCTTTGGCCTGGATTACAGCAGCAATGCGGCGTGGCATGGAGTCGATCAGTCTGTGGCACTGCTCAGGTATTATGAGAGCTCATGTTGCTCTGATAGTGGCCTTCAGCTCTTCTGAATTGTTGGGTCTGGTGTATTGCATCTCCCTCTTCACAATACCCCATAGATTTCCTATGGGGTTAAGGTCAGGCGAGTTTGCTGGCCAATCAAGAACAGGGATACCAGTGTCCTTAAACCAGGTACTGGTAGCTTTGGCACTGTGTGCAGGTGCCAGGTCCTGTTGGAAAATGAAATCTGCATCTCCATAAAGTTCGTCAGCAGCAGGAAGCATGAAGTGCTCTAAAACTTCCTGGTAGACGGCTGCATTGACCTTGGACCTCAGAAAACACAATGGACCAACAGCAGCAGATGACATGGCACCCCAAACCATCACTGACTGTGGAAACTTTACACTGGACCTGACGCAACATGGATTCTGTGCCTCTCCTCTCTTCCTCCAGACTCTGGGACCTTGATTTCCAAAGGAAATGCTAAATTTACTTTCATCAAAAAGCAGCAGTCCAGTCCTTTTTGTCTTTAGCCCAGGCGAGACACTTCTGACGCTGTCTCTTGTTCAAGAGTGGCTTGACAAAAGGAATGTGACAGCTGAAACCCATGTCTTGCATATGTCTGTGCTTGGTGGTTCTTGAAGCACTGACTCCAGCTGCAGTCCACTCTTTGCGAATCTCCCCCATGTTTTTGAATGGGTTTTGTTTCACAATCCTCTCCAGGGTGCGGTTATCCCTATTGCTTGTACACTTTTTTCTACCACATCTTGTCCTTCCCTTCGCCTCTCTATTAATGTGCTTGGACACAGAGCTCTGTGAACAGCCAGCCTCTTTAGCAATGACCTTTTGTGTCTTGCCCTCCTTGTGCAAGGTGTCAATGGTCGTCTTTTGGACAACTGTCAAGTCAGCAGTCTTCCCCATGATTGTGTAGCCTACAGAACTAGACTGAGAGACCATTTAAAGGCTTTTGCAGGTGTTTTGAGTTAATTAGCTGATTAGAGTGTGGCACCAGGTGTCTTCAATATTGAACTTTTTCACAATATTCTAATTTTCCGAGATACTGAATTTGGGACTTTCATTAGTTGTCAGTTATAATCATCAACATTAAAAGAAATAAACATTTGAAATACATCAGTCTGTGTGTAATGAATGAATCTAATATACAAGTTTCACTTTTTGAATGGAATTACTGAAATAAATCAACTTTGTCATGATATTCTAATTTTATGACCAGCATATATATATATATATATATGCTAAATGTACCTGACAGTTTTTTTACTGTAGTGTAATTAAAAGTGAAAACTAATGCTTAATGGTTTGCACAAAAGTAACACTTTTCCAAAATTTCAGTATTTTACTTTGTACAATGGACTAGATCTAAGGAAAAACAAAAGGATCCAAAGTAAACATTTACTTAGTCTTAAAAGCTGGAAACCACAGAATAGCATGAAAACAATGAAATGTGACCTAAAATAAAATTTGGGAAGTTAGATATAATAAGGATAATTCATAATCTTTAGTCAAAAAACTTGGTAATTATGCATGTGTTTTGTCCAACAGTTGTTTACTCTCTTTTTATACTGTCAGTGAAAGCCTCATATTGTTTTTGTCTTACAAATGAGCACATCATATCTTTCCAGGTTATGAATCTGAGAGCTACTTACTGTTAATTCCCTCCTTGTTGGCAATTTCTCCACAGCAGAGTGCATCATAATATTGTTTGTTACTCATGAGGGTATACATTCCCAGAATAGCTGTAAGACAAAAAGGCATACCATAAATGTCTAATTACAGGAAATGTCCACGTCAAACATGAGCATTAAGAAAACTCTGAAATCTTAAAAGCAAATAGTGAAAGAATACAAAAGAAAAATCCTGATAGGCACTTCCAGGTGACCTTCTTGCTGCAGTCAAAATAACAGTGCTCCCAGAACTTATTGCCAGCGTTTTTGAATGTAGGCTTTAAAGACTTGCCATTGTGTTCCTATTAGTTACTCCTAGCTGTGCCTTTGTCACACACCACTCAGTGCCAAAAAAATACTCTAGTGATAGTCTCTATTCAAGTGTTGTCACTGATTCATTGGAAGTCCCACTAAATGCTTGCTCCACAACAGTAAGGGAGTACAGTAATTGATGCACTTTATGTAGCCTGTGTTGTAAAATGTTGTCATTGATGCTTTAAAAATCTTTTAAGCCTCTGTTACGCTCTTGTTACATAGCAGTGACTGACTAATAGATGCACAAAGGTGGTGTATTCTGAAGTCAGGGTTAGATTACTGTTGAAAAAAGGCATCAGTGATATAACAAAAGATATATTTTAGATTGAAAGGAACTAAAAATCACAGATTAAGTACACCTCCACAGTACTCATTTGACTGATAATGGAATTATAATATTTACATTGCTGCTTTGTCTTGTCATTCCACTGGTACAGATGCCCCTGGCATGTCGATATGGCTGAGCTAAACTGAAAACCTGGCATAGCCAATAGTGGCTGGTGGCTCATCTTCAACCTCTACAAACAATATATAGTATCAAGCAGTAACATTATGTGAAATAGTTGGCAAGAATGTGCTGCAGATGGTAATAATTTGACTTAAACATGTTGTGGAGAGTAAATAAATGTGGGATTTTTTTATTACAATTTGTACTGACCAGTCATTAAATTAACTTTCCAGTATCTTCTGTGAATCTTCTGCACAACACCCATTTAGTCCCTGCCTCACTAATTTTAAAATATTTCCTTTATGTTCTGCCATTAAGATACTCTGCAATAAAAGGACAATTCCTTCTCCTGCAAGCATCAATCACTGCAAAATGGGCAGCATGTAAGTAAGGATTAAATATTGACAGAGCGTAATAGTACAGTGGACAGTTGTGGACACATATGTTAGGTTATTCAACAGCTGTAAATGGGTCAGGTCTGATTTAGTATATGTGTGACAGGTGGACACCCCATCTAAGGGGGCTACTACTTTGTACACTGTACTATTGTGATGAGCTTCAGCTCCAAAAGAACCTAAAATTGAATTGTCTATGTTCAGCAAATGCAAGGATCATATTACAACAGAAAAATTCAGTTTGAATGACCAATGTACTAATTCAACACATATAACAATAATAAATTTAAGAAAATTGTGCTAACAACATAATGGAGAGTACAACCAGGCATATTTCCATTTATAGGACTTCCATCCATCCATCCATCCATCTTAACCTCTTCCGCTTATCTGAGGTCAGGTCGCGGGGGCAGCAGCTTGAGCAGAGATACCCAGACTTCCCTCTCCCCAGCCACTTCTTCTAGCTCTTCCGGGGGAATCCCAAGGCGTTCCCAAGCCAGCCGAGAGACATAGTAAAAGCTTCTTTTTATGGCCACTCTAAGCACCTTCCTAATTCAGGATATCAAAATGTGTGTGACGTTGATACAAATCACAAACACAAGGGGGAGCCTGATCATCACAGAGTTTTGTATCTATTGCAACATGTGCTGTATATTTGTTACACCAAGGGCATCACATTAATTGGATAACGCTTTTATGCCCATATGCTTCTATGGTTAATTATATTTGTATACTTATGTTTAATTCACCCATCTTTTAGCAAATGTACTTTATCCAGTCTTTGCATCACAGGTAGCAGGATCTTCTTCTGGCAGCACACGGCACTAAGCTGAATGATGCCTGTCCATCATTGGGCAGTCACAAACATTGACACTCACATAAACTTACGCATTAAATCACCCATCAATTTATGAAATATATTTTATCGTGTCCAGGGTTGTAGCCCGAGCATATCCTGGAAGCATCAGCAGTCAGCCTTGGATGGTATGCCAGTTTAACATAACACACATTTGCAGATATATCCACACTCACTCATACTGGGCCATTAAAACTTGTATTTTGTCAATGTGTCATCTATGACTTGTTATAAATATTATTATTTCTGACCTAGCCAGTCAACCTTTTACTGAGCACTCTGCTGAGGCTCCTAGTATAGCAATACCAGGAACTAAACATCCTATCAAGGAAAGATCCCTCCCCTGGCCTCAAACCAAGACTAGTTACAGGACAGTAGACCAACTCACATCGGCACAGTGGAGACTACAGTGAGCAATCCCCTCTGGAGCGGGTGGGCACTGGCTAACACATTTGGCCGACGAGCGGGTGCACCCAGCATTAAGCAGCAGACCTCGTCAGTTCCGCTTCTGTAAACTGTAAACTGATCTCTGCCCATCACCTTGTAGCCGCTTATAGCTTTGTCGGCTGTTTGCCAGTTGGCCTTTGCATGCTGCTGAGCCATGGGAATTGGAGATCTCTGAACCCACTGAGGATACAAGTGTGTGCGTCAGGGGGTTCATTTCTTTAGGGGTTTGTCTGAGTTTTGCTTTTGTAGAATTCATTTTTTTTATTTCTTTAGCTGGAGTGACCTTTCCTGGACCTATTCAGTCATTTTCGTTTGGTAGTTAAATAAATTAAGAAATGGATTTTGTTCATTCAGAGCCACAGGCAAAAGAAAATCATTCAGATGCATCCATCTTTCTGAAGGCCATCTTCAACTAAGAGCTGCAAGAAGAATTCTGACACAGTTCCAAGTTTTGTGTGATTCAGAACCAAAGAGGTTTTTCCTTCATTGGTCTGGAGGAAACTTAAGCCTTCAAGAAGCAAATGGCAGACATCAGAAACACTGCTGATGGAGAATTTTTATAGGCACATTTTGCTCTGTGGCCTCTTTTAATTTCCAAAGTCCACATGTTATGCTTCCCGACATAATGCTCCAACTGACAACTGGATAAAATGTCGGGGCAAGCTTGTTGAGAGTGATGAGCAGGGGTTGCTGTCTCTGGAGGGCTTGCTAATCTGGTAAAGCTCTCTCCTTTCACTGTGAAACCCAACCCTCTCCTCGACTCCAACTGACGGTCTCCCAACACAGCCCACCGACCAGCAAGCAGGGATGCTGGGCAGTACCAGACACTGCCTGATATTTACTGCTATTATCGTTAATGCCTCTGTGTGTATTTTTGTAGAGTGAGTGGGTGAGCTACAGTCAGGAATTGGAGGACCTGAAAAAGTAAACATAGGGAGACCATTTTTTGTTTATTTAATTACTTTAATTATTTTTTGTTTACAGCTAAAACTGCCCCCTTTTATACATGAAACTCATTCTCTAGATACTGGCACAGTAGTTAGCACTGTGACCTCACAATTCCAAAGACCTTTAGACGCTGGAGTTTCACTCCACTTGTCCTTGTCCATTACTTATTTTGTCTCACTGTGAGTGACTACGTCTGGCAAAGGACTTTTGTTGAATGCTTCTTAGATAGGCTCAAGTTTAACTGGAATAAGTGGGTTTCAAAAGATACGCAATATTTTTCTAAACCCGTTTTTTTACACATGTGTTTTGGAGTCCATTCTGGCAGTTTTGGACACAAGGCAGATGCCAACTCAGACATCAGGCTGATCTGGGTGCACAATTAAACCTAACCTGTATGTTTTTGGAGGTGAGGGAAAATGTATACAATCTAAATAGGAACTGCGAACACTGGGACTTGAACCCAGGACTGTGAAGATGTAAAGCAACAGAGCCAACAACTGAATCCTTGTGTTGCTTCTTCATATAAAATAAAAAGGCTAAATATAATTTTTAGGTATTCAGCATTCATCCAAACATTCCTGACCCACTTACTGTAATGCAGATTCATAGAGAACTGGAGCCTGTGCCAGGAAAGATGAGTGCAAAGCAGGAACCAACTCAAGATGGGATGCCACAGGGCACATTCATTTACACAGGATAATTAATTTATGAAGCTGTGACAGTTATATATACAACAATAAAATGAACTGACATAACATTTATATGCAGCTTAAACTGTATCACAAGAACTCCATCATGTCAGTTATAACAAGACATAATGCTAAAATAAAAAAATCTAAAGTCAACTCTGCACTTTTCAGAGCTTTTTGAAGCCTACCTGCAATATCACACATCTCCGCATCAGTGGCATTGGCGAGGGCCTCTTCCAACTCTGGTTCCAGGGTGATTTGCTCTTCCTTTGGAATCTCACGTTTTGTTTGTTTGGGGACAAATGGCTTCCCTACAGAAGAAGAAAAACAGATGATGTAAAGGTGTGGCCTCCTTGCATGGATCTGCTCTTTATCCTTACATAGCCTCTACAATAAGGGATAAACAATTGTCTTCCTAGTGGCCTTCTTTTACTTTAACCATACTCTTAATTAAAAGCTAATGATCACTTCCTAAGTTCCTTGCTCTGTTTCCAGATTTAGTCTGTTAATTAACAATTAACCATAAGGATGAAATTTAGCAGTGAGTGACATGGCTGTACAGTGCTGTTATCTCACAGCTTCATTCAGTTTGGTTAGAATCCCAGGATGATCACTGCCTTTGTGGACATGGCATGTTTTCCCACTGACTCTGTTTTTCTTTAGCATTCTAGTTTTCCACATGTGCTTCACAAATGTGCATTTAAAGTTAATTACTAAGTTTAAATTAGCCTATTACCTGTGTGGGTGCCCTATGATGGACTGGTGTACAATACTGCCAAGATATGCTCCTGCTGCCTACAACTCTGAATTGGAGTAAGCAAATTCAAAATAAGGACGGAAACATGAAAGCTAGCATAGATGTGTATACATTTTAACAGTTGGTTTCACCAGCATAAATTAGGTTGTTTAGCCTTCTGTTTCTTTCATCCAATTCATAATAAGTAGGTTCTGGTTAATTGTCAAGCCAGTGTATGCCATGCAATGAACTGGCACAGTTTTCAGGGTTGGTCTAGCCTGTTCCCAGTGCTGTCAAGATTGGCAGGTGCCCTGTGACCCTGAATTTGATAAGCAGCTTAGTGGATGGATGGTATAAGGGGCAGTGATAGATCAGGCCTTCTGCACTGACCTGTTCATTTGTATCTGGGTCTCTTTATTAAAGCAGAGTCCACTGTAAGGACAATTTCATCACATAACTCTAAACAAGCACATGCTAGAAATTAGTACAGTCTTGTGAACTTAAGAGTTTACTAAAATAAACATGGCAGGATGCAAAAAAAAAAAATAATTGTGATGGGCGGCCATGGCCATTACCTGGCCGGGATGCCAACGGAATGGAAGGACTGGAGGAGAGAGAATCACTGAGGCAACACCTTCCTTGGGATGCTAGAGGGCAGCCCTCCTTGCTGGTTGTGGCATCACGGACTCCCGCAGGACACGCTGGGAGCTGGAATTTTGAGCAGCCCTGCTGGGTTCCGTGGGGGCTGCCAGGGGGAGCAGCAGAGCTTTATAGTGGACTTCTACCACACCTGGGAGTGTTTCCAGGTAATCTTGATGAGCCACCTGGAACACTCCCAGGATCTGAATAAAAGGAGCTGCATCACTCCATTCGGGGAGCCAGAGCCGGGAGGAGGTGGATGAAGCTTGCCTGAGAGGGAGTGGAGGCAGAAGGATGGTAGAGAAAGGAAGAGAAAAGAGAGAAGGAAAAGAGGACTGTACTGTGCTTTATGTACTGTGCTGTGGGGAGCAGAGAAAAGTGTGTGTTGGACTGGAACTTGTGTCTTTCTGTCTGTGTCAGGTTAGGGCGGCTGTATGCCCCCAGGTGGTCCACAATATATATTACAGTAAGACAGATTTGTTTCTTTAAATAAAAATTCATTCAACCATTCATTCCACTATTTTCAGAATCAACTTGATTAAATTTTAGGTTCCTTTAATGGAAACACAGTCAGTTCCCAAACCCACCCACCCTCACACCAGGCTAATTTAGGACTTCTGACTAACATAATACACATGTCCTTGGGATGCGAGACGAAAACCTTGGTAAGACATGGTGAGAATGTGCAAACCCCATACAGACAGAGAGAGGGACAGGACTCAGACCCAGACTCTTGGAGCTGTGTGGCCATCAATGTCCCAAATAAGTCCACATAAGCAGAGTCAACCATTACGTCACTTTCTCTTAACCTGTTAGTGTGCAGCTAAAAGATCAAGGAGGCTTGTCCTAGCTTACATAGCCTGCATCATAAAGGCACTCCTGATGTAAACAGGACTGACACTACAGAATGACACATATACAGTATCATTCTCAAACTTGCTTAATCCAATTCAGAGTCACAGGCGGACATACCGTATATCTCAGAAAAAAATCTTTAGGGTTTTCCCTGTGAGACTTCCCAGCTTTCACAAACTTAAACCATATGCTAATTATTGTCATTTTAACTTGTTCTACCCAAGATGGAGGAATTTTTTTTTGATTAGGAAATTAATGCTATTATTTAACAAACTCAAATTTCAAAATGGGCGACGATATAAAAGTGCAGACATTAATCAAAAATCAAAGTCAAACGTCCTTTGTAAAAGCGTTGCTATCCTAATTCTTCTAATAATACCTCTAATTACACTGCAAAAGATTTGTTTGGATGCTGGCAGAGGACACCATCTTAAACACATTGTTCCTGACGACATAACAATGTACGGCACCCATGAAAATCAAAATGATAGTGAAAAATATAACCATGAGGCTGAAGAATAAGAATATTGTGCAAATAATTAATTTGTACAAAATAAAGAATTAAAAGAAAAATCAGAAGGTACAACACCCCAAAAATTTTACAGTACTGTTTCTTTTTGAGTAGCATCACATTGCACTTTACAAAGTGAACAGAAGAAAACAGGTAAATTCACGTATTAATGCACAAGTAATATGGACAAAGCACATCACCTCCATTCCAGCTTCTTCCTTGTTAGTGTCAATTCACAAATTCAGAATTGAACTCGATTGATCTGAGAACCCACCAACCCTTCACTTACAGCTCTGAAGGTGCTGAGGTTTACACTTAAGCAGAAATACTAATTTAAGAAACATGGCTCAAAGGATTGTATTATATGAATACTCCTGAAACTGGTTCTTTACTATTGGATGCTGCTCCTGGCACAGGCTGGCCCCACTTGGTTTTCAGATGCAAATTTGGGTCTGCACCCTGTTTGAAAAGCAGAAAGCAACTGTCTTAACCGGTTAATCCAAAAGAAAAATTTCTCGGCTCAATTGCCTCCATGATGCAAAATGTCACCACTCTGCAATGTCTTTATGGCAAAGTAAAACAAACAATTGTCAATCTCTTCATGATGAGAATGTTGGGTAACAAAGCGACTAAAACATTAGTATCAGTTTTCATTTTTTTGATCTTACTGTAGGGTGGCACGGTGGCGCAGTGGGCAGCACTGCTGCCTCGCAGTTGGGAGACCTAGGGACCTGGGTTCGCTTCCCGGGTCCTCCCTGCGCGGAGTTTGCATGTTTTCCCCGTGTCTGCGTGGGTTTCCTCCGGGCGCTCCGGTTTCCTCCCACAGTCCAAAGACATGCAGGTTAGGTGGATTGGTGATTCTAAATTGGCCCTAGTGTGTGCTTGGTGTGTGGGTGTGTTTGTGTGTGTCCTGCGGTGGGTTGGCACCCTGCCTGGGATTGGTTCCTGCCTTGTGCCCTGTGTTGGCTGGGATTGGCTCCAGCAGACCCCCGTGACCCTGTGTTCGGATTCAGCGGGTTGGAAAATGGATGGATGGATGGATGATCTTACTGTATACCTGCCCTTCCCCCTCTTTAATTTTTGTGTTATTCAATTGTAACACACAAGACCAAATCTAATTCCCTCTCAGAAATGATGAAGTTCCCGATGACCTCGACTGTGACCCTGAATCATGCCAAATATCTACTACACAGAACAGTGTACAGTGGGGCCTGCACGAATGATCAGGCACAGCATACTGACATAATTGCTGTGATCACAACGGTACATTTCTTGACTTACTTTTTCCATATTGGAGCAACAGACATGTTAAGTAACTTACACTCAATCAAACAGTGTGTCAGAGGTGGGAGTTGAACTGGCAACACTGGGTTTTATTGCATAATGCCGTACACATATACGTCATCCAAAATTTCAAACCAGGGATCTTAATCGGTAATCATGAGTGACATCAGTTGAGAGTAAAAGGAGGAACGATTAACTGCAGGGTAAGGAATCATTTTTAAGGGGCAGTTTCTGCCCTCACTCACTGAAGTCCAGGGACACTTTATAGATGCACAAAATTACATTTTACCTAATCATAGTGAAAGCCATTATTTAGTCTCAGTAATAGAAGAAACTACACATTAAGCAGTGTATAAATTTAATTACCTTAAAAAATGTCAAAAGCAATATATTGATCTACTCAAAAGAAAATTCATATACTGTAAGACAGTGGTACCTAAAGTATTTCAGACTGAGGATTAGAATATGTTGAATATGTTAACATGGAAAAAGTAACTGGTTTGCAAAAGCTGTGTGAATAAGTAACTGACTGCAAGCAAATAATGTAGCTAGGAGCAAATAAGAAGCTGTACTTAACTTACACTTTCTGTTTATTTCAGCCTTAAGGGCAAATATTGTTAAACAGTAATAATTAACACCAAGCCCTTACACAAAGTATGTGTGAAAAAGTAAATGTTAAGGTGTTTTAACTTTTATCTCTTATCTGTTTCTCTTCACGTTCTTGAAATGATTCTACCAGTCCCTGAGTTGCTTCTTCTTGCCCCTCCCATTGCCACTGAATATCATGTGAACAATCAATATAATTTGCATGCAGAATTGATAGAGTTCACATACAAAACTACAACAGGGTGCGTATGTAAAACCACTACATTTCATATGCAAAACCAATATAGTATTCACATAAAACCAGAATGTTATGGTTGTGAAACCAGCATATTACACACATTAAACCAGTATATGACTGACATGTAATCGATCTAGTGCATACACAAAACCGACCGAGATCATACATGAAACTGATGTATTACGCACATGAAACCAGTATAAGATGCGCATGAAGCCAATATAGTGCATACACAAAACCATTGCTTTATAAGTTGGCTAGTAGCATATGACTGAAACCAGTATTGTACACATGCAAACCAATAAGGTCAGCATGCAAACTGATAGTAAATACTCAGAACCCAATAGTGTGAACATGTTAACCAATACATTACACACACAAATATCTGATTTATGGCCTGTATGGGCCCTCATAATTTAAAAGTCACCTTGCTGACCACTTGACTCACATTTTTGGATTATATATTATAAACGGACAACACTGTTGAGAACAACTGGTCAAAGTTTCAAATCTAGTTGACTTACAGTACGTAAATTAACTCATTCATAAACTTGGCCGAATAGTGTTGGATAAGCACTTTTTTTTCCCCACTGCATTTGACGAAATCACCATTGGCACAGGCAGTACCATGTGAGGAAGTTCATTAAGCCTTGCAATAACATCTGGGATATTTTATCAGCATTCATTTATGTTTTGAATCAATAAGTCTTACTGTACGTGTTTCAATAGCAGATCGATTATTAGCATCTTAACTGTGTTTGCTGGTGGAGGTTTTATTGTGATTTGTGTTTACCACAGGTTTTGCAGTACTAGTCATTTGTACATCGAAGTGGTCCATTTTGCTAA
Organism: Erpetoichthys calabaricus; assembly: GCF_900747795.2. Taxonomy (NCBI): domain Eukaryota; kingdom Metazoa; phylum Chordata; class Cladistia; order Polypteriformes; family Polypteridae; genus Erpetoichthys; species Erpetoichthys calabaricus. The sequence goes on from NC_041395.2 coordinate 80,019,757, forward strand.
TTACAGCATAGCAAAGGAGATAGCTTGATTTTTTTCCTTCTTTTAATACTCTGAGTATTAATTACGGTTGAAGTGGGCTGCTGTTTGACTAAATATACAAATACCATTCTGATTGATAGTCTAAGGGTGATGCCACCTCCCACCCCCTACTCGGTTACAAAACAGTATAAATTGGAAAAGTATCAGGAAGAGGACGAAGAAGCCAACAAAAACATGGAGTATTGCCACTTATTTTTTTCAATTTCAGGCACTGGTTTTATCATGATAATGACAGAAAGTAACACAGTAACTAAACGATCATCGCGTTGTGTATCAGCAGAAAACAGGAAGTGGAGAGGAAGTTGGAATAATGGAGATGGGCTTTGGAAGAAGGAGCGCTGAAAATAAATAGGAAGCAAACAAAATATATCAGGTCAGGTTGGGGAGCATGCACTGGTACAGCGCTTTGCAGCACCCACCACCTTGGGCTCCCAGCAACTCCTGAGGCTGACATGCAATCCAGCCCCACCCTCTGGAAATGACTATCTATCTGCTGCATACAGGTGTTATGTGGGTTTCCCCTTGGCCTGGACCAGACACTGGGGTCTTCAGTAATCAGGATCCTATGAGCCAAATCTCATTTTTATCCAAGACACTCGCAAGCCCAGACACTCAGACTCCTCGCTCAGTCTCTCGAGAGCCCCAATCAGAGCCTCCATTGACTTTGGTGAAGATCTCAGCATTGTTAGCAAAGTCAAAATCATTGAATCTCTGTTCACCAACAGATGCCCCACAGACACTGGACCCACGACCCTGACCAACATCCAGACCATGCATTCATTGAACATAGTAGGAGCAAGAACACACCCCTGACAAACTCCAGAATCAACTGGCAAAAATGCAGAGGTTCTGTTTCCACTCTGCACAGCACTCACAGTACCAGTGTACAGGCTGGCCATGATATCCAGCAACTTAGGGTGGGATCCTGCGAAGTCTCAGGAATGTCTCACAGGGCAGCTCAATCAACTGAGTTGAATGCCTTACGAAAATCAACAAGGGCAGCAAAGAAATTCTGCTGATATTCATGTTTGTGCTTGATGAGAATCCTCAATGCCAGGATGCGGTCGATGGTAGATTTCTTTGGCGTAATATCAGACTGCTCCGGATGCTGGCAGCCGAGCAGGTCTTCACGGATCCTGTTAAGGATGACCCTAGCGAGGACTTTACCCAGCACAGAGAGCAGTGTTATCCCCCTGTAGTTGCCACAATATAGGTGATTATCTTCCCTTTCCAGATAGGGACGACAAGTCACGTTTTCCAGTCAGTTGGAAGCAAAGATCACTTGCAATTCCAGGAGGACAGCCTTACCACTAACCTGGAGAAGTTCACCATGGATACCACAGATCCCTGTAGCTTTCCCTACCCTCAGTTGGTTTACCACCTGTGCAATCTCAGTGAGACTGGGTGGTTCACAGCTCATTTGAGGATCAGCCTCAAGAACTGTGGACCCAAAGGTGTCCATCGCTCTAGCTGGAGGATAAGCTTTAAACAGCTGCTCAAAGAAGACAGCCCAGCAGGTAACAACTGCAGTGTCATCCGTAAGGACCGTTTCATCACCTGCCCTGACTGCAACTCTCTGAGGAACAGATGTGGATCCGCGTAATGCTTCGATTCCTCTGTAAGCAGGATGTGTGCCACTAGACCATAGATGGTGTGTCACTTGCTCACAGATTCCTCTAACAAATTCCTACTTTTCTGCTCTCAGAGCCCACACAGCTGTCCTTCTCAGTTCCTGGTACAGACTGGAGTGGCTATCAAGTTGTGCACTGCAACTCCTCTCTATGATATACATTGTGCCCTGTGAGATGAAATACCTCCTTCTGGGAACACCAGCAACATCAACACAACCCATAGCAACCTTCGGGGTCTTGTCAAGAAAAGTCTCCCACATCACATTAGTATCAGCAGTCACACCTAAGTCTGCAAGTTCTTCACACAAACTGTGTGCAAACCCATTAGAAACACTAAACACATCCAGCCTCATTCTCCTAGTAGGTGGTAGCCTACTGGACCTAAGCTTGATATTTAGAGTAGCAACAACAGGTCTGTAGTTGGAATGCACAAACTGGGCACTTCTGTAGACCCAGCAGTTCTGTAGGAGCCTCCAGCATCTGCCCATGAGGGTGTGGTTGATCTCCTTCATTGCACCATCAGTATTGGAGTACAAAGCCTAACAATACGACTCAGGGTGCTGGAAACAGAATCCAGCGATCCGTAGCCCCTGATCTTTTGCAAGGTCAAGGAACATGGAGCCACTTTCACCATGGTCGCCAGACCCATGGGGACCGACACAGTCCTCATAGCCAGCCCTGTCAGTGCCAGTGGTCGCATTGAAGTCAGTGCCAGTGGTCGCATTGAAGTCACCCATTACCAGAGGAGTGTGAATAAATCCCTCACTAAGACATCAGTCACCATGGATGGAGCATAACACTGAGAAAACAGACAAGACACCCAGAGAGTGCCTTAATCTGAGCCTCATAATATGTTCGATGAAAGGAGTGACATTGGACACCATCGGAAGCAGCCAATCTGCCACAGCAACAATTACTCCCTGAGTACGACAGACATCAGAGTGACCAGACCCAGTAAAAAGTTGTACCCACCTATAGAGATCTAGCCAGAGAGTGCCACCACTGAAATGCAGAGTTTACAAAGTTTCTCTGACAGCAGACGAAGATGATCTTCATGCTGGAGAGACAAGACGTTCCATGTGCCTACCTGAATGGGCAACCTCAAGTTGGGATCCTAGTGCTGCTGTGCAATGGGTGACGCGTCAGCACCACACCAGTTTCGATCCCCAACAGGCCTGACCCCATTTGCTCTCCAGCGGTTTCGACTGTTCCAGGTATGAGGCTTCTGAGGGCTTTCCCATATCCCCTTCATAATGCGAACTGCCTTCCTGTGAACAGCTGCAGCAGAGTTTCTTCCATGGAGAGCAGAAAGGTGTCTTGTCTGCCACTTCAAAGCTGCATGAAGTTTTTACAGTGGCTGGAGTGCCAATCCTGCCACCAACCCCCAAGTTTTCCTTGCAGGTTGGAAGACCACTTGCTGAATATATGAGGTTAATAATGATCAGGATTTAAAAGTTAGCCTACAAGTAGAGTTATTGAAAAGAATGGATACTTTTAAATATCTAGGATCAGTGATAGCCGAGATGGAAAACTAAATGCAGAGATAAACCATAGAGTGCAGTGTGGAGTGTGATTTAAGAATTAAGGCGAAGGTTAAAGGTACAGTTTTTAAGACAGCGGTAAGACCAGTAATGATGTATGGAACTGAGACATGGGCAGTAAAGGGAATGCAGGAGAAGAGGTTAGATGTGGTAGAAATGAGATGGATGTGTGGAGTTACAAAAAAGGATTGAATAGGAAATGAGACAATTAGAAGTACAACAAAAATGGGACAGTACAGTACAGGAGAAGAGAAAGCACGGGAGGCCAAAGCGTAGGTGGACTGATATAGTAAAAGAAGATCTGAAGAAAAAGGACTTGACTGGTGAGGAGGTGCAGGACCGAGCTGTTTGGAGAAGATTGATCAAGTTCATGGACCCCACAGAAAAGTGGCAAGGATGAAGAGGAAGAAGAAGAAGAAGCAGTAGAATTGATTGCTTGCTGCTGCTTGCTCAATGGAGGGAGGTCCATGGATGTAAACCTTGCCTTTCATTTACAGTTTTTTAATTCTTTCTATTTTTTATTTTTCTATGCCTATCACATGCAATTTGGCTCTGGCCATGGCTCCCAATTTATGTTGCTTGGCAATTTCAACTACAAGCAAAGTCGACAGAGAAAAGCTCATACACTCAGAAACACCTAAATTTCACCCAGACAACTACAAGCACAGGATTCAAACCCAATCTCCTGAACTCGAGAGTTCAAAAAAATTGATGAGACCAGGCCTTTCACCAGAATGTAGCTTGTCAATCCCTAGTTGACTAGCCTTTTCAAAATATCATTGAATTGGTATTTGAACGTTTGTAAAATACCACTATCTGCTACTCAGCTTGCTAACATTCTCTGTGGGAATACTTCCTAACATGAATGGGCACAATTGTAACACAGTGTGTTGCTTCATGGATCTAGTGTTGTGGATTTGAATCCTGAGCTTAATTATTGTCAAAGAGGAGTTTGCATGTTCTGCATGGGCTTTTCTTCCACTTCCCAAAGTTAATTAGCAATTCTAAATTGGCCCACTATGGATATGGGTGAGTGTGCCCAGTGATGGGATGGTGCGGAGGACTAATGCTGGGTCTAATGCTGCTCCCCTATGACCCTGAACTGGATTTAGTGGGTCTGAGAATGTTATGTTCAATTTGTGTGAAACCTAAGATTTACCCTTTACTAGATTCCATTAATGCTCCATAGCTCTGTTGAAGAGCTTTTTTTTAAAGAACCAGTAGAGTCTTAAAAAAGTTGTACTTATAAAATAAAAAAACACATAGGTATGCACAATGTTATGCAAACTTACTAAGGATGCACATCTGGAGTATCTTAAATCAGATTTTAGATGGATATGCCTGCGTGTACATTGAAAAAAATTTATGTGGGGGACAGTGCTTGACAGGCAGAAATTACAAATCCCTTCCTTCTCCAGGAATGCTACACACCCAACTATGTAATGCGGATAAACTCTGCAAAATTGTGCAAACAAATAAGGAAAACAAAACCTTTAACGTGTTAGATGCAAATGCAACAACTTTAAAAGGCACAATGGGGCATCCGGCCAACCCCACCACTAGGCAAACAAGACTGGAAAAAACACGTGAGGCTCAAAATCAGCTGTGTATGCCTCATATTCCTGCATCCATCCAAAAATACAACAGGCCCTCGCTTAATCTCATAAAGATCACACAATTGAGTGCCAGACATCTTTAGATAATTAGCCCTGGACTCGTGTTGAGCATAACACTTGTTAAAAAAATAACAACCAAAAAAAAAAAAAAAAAAACAAAAGCTGGCCATTCCTTTGTGTGGTGCTTGGCTCCGACATACCACATATAATCAGACTGTGATGAATTTCAGTGCTGCTCAAGAAAAACTGACATCATCCTGCTGCTGCTGCTATGGAAACATTTCTAGTGCACACATTTACGGCTAAATATAGATAACATTACAATTACAAAACTTTTCACTTTCAATTAAGTAGAAATAATTATAAACAAATGAAACAGTCAAGTGTCACTCAGTGTGGGCAGAAAAAATGACTTACTACTTCTAATATACTGATGGTGTAACAGTCATTGGGAGAGAGGACATTCATTATGCTTTCAGTGTGTGCTCATTTCTCTGATGAGATAAGCTTGTTAAGACTTCGTGATCAGTTTTAAGAGCAGTATATCAACTAGTCATTTGTTTGTTAATATTAAAGCCGTGCTTGGTCAGATTGTCAAAAATGTCATGCTGTTAAATCACACATTAAATGAATAAAACTGCAGATCTGTGAAAATTAGATTCAAGTCACCAAACAATTATAAAGAGAACAGACAAAAACTACCAAAATATTCTGTTGTCTAATTTTTAAACAAGCAGAAGAACAACACCTTCCTGTTTTCTAGGCTGAGATGGCGAAATGGCTAAAGAGCAGGTTTGGAAACCACAAAGATACAAATTAATTTTTCACCAACTGACCAATATTTCTTTTCCCATGTAATATAAAACATAGGCCACTTGTACAGCCATGTTCTGATGCCCACTCTCAAACCATGGCCACATGCTGTGATAATTACTGGACATCAATATAACAATCCAAATTTAAACCAGCGTAATCCAAGGTAAGGGCCAAGAAGCTTACACCAATACCTATAGTGTTGAAAGCTAACTTACTAAATAACGGTGCCAGAGTGGTTCTTGAGAGTGAGGACATAAGGGGATCATCTTTCTTTAGCAATAGACCCATCCACATGAAGGTTCCAGAAGGAACATTTGTTTATTTAGATCCATAGCAGGCACCATACAATAAATACCCATGAAAAGATGGTAAATACCAATGGCTCATTATTTTAAAAGGACTCTTGCTGCATGTAATCACACAGGCTAAGTCCAGCTTTACTTAATCTGTTAGTGTTCTGCCAGGTTGCCTACCATACATTAAAGATTTGGGTTTTTTTTTCCACAAATTAAACCAACTTCATATGCAAAGAAATGGTTATTTTGTTAAGCAATGGAGCTATGAGAGACCAACCAACCTTGTAAAGAACCATAATGTACCATTGAAGAACCATTACTTATAGTAGTGTATATGGCAATTGTATTTACCCACAGCAGCACTATAATGGTTCTAGAAATGGCAGAGGGCTTCATATCCCAGCCAAAATGTGAGTTACGACATTACCTAGTCATCAAGCTAAGCCCCCATCCAAAATATCAACTAGAACATTCCCAGGACAGAAAAACATCACAGCAGATGACTGAGGAAATACTTAATATTAAAACAGTTCTCCTGGACACTAGGTAGCAGAAGCTAATTTGTGCTATGAAAAGTGCAGAATCCAGCAGGAATGGTAGAGTGTTGTAGTTCAAAGAAGGTAATCCTGTTGGCAGAGCAACCTGAGGCTCATCCAACAAAATGGCCTCAATACTTTGATAGCCTTCAGGCTAACCCAGAAGTGCTTCAGGATTATGTCAGTATGACAACCGAAAAAACTTCTGGGTCAGTGTTTAAAAGGGACCCCTAGCCCATGCCCAGGTGAGTCTGGAGTTGAGAGTGAACTAATGACTACAGCTCACCTGGCAAGGAGCATGTGAAGGATGGAGGAGGAAGAAGGAGAAAGTAGGAAGGAGCTTCATTATGAATTTACTTATATTGAGCTGTAATGTAGTTGCCTCACTGGTGTCCGGAAGTGTTTATTTTGTTGTTTAGTCCTGGAGAGAGTATCATCTGCTGTTATACCCTTTCCTCAGAATTTGTTTTTGAATCAATACTAAACCTTCTGGCCTAATGCACCACTCTGAATGTCTATCTAATCAGCTTATCATAAGGAGATAGCAGATTTTTGTTTTCAGTTAAATAAAATTAAGTTCTGTGAACCACCCATTCTTATATCAAGGTGCCAGAAAGGGGTGACATTTTGCATGCTAGTCAAACATATACTGTAAGAATTTCACTCTGTATATGTGACCATACTGCTACTGCCTTCAATACATGTTTATCTAGAAGACTAGGAGGACAGAAGCAGCTTTGAATGAGGGGCAATGCAGGATGGGGGTTGATTTGTTTCGAACAAAGTCTTGTAAAAGTCTTGACTTATTTGTATGGAATGTTATTTGATTTTAATAAAATCAATAAAATAAAAAAATGAATGGGGGGGGGGGGGGCAATGCAGGATAGACTGTTTACTATAATTAGAGTGAAAAAAATTGATTACAAGTTGCACAACAAGAAAGAAATTTCAGTTATTTTTGTCAGCCTTGCACCAGTTAGCGCACATGTGTGATTTGCATTATACTCGCCTGTTCTATTTATGGAATCTCTGAGCATTCCACACAACAGTTTGGCACACGTTTTGCATTGACATATGCACAAGTATGGATATACTGTATAAGCTTTCAGTTAAAACACACATGTCATAAATATTGAAAAACAGTCTTTGGACAGTAATATACTGAGGTTTCATATGGATAGACTCAAGACTTAATGACCTGGGTGTATCTAACAGAGCATGCTAAAGAATTTAATTTTGTCAGTCATTTTCTAAGCTGCTTTGCCCTGAATAGAATTACACTATGGGGATGGGCGGCAGGCCTGTAGGGGTTATGTGCTGGAGCCTATCCCAGCTAGCATAGGGAAAAGGCAGGAAGAGACCTAGGAAAGAGTGCCAGTCCGTCACAAGGCAAATGCACACACATAACAACACATTCACATAACACTCAGCACAACCACACACTACTGCCAAATTAGGATCGCCAATTCACTTAACATGCACTCTTTGGACTGTGGGAGGAAATTGGAGCACCAAGAAGAAACCATCGCAGACTATGGAAGAACATGCAAACTCCACAGAGGCAGAGGACCCGGGATGCAAATCCTGGTGTCCTTTCTGCAGGTCAGCAGCACTACCACTGTGCCACCCATTTAATTTTGTTCCCAGTGTAAATTGGTATGGACAGCAAGTGAAACTGACATGGAACATTCAGTATTCTTAAATAGTGTTGTAATAGTGGTCATAAAAAAGAAAGAAAGAATCTGTTTTAATTCACTGTTAAAGTAAAAGTGCATTGTTTATACAGGCAACTCATTTTCACAGGTAAAGATATAAAATAAGAGCTTCAGCAATATGCAATGCAGAGCATTCAAATGAATATCGGTGGCATTTCAATTACGAATATTTTTATGCATTACTTATTTTAGATATTATTTTTTAGATATTATATAGAAGTAAATGCTTTCCTTTTGATTATTTATGGTTGTTTCTTTAAAAAAAAACATAGTAATTTAAGGATCAACAGAAGGAGAGAAAAGTACTTTTATTCCCTAAAATTTTGTTTGGTAATTTTTTACATTTTAGGTGTGGTTAAAGATTGTGTTCAATATAACCAACAACTGTTTATAGAGATTACAAACTTTGAAAGTGTTTTTGGGCTCAGTTGAATAACAAGGAAAGCAAAATATAATGAATTGGTGTGATGTAAATGAACCAAACACTACCTCAGTGTCACTCAAATACACTAAAAGAGAGTCATACTTCAGTGAATTGGTACAGCTGACAAAACTGCTACTTAGAGATCACTTAGAATCTGCTGGGCAATGTATGATATGAGACTGTGTCATGCATGCTCACCTGAGAAACACCTTGCCAGGCTCTAAAAAGGCTCCACTTTGGGACAAGAGGCGGCGCTGGCACTAACCATTTCTTCAATCTCCACTGCAGTTCTGAGAGGACCTCCTCGCCTCGCCCTCAATGCCAGGAGAACACCCCATCCCTTCCACCCAGGAAGCCATATAAAAACAGGCAGTCTACCGATGGAGGTATTCAATCTGAACCTGAACTTTAATGAAGACACAGCTCACGCTGAAACCAAACACTTTGGGCTATTAACACCCCATTGACCTGAGTGCCCATGAGCACTGATTTTTTTTTTTTTTGATTCTCTGATTAAAAAGGGTTGCCCAGTTGGCACCCCAACATTTCTTTGGCATCCCTGGTCTCTTTAATCACAATGGATTATATAAAAATAAATAAAGCAACTATAACAATACAAGCACCAAAAAGCAAATACAGCAGTAAAAGATAAATTCTCCATTTATAGTTGGATTTTTGCTCTTATGATAATGTATCAGGTACTAGAAATGAGTAATTAAGAAAGCCACTGCATAATCAAAATACCAAAAACCTTACTTCTCTTTTTCCATTGCAGGTTCACAGAAAGCTGGGTGCCACCTAGTTAGTATTGGGTATAAAGCACAAATGAATGCTGCTCTCTGGTACCTCACAGGGCACATTCACATATAGCATAAATCATAAATGCTGCATAAATACCTACTTCTGTTTCCTCCCACACCTAAAAATGTGCATATTAGAGTATTTGGCTCAATAAACATTTCCTCCCACACTCCAAAAATATGTTTGAGTGTTTTTAGAGATTCATAATTAAATGTAAATAATAATAATAATACAGTATGTGTATTATTACTGTGCCAATACAGAGTCACCACATACAATAACATGGAAACAGAGGTAATACAGGGAAAAAAAAGCAGGATCACAGGTGGAGAATGTGCACTCTTCACAGACGATACCTAACCCAAGAATGAAAAATAGATTGTTGGCACTGTGAGTCACCATTACTAACCACTGCACCTTTCCACTTATAATAGCAAACTACCGTAAATACTTTGAGAGGCACAATATACATTTACTGCATGTGGCAAAATATTGTGACGTCCCGTCGAATAACACACTCAGGAGCCGCTTGTCCGGGGAAGTCTTCCAAAAATGCCGACTGGCTTTTTATTCAATCAGCCGCGATATAAACGGTGCCCTACAGCCGCCCGTTGTCTGGGTCACGGGGACACCTCCAAAATAACAAAGACTAATCACCTTCGTCCTATCTACCTCTCTTACTCTCCAAACAGTTACTTCCCTTCCGTACACCTTATACTGTTCTTCTCACTTTCTCCAGCCTCCAACTCCAACTTCCGGCCACCCACCACTTTTTATCACGCCCCATTAATTAATTAACCCAGATCCCTGTCACTCATCTCTCTCTCTAGGGAGGTGCCCCAAGCCCTTACAAACAGGGTTCCCTCAAGACTCCACCCCAACACTGCTTCCCTTCCCTATAGCCCATGCAATGGCAAGACACGTCACACTGCCCCCTCCTCAGCTCCTCGTCCCCGAGGAAGCACATAATCATGCAGATGTCTTGGCAGCTGTCTTCGCCGGCGTGGGCGTCTGTTAGTGGAGTCAGGCCGGGCAAGTGGTATAACGTCTGAGCCAAGATTTGTGGAAGGTGTTGTGGCAGTCATGGGTGCAGGTTGTGAAGGAGCACAACCTCTGTAACTGGCCAGACGGTCCTGATGCAAAAACACTCTCCTGCCCGGAGGTGGTAACTGGACCCAGTAAACAACCTCCCCCACCCGTTCCAATACTTGACAGGGTCCCACCCAAGGACTGTCCAGCTTTGGAGAGCGTCCCTTCTGTCTTTTTGGCCCATACACCCAAACTTGATCACCTGCTTGAAAAGGCTGCCCCCGAACCCTAATGTCATAGTGGCGCTTCTGTTTCTCTGCTGCTACTCTTATCCGGCCCCTTGCAAAGTTATGTGCCACCTCCAATCGATCCTGTAACTTGCGAGCATAGTCAGGGCCTGGCGGTTCAGCTGGGGTGTCAGGGGGAACACCATATACAAGTGCAGACGGTGTTCGCAGCTCCCGTCCTAGCATTAATAAAGCAGGGGTGCATCCAGAGGATTCCTGCACAGCAGATCGGCAGGCCATCAGAACCAGAGCCAGCTGTTGGTCCCAGTCCTTTTGATCCTTAGAGGTGGTAAGAGCCAGCTGTGTGGTCAGAGTCTGGATAAACCGCTCGGCTAGCCCATCACTCTGGGGGTGTAGAGGGGTGGTTCGGGTTTTCTGGATGCCAAGTCTCTCACATACTTTTTGAAAGACCTGGCTTTCAAAGTTTCTCCCTTGGTCTGAATGCAGTTCGACAGGCATCCCGAACCGACTAAAGAATCCTGTAATTAGAGCTTCAGCAACAGTCTCAGCTTCTTGATTAGGTAGTGCATAGGCCTCGGGCCACTTGGTAAAATAGTCCATTGCGACTAAAACAAACCGATTCCCCATAGCTGAGCAGGGAAATGGCCCAAGAATGTCAATTGCCACCCGTTCCATTGGAGCCCCTACCTGATACTGTTGTAGTGGGGCAGTAGACCTTCCTTGGGGTCCTTTCCTGGCTGTGCATAAATCACACCTGCGGCAGTAGTCCTCTACATCGCGCCTGCACTGTCCCCAATAAAACGCCTGCCTCACCCGCCTTAAGGTCTTGGTGACTCCAAAATGACCAACTCCAAGCGTTCCATGCATGTTCCTCAGGATCTCTTCACGCAGCTGTCGTGGTACAACGATCTGCCACCTCCCTTCTCCAGTTGCAGGGTCCCTCCATTGTCGCTTCAATACCCCCTCTTCCACAACCAAGCTGTCCCACTGGGACCAAAGACCCTTAACTGCAGGTGATTCAAGTGCCACTTCCTCCCAGCAGGGACGATGCTGTTCCTCTTTCCACTGGAGAACCTTCTTGACCTCAGGATCATATTCCTGACTAACTCGCCATTCTTGGGTACAACCTGGCACTGAAAGAGCTTGGCACTGAACCTTATCAAGATCCTCACAGCTTTGATCTTGACGCTTCGCAGAGCTGTTAAAATTAGTTGCATTAAAGAAAGAAATTACAAAGCATTTCTCTTCAAAAAAGTTAAGGCATCTTGTGGTAAATTAAACAGCATGCCCTAGGAATACTTAGAACTATTTGCTCAGGAGTGTAAGAAATATTGGAAATTAACTTTGCTTTCAGTGCACGCAAGGCCTGTTAAGAGTCCAGACTTAACAAGACATTTAGGCAATACGTTGTGTGATTCTGTTTTGTAAAGCAAGTGTGCTTCAGTTAAGTCTAATGGCCAGAAAAAAACACCTTACCGAGAAAGGTCAGTAAAATAAAGTATGAACCTAATTACCTAATTACTTACTACCATTGCCAAGGGAAAAAAAATTATTTGATTGATTAACATCCATCAGTTGATTCTTCTCCCTAACACTATTCATACATGAATCTTGAGTACTTAATATGGTACCCATCTCAAACTGGTATAAGATGTATTGTTAAACAAAAAAGAATCCAAAATGAACTTTCCTGGTTATTCCACTAAAACCTTTGTAGAACAGGGATACAGGTATTCAACCCTCAAGCTAAGCATGTGAGTGAGGCTAGCCAAAAATGTCAGCTTTGCTGGTGACTTACCCTGCTTGGTCAGGCTCAGCCAAAAGTAAGTAAAAGATCAATGCAGATTATACTTTGGCAATGGAAATTAGCTCAGATGTGGAACAATACCTTAGATGTGGAACATTTCGTGACATCCAGATAGATAGATAGATAGATAGATAGATAGATAGATAGATAGATAGATAGATAGATAGATAGATAGATAGATAGATAGATAGATAGATAGATAGATAGATACTTTATTAATCCCAAGGGGAAATTCACATTCTCCAGCAGCAGCATACTGATACAAAAAAAACAATATTAAATTAAAGATTGATAATAATGCAGGTAAAAACAGACAATAACTTTTTATAATGTTAACATTTACCCCCCCCCGGGTGGAATTGAAGAGTCACATAGTTTTGGGGAGGAACGATCTTCTCAGTCTGTCAGTGGAGCAGGACAGTGACAGCAGTCTGTCGCTGAAGCTGCTCTTCTGTCTGGAGATGACACTGTTTAGTGGATGCAGTGGATTCTCCATAATTGATAGGAGCCTGCTGAGCGCCCGTCGCTCTGCCACAGATGTTAAACTGTCCAGCTCCATGCCAACAATAGAGCCTGCCTTCCTCACCAGTTTGTCCAGGCGTGAGGCGTCTTTCTTCTGAATGCTGCCTCCCCAGCACACCACCGCGTAGAAGAGGGCGCTCGCCACAACCGTCTGATAGAACATTTGCAGCATCTTATTGCAGATGTTGAAGGATGCCAGCCTTCTAAGGAAGTATAACCGGCTCTGTCCTTTCCTACACAGAGCATCAGTATTGGCAGACCAGTCTAATTTATCATCCAGCTGCACTCCCAGGTATTTTATCCAGGGAAGATGCTGGAATTGAGGAGGTTGAAAAAGGTTAACTAGATACAGTCTGACTCATCTCAGTGCACAGCACTGTCTCTTAAAACAGCTGTCTTGACCTGGTGTAGATTCTCATACCAGAACTGTCCTATAAATTTTGAGGGATTCTTATAGTACAAGTCCTTGTTGGATACCAGTTGTGTGTAGCTGGATTTTGAATGATGATAGTTACAGAGAGGAAAGCTTGGCATGTTGCTTATACCTAAAATCTTTCTAATACATTCAGTCTTCTTATAAATGGTTGGTAGGGTATTCAGATAGATTTACATGTACTTATTTGGCTTACACCTTTACCCAAGATGACTTATAACATTTATGATACAATTGGTTACATTTCTTTTGGTTTTCTAATTGGAGTACAAGCAGGTCAAGTGACTTGCTCATGGTCACAAAGTGTCAGTAGTGGGATATGAACCCACAACCTTAGAGTTTGAGGTCCAAACCCTTAACCACTACACAGGTGGCTTTACATTCACTGGGAGATTTCACATATTGAAAGATGGATTCACCTACTTCTGTGACTTTCGAAGGAGTGTCTCTGATTGGTCTAAGTAGTACTGATGAATAACTATTGCGCATAGGTGTCATTCATGTATTGTGCATAACACACTCTATTCCAACACAAGGTTACTCATATGTGTACAGAGCATTTCTGTCCATAATAGCGTTCGTCACTTGATCTGAAGCTATACGTTTCTGACACTCCATTGAAGGTGCTGAGCTGTCAGCTGATCAGGTCTTGGTGGTCAGTTGACTCAGATGGTCAGGGTAACAGTCGGACAAACTTGGGATACCCACATAGGTGCTGAAACTTTACTGGGGATGCCTAGTGGGTGCTTCAGCCTGAGCTACTCCTGCATCTGAGGGCAGGAATGAGGCATTTAGTCTAAAAGGATCCTGGTTCAACACCTGAATAGTGAAGGCACTTGCAAGAAGCTGCAGCTGAAAGTGTTGGGGCCAGATGAGACTGTCCATGAAAGAACATGTGAAGTTGATGAACAGGTCCTCAGTGGTAGAACATTAACAAAGTACTAAGAGATATGTGAATTGTAGAAAATGCAGGAGTCATTAACCAGGTAGGCAGAGGTGACTTCTTACTTTAAAGGGGCAAAACAATATGTACTCAGGGTGTACATTAACTATACTTTGGCATTTTGGGGAAGCTAACACCAGACCATCTCAAAGAAGGGTAAGGAGGGGTGGTAGTTGTGAGGATGGGATCAAATAAAATAAGGTATGGTGCCATGGTGTTAGGCAGATCTACTGTAAAAAAGAAACTGACATTTCTTGAAGCATATTAATATTAATGTCAACATTGTTAGTATACACTCCTTTCACTTTGTCTCATGGTTATTTGTTGCTTTTTATGATATGTTGTCACAGACATTGTACATTTTTTTCTTTAACAGTTTATGTCTATGGCTACTTACTTTATGTTCTCTTCATTTAAATACACTCCCTTTTCAGAAAGAAGAAAAACAGATGAGCTCCTTCTATCCATGGGTGGGGTCAAGGAGACCTCTGGGGACCTAACATATTCTTGCAGGCAGGCTTAGCATGGAGGTCAACAAATCTTAAAATACATTCTACAGAGCTCATGCTAGCAGCATTCACTAGTGTAACATTAACACCCTCAGACATATTGCTCATTTTGGATTGCTTTGCAAAACTAAAAGGCATAAAGAAAGGAGACAAAAATGAATATCATGTGTGGTTTTGTGTTTTATTTGTAAATCAAAAACATTACACTAAGTTTGAATTGTAAGTTTAGTTAATATACCTTTCAATTGAAAATTGTGTGAAAACTGCATATCAGTTTGAGTTAGGGTCATTCCTTCATTGCCTATGCATGGTAGCATAATTGAAACAAAAATGTCTCCTATAATTTACTTACAAAAAGTCAGTATACATTTTAGGTTTATAATAATATTAAATTTTGAAAATTTACCATTTAAATAATAATAGAGACACCCCAAATTTCAACATTTGACTCTTTCAGGGAAGCTTCTGTCTCATTTCAGATAACACCGTATTATGCTCTTTTTTAACAAAAATGAGCCTCAGTCAAAAATACAATTTTTTTTTATAAAGAAATTGCTTTTTAAAAACAATTTCTTTATGATGAAATGAGAGTCACTCCTCAACACAAAATTCAAATGTTGAAAGTCAGTTGGCCTTTATACCTAAATACTCAAAACATAGTACAGAAGTTCTATGTGTTACATTTCCTACTGTTGTGCATGTTGAGTGTTCTCTCAAATTCAGGTGATGGACATTACATAAGGAATATCAAGTGTGACTAAACAAGAGTTACAGAAGTCAGGGTCTGTAATTAGAGATGACATTCAGGATCAATAATCTCCAAGACATTTCACAAGAAGGCTCTTAATTAAAGAAAGGTAATGAAGAACCCTACAATAAAAAAAGATTCCACATCCTTGCTCACAATGTGTTTAAAAAGTATCACCCTGAGTAATATATGATGAAAAGTCTGATAGGGCAATGACACAAAAATGGAAGCTTCTGGCCTGATTGCAAAGCAGTAAGTATAGCACAGATCACACACTGGATGCCAGACATATCATACTGACCCCACAGTAAGGTGTAGTATTGGTAGCATGGTGCTGTAAGGATGATGGGGATGGCAGTCTTGTTCAAATTTACAAAAAGATGAACTGCATGCAAGACAAATAAGATTCAGGTAAAATCCTTATATTTACTTCTTGAACACTGCAGTTAGTTTGTGTTTCAGCTGGATAATAATCCAAAACTGTCAGAGCAATATGCCATGACATAAAATGAAAGATATTATTTCAGTATGGTGTGATGCTCCAGGTGCCCGCAGCCACTGAGTGTTTCCCAGGACATTAATAGTTAAAAACCAGGAAGGAGTTGGGCAGTTGAGGACACAAACAAGTTAATTGTGATGAAAGTGAAAAATGCATATTTATTAATAACAACAAAAGTGTAAAAAAAGCAGCGCAGTTTAAATCTTCAACAAATAATCCATAAAAATAGTACTATGACAATAAAACCAATAAATAAATAAATACATCCAACAAGTTGTTAAAAGCCAGGTATAAAATCATAGTCAGGACTGGTTCCTGCAAATCCACATAGGTCTGCTCAGCTGGACTGAGACACCAGGCAATGCAATTCGTCATACAGCATCTATCCCAGCCACCTTCCATCTGTGCCCATTGGGACAACCTGAGCCTGGCTCTCTCATCCTACCTACTTTGCCAATAACCTATAGGACTCCAGGAGTAGTCAATATCCCTGGCTCTGATCACTTAGCAAAGTTCCATCCTCCCCGGAAGTGTCATTCCTCTTACTCCACCATGGGGCTTCACCGACTGCTTCACCTCCACTCCTCTAAACTGGCCCAAATGCTTGATTCTGCTGTCTTTTTCCCTTTTTCCTTGATTTCTTCTTTGGATATTTTATCTCATTCCCATTTTGATCTACTCAGATCCTTTATATAACCCTGTGAGTGTTGGTCTTGCAATCACTGACCCACGGAACTGCTAAAGAGGGTTAGCTGTGCAAATTGTGCATAATTAATTAAGCCATTTCCCCATTAGTGCTCCTTGGCCACACATCTTTCCTCCATATACCCAGACTCTTGTGTCTGAGCCACACTATTTCAAAATAAATCCCTGTGCCTGCGTTGATTCACACCACGGACCTATGATACACCGTACCACATATGGCCCAGTCTGGGACTTCAATGTAAATCCATCTAACATTTTTTACAAGACCTAAGCATTGCCATCCATCAATTCTCTCCAAACAGCTTAAAACAATGTAAATAAAAAAATTACAGACATGAATGGGCACATTTTTTCATTGCAATGTGCAAAGATAATACAGCCACAAAAAAAAAAAGATTTTTGATTGTAGTAACGCTCAGAAGTGGTTCAAAAGAGAATTGACCCTGAAGGAATATTGTCATCACACAACCACCATCACTAGTTTAACAACTATTTTCTGGATTTACCCTTTTGGTCTGTAGCTCCCAATTCATTTTTCTCTCCTCTCTGTGCTCCTGAGAAATGTTTTGGATTGGACCTATTTTCTCCATGTACAACAGAGTGTTACTCTCAGATTAAACTTTTCAATCTAACTAATACATACTAAATCTGGAATGTGAAAATTATATTTTTTAAAAATATGGTAGGGATATGGAATCACAGGATTCCTTTTACAGTTAATGTGTCTGGACAACCTTAATAAAGTAGTTGGTAAGTTTTAAGAAGTTTTACATTTGTAAATGTTATGGTTTTAAGGGTATTAATCAATTTCACCTGCTTTTTTAGGTCAATAATTAAGTATAACATAGTAAAACTATGTTATTGTGAAGCCTGTGATTGTAGTCCTGGTTTAAACGCCACAACGGACAGTCCATTTTATCATGTTTAAATACTGAAATGTGTAAGTGAGATTTGCTTTTAAAAAGTGTGTTTTTCCCCAGATCCGGGTCTTTACCAGAAGACTGTAGCAATATCTGCATCCTGTTTGTGACAGCCTCGCACAAACAAAACAACCTTATTTTAAAACACTCAAAACTCTACTTGGGGTCCCTATCTGTTTCAGGATGCTACAATAATCACATTACTTGCCATCATTCTGCTAACTTGCTGTCTACCCATCTTTGTACAACAAAAAGTTGCGCTTTGAAATTCATTAGCTACAAAAGTTGAATCATTGGAGGGATGCAGAAGCTACCTTTCTTCTCCCCAGTGAAAGGCACGAGGTCCTCTCGGTCAGCCAGTTCTAAAGCTGATTTTTCCAGGTGCTCCATCAAGGCGTCTCGATTGAAGGGCCCAGTCGGAGTCTTCTTAGTCTGATCTCTCTGACGAAAGCCTGCTGGCAGCATAGCATTCTGGGAAAGAAAACACAATGTATTTAGTACGCATACCCAGATTCCAAACTGTGGCATCTCTGTCCCAAAGTGATTCAAATTAGTTATTTTTTTTTTCCTAAACTGAGGGAGTACGTAAAATAAATATTATTTTAAAATATGCCAGACTGTTGTCAGCAATTAAAGTTAAAAAAAACTCAGCTGACCTGGGGAGTGGAGTTTGAGAATCATTAATAAATACAGTTGGTGGGATGAAACCTGAAAGAGAACAATTTTCAGACTCTTACCCTTCCCACCCATTTTTGCTGATGAAGAGCCCTTCAGATCTGCCTTCTTTTGTGATAATGAGTTCAATTGTTTATCCTTCTTGTGTGGGTAAGAGGAAACCCACTTGTTTTATCAGCTGCGAAACCAGCTATTTGTCATCACTCACAGCATGTGGGAGCTGTGATCCAAGCCTTTCAGCATTAGAGGTATGGCAGCCATAGTCAACAAAGCATTAGTGGGCTCAGTCACTGGTTAAAAAATGGAGGCCCTCAGAAACTTTGAAAATATGTTAAAAACCTATATGTTAGCAAGTGCGTGCAAATTATAAAAATTTAGTCAAAGAAAAACAATATTATCATTATTAGTGGGCAAAATAATAAAACAGTGCTGCTGCTTCACGAATCCAGTGTCCTGGGTTCAAATCCCATGCCTGGTCATCCAAGGTCTTTGTCTGTGTGGCGTTTCTACTTTGTACCTTTGTAAATTTTCCTCTTACATCCCCTAAGATGATGATTTGAACTTGGTGGGTGTGTGAGTGGGTTCTGAGATGGACTGATGTTTAGTCCATGGTGGTTTCCAACTTTGTATCCAGTGCTACTCGAATAGCCTTAGTCCCTGCAATCCTAAATTGCATTTAGTAGGTATGATCCTAAATGGTCCCTACTGTGTGTTTGGTGTGTGGGTGTGTGTGTGCGCTCTGCGGTGGGCTGGTGCCCTGCCCAGGGTTTGTTTCCTGCCTTGCACCCTGTGTTGGCTGGGATTGGCTCCAGCAGACCCCCGTGACCCTGTAGTTAGGATATAGCGGGTTGGATAATGGATGGATGGAAAATGTTATGTTATTAGTGTTAGTTTACTGTAGATTAGGCTGATGTTTTTATTCAAAGTGAATTACAAGACTAATATACATTAAATTGTTTTAATTGGAGCACAGGTCCATTTTAATAATTTAAGCAGTATGTCACAGTGCATTTTAGAGGCAGAAACTGAACCAACAACCTTTGTGAATAAGGTCCTGTGCTTTGGCCACCACACCACACTGTAAGGTACAAGAAAAGGAAATTGCTGTAGCCCCCATTACACCGGTCAACTTTAATACTTCCTTAACAAAAGATATCACTTACAGCATGCTCAAGAGAAAAAAAAAACTATAGCTTTTCTAGAAGTGTCTGGATGATCCCTTGATTATGGAGGGATGAGGGGGATCAGAAACTAACAAAAGTGAAACAAAAAATTCTTTGGATTCTGAGAGCATTTAAACAGAATGTTTCCTTTTTTATTTGGAAGCCTGTTTAGCTCATTATATGCAAGCCAGCATCCACATCATCCACCATACACTTTGTGCAGCCACCTTTATGTCCAACCTTCTGATTATAGGTCACATACATGTGGTCAAGGACCCTCATTGGCATGAGGAAAACAATAACAATTAGGAACTAATGCTTGATTAATTGCTCCATGTTTGATTTACTGTTTAAGGACTAGCATGATTATGGTTAGCACTGCTCATTCCATGGCTGCATTCACTTTTTATTGTAATCTACAATTGTTTGTCACATTGTTCCAGTCAAACAGTCCTTCAGCTCAGGCTGGGGGAAAGCTTTCTGAAAAGTTTACATTTCTATATTTTTGCCTTTGCACTGTCCAAGGTTTTCTCACATTATTGCCTAGGTGTCTGGGATACCTCTGCTCCTCCACTGTGAATATGCTTGTTCACACACAACTAAATGACATCCTATTCTAAGCTTGAATGTGACACCCACAGCCTCTTTCAGGGTTATCTTCTTCTTCTTCATCTCTTCCCACTTCTAAGAGGGGTTGATGTGTTTCATCAACTTTCTTCATAGAGCTTGGTCCTACACCTCCTCCTTGGTCAACAAAATGCAAAAAATGAAAGAAATGTCCAAAACGTTTCCAAACCATGATACCATAAAATGTTGAAATTTTATCTCAAACTTGTATATTTACACATTTTTATTTTATTTTATTATGGACAACTTTACTGATGTATGGATCATTTCCTCTGTTTCCCACTTTATTGAGCATCTTTCAACCCCTGTTTTTCTCAGATTATGTTGCCTGCATTTCTGTCTAACACACTTTTATTTATTTTCTCTTCTCATTAATTTCTCTAAAAGAGGGCTGATTCTTTATATGATCTCAATAATTTGTCACTCAGTGCCAAAGTTTATTTCCAGTACATTTGTACTAGGATGTGCATACAAAATGTCTTCCATTTTTAAACTTAATTATTACTAATGTGACTGTGAATTCCTGGCCACATGACTCTTACTTGTACCTTGTAGTCTTCTAAATAATATGCAGGTGAAAGGCCAGACAAAAAGAAACAATTGTCAGGTACATAAACAATCTTTCATCGCAAGTCACTTTAGTACACTGTATGGGTTTTAAAAACTGAAAAAACTTTATAACTCCAGTTTCATAATTTTGTATCTATCTATTCATTTTCTTTGTCCTCTTTTCTAGTTTGAATCCCCATACTTCCAGCCTGAGGAGCAAAGCTAGATGGTGGCTCATTGCAGCATACAATCAACACCCACCCACCATATTCACATATGCAGTGCCTTTTAATGTAACATTTTAGGATAAGAGAACAGAATGTGCTTAAACCAGCTTAATCAAATTCAGGGATGTTGGAGCCTACCCTGGAATCACTGGCACAAAGAAGAATGTAGGAGTTACAACCATGCAGACACCGTGAGACCATGCAGACTCCAAACAAGCAGACAATCAGTCTGGAGCTGTGAGGCAGAGACACTCTGGCACACCATCACGAGCGTTTACCTCAGGGTCCATCTCCTGCAGTTCATACTCCAGCTGCTCAAGCTCTTCAGCACTGAGTCCCTTGAGAATTGCATCCTCATCGATGTTTCGGTAATCCTTTTTTTCTGTTTTTGACATGGTGTTGGCCTTCTGTCTTCAGATGAAATGCGTGAAATGAGGAGAGGGAGGGGCAAACAAATGGAGGAGAAGGCTCCTGCAAAGAAAAAGTAAAATGTGTAATTCTGTCAAAGAATGTGATTTTCAAAAATGTTGCTGCTTGTCAGACAACACATCAACTGTAGTTTCTGGTAATAAAGCTAGTCTAAAAGATACCCGATATAAAAACTACACAGAAGAAAAAGGGCAGGAAGATACAACTATTAGAACAGCATATACAACATACTACTACATGTATACTATATATGTGCATACACATCAATATAAACAGTATCTAACCTCATTAACTAACAACATTATAGAACTATTCACAATTTAGCAGATCTTTGAATACTTTGAGAATTCTAAGTGTGTGAAACTGAGAACCACTCCTCCAACACCAATCATACTGGCCAAATGAACTGGCAAATGAAGGTAGCAATTAGTAAAAACAAAATAACAAAAAAAGCATAAAAACACTTGATCAATGATGAAATTCTACAGGGAGAGTCAGCATTAGCTGTCATGAAGAAAGTACCATAAAATATAATAATTATAAGTACTTTATTCCTTTCTTAAAAAAATACTTTGAAACATTCA
The DNA here is from genome assembly GCF_900747795.2 of Erpetoichthys calabaricus. Classification (NCBI taxonomy): domain Eukaryota; kingdom Metazoa; phylum Chordata; class Cladistia; order Polypteriformes; family Polypteridae; genus Erpetoichthys; species Erpetoichthys calabaricus. The sequence goes on from NC_041395.2 coordinate 80,041,789, forward strand.
CCAGTCAAATTGTGAAGCCCTTTTCAGACCAGGGGGTCTCAACCTTTTTGTCTTGGCATACCAACCCCAGGAATTTAAAATGTTCTGAAGTACAACCATTTATTTCAGCCTTACTTCCACTTACTAAGTAAAATTAAAGGTAATACTTTTTCACCTACCCAAAAATATTGTATTTGGGGGTTTTTCACAAGGTATTACAAATAGTTTATGCGTGAGTAAGTCTTTTAATTTTTCTTATGTACACTTAATGTTTTTTTTTTTGAGAAATTACTTTTTAAAGTATAAACAATATTGTGCTTTGGCAGAAAATAAAAATTAGCCTTAAGACTCCATACTTTAAATTTACAAAAAAGGTAAAGTTCAGTGCTCATATTTATTAGGCACCTCTGTGTAGGAAAATGGTCCCAACTGAATGGAAATTTGGTCCTACTCTTAGAAGCAGAAGTAAAAGCATTTTATCAATTTTCAAAAAAAACTGCTCCTAATTTCACCAGAATTTAGGAGAGCTTGAAAGCTGTCCTAACTCACTAGGAGTTACCAGAAGATCGTATTCAGGCAAAACTTGTCACAAACATCCCAGGAAAGGTGGAATATTTTGGAAATGCCTGACAACAAAGCACTCATAAAAGCATATTGATTTGACAGAGATGGACTAACATTTGTAATAAACCTTGTATGCCATGTGATCACTCAGTCTTTGCAGAGAAGTCAAGTGTGACCAGCTGAAGTAAAAGTGATGGTGACTTTATGTTTTTTTTGGCCATATGAAAACTTCAGCTTTGTAATAGTGATGATTTAAGTATGTTACAACCAACCATTCTTCAAGTTTTTTCACTAAACTTTGAATACCCTTACAACACATGAGGTCACACCCACATATATACAGTTTCCCCACCACTCCACAAAAGATAATGTTAAAGAAAGCTGCATTCATGCAAATTCATGCTGGTTTTCCTGGCGGTGTTGGTGTGATTGATGGCACCCACTTAAAGATCATTGCCTCAACTGTGGATGAGAACACATATTTCAATCGCAAGCACTATCACAGTATCAACACACTGGTGGTCAAGGATGCAAACTGTACTATAGTAGCCAGCATATTACCATGAAGCCAGGCTGGTGATTGACAGTACAATATCACACAGCTATATTGAGCTCCGCATTCTATTAACCCCTGGAACATTCGTGTTACATTTCATGACCCCAGAAAGTTCAAAAGGCAGGTGGAGACTCCTGTGGCATTGGATAAATACAGCCTCATAGAAGATATGGGGGACTCATTGAGAGAAACACAGCAAGTGACTCTGGAAGATAACTGGGACACTGGAGGGGTGAACACAACTTCAGAAAAGTGCCAGAATAGCTGTGGTTAGTTTCAGCAACTGTTACCTTATGAGGCATTTCCCGTGACCATAAACGCGGGAAGGTGATTCTTCAGAAAGTACAGCTGTGGATCATTCATTTTTAAATAAATGTGCCTATTACTTGGCAAAATTCTCATTCGCCATGTGTGTGTCTCTTATTATGATTTATTCTTCTTTTTCTTTTCCTCCTACTAATTTAAATATTATTATTATTGCTATTATTCACCTGTGGTAAAACCTGAGTTTTAGTATCAGAAAACTACAAAATGTTATAATGAGTGGAAATTTACAGAAAGTGGTGCTGTAAAATTGTGACATCATTTATTCTCAAAAATGGCCTACTACTCCTTAATGGGAGTAGAGGTAGGACACTTTGTAACATACTTCTGACGTCCTACTTTGAGGAAGGGTACATTTTTATCCTAGTCAGAGCTTTAGTGCAATTCCTAAGAGTAATTCTGAGATGTTTGATAAAAACTGGCAAAGAGATTGAATTTTATGTGGATAAGAGGGGACTTCCCCTCTGAGTAACAACAAATGGGGAGCTTTTTATTAGTTTTGGGGGATTCCAGCATGAGGTTTACAAACAATGATATTATCGTTAACTACCTGATTCATCTTAACATGTGCATGTACTAAGTTTACTCACTTACAGTTTCTGTCTATTAATTGAAAAATAAGAACTGCTTAAACCAATTCTAAAAAATGTTAAAAATATTATGTTATTGTCAGGTGGCATGCTGCCACAGTGGTAGAACTACTGCCTTGCAGTATGGAGACCAGGGTTCATGTCTCGGATGCTCCCTGCACGGTGTTTACTTGTTCCTCCTGTGTCTGTGTGGGTTTCTTCTGGGTACTCTGGTTTTCTCCCACAGTCCAATAGGTTAACCTTCCAATCCTATTTGAAGATTTAAACTGCGCTGCACTTTTTACACTGTTGTTGTTTTTAATAAATATGCATTTTTCACTTTTATCACCATTAACTTGTATGTGTCCTCATTTGCCCAACTCCTTCCTGGTTTTTCACTATTGATGTCCTGGGAAACACTCAGTGGCTGTGGGCACCTGGAGCATCACACCATACTGAAATAATATCTTTCATTTTATGTCACGGCATATTGCTCTGACAGTTCTGGACTGTTATCCAGCTGAAACACAAACTAATTGCAGTGTTCTAGAAGTAAAGATAAGGATTATACCTGAATCTTATTTGTCTTGCATGCAGTTCATCTTTTTGTAAATTTGAGCAAGACTGCCATCCCCATCATCCTTACAGCACCATGCTACCAATACTACACCTTACTGTGGGGTCAGTATGATATGTCTGGCATCCGGTGTGTGATCTGTGCTACACTGATTGATTTGCATTCAGGCCAGAAGCTTCCATTTTTGTATCATTGCCCTATCAGACTTTTCATCATATATTCCTCAGGGTGATACTTTTTAAACACATTGTGAGCAAGGATGTGGAATCTTTTTTTATTGTAGGGTTCTTCATTACCTTTCTTTAATAAAGAGCCTTCTTGTGAAATATCTTGAAGATTATTGATCCTGAATGTCATCTCAAATTACAGACCCTGACTTCTGTAACTCTTGTTTAGTCACACTTGATATTCCTTATGTAATGTCCATCACCTGAATTTGAGAGAACACTCAACATGCACAACAGTAGGAAATGTAGAACTTCTGCACTAAATTGGCCCTGTGTGTATGTGGAAATTTGGAATCATATGTACTCAGATATCCATGAGGATTGTGCTCCATTCAAGACTTAATTCCTGTCTTTCGCTCAGGTACAGCTGGGATGAGCACCAACTACCAGAGACCTTGAACTGGATATGCCAGTCAAAAATTAATGAACAACTGTAACCATGTTCATAACAAATGAAAGAGAATTGCAAAGCTTCCCTTACTCCCTTATCACAGCTGCAAATCATCTCGACACTCGCTCAGCTCAGTCAGCAGACAGTTGCTTGGTCTCAACATTGTGCACTCAAAGCATACGTGAATTGTGTATTTTCATAATGACATAAAAGAGGCAAGCCCTTTTTGCTTTGAATGTTCTCCTGCTTTATTAAGTGAAATCATGCAGGATTTGTAAGGAATTGATGGAATACTTTCAGCCACATGGCAAAATTCCAACCCTGAAAGCACTTCTTGAAGTGCAACTGTCATTGAGAGAGCTTATTTCTCTTTCTCTGGCACAGTGTGTCTAATTCTCTTTGCCGTTTCTCACACATGGCACTTTCAACTTTTTTTTTTGTGCACTATCTTGTATCACCTAGTAGTTCACTGTTTTGGCAAATACAGCATAATAAAATGCTATTCAAAGGTAACAAGAATGCAATAGAAAGCAACACAAGATAAGACATTACAATGGCAATTATTACTCATTTATTCCTTTATAATCCTGTTTGATAGCAGGAATAGCCTCCTAGCTAACCATCCATTTTCTAACTATTTTAGCCACTGTCTACCTATCTGATTATCTCTTTTGCCATTTATTTTCTGCAATCTGTCATGTCTGTCGCATATTTAGAGTTTTAAAGGAAACATGCTTCATTATACAATGTAATTTGTTGTGACAGAATCATGTAACATATTATATTGATATTATATAATATTTTATAGTATATTATATTATACTGGAATTAGACAGATAGATACACAGACAGACAAACAGACAGACAGACAGAAAGCTAAATAGACAGAATGTACATACTTTATTTGTTCCCAGGGGGAAATCTGGCTTTTTACAGAAGCTCTTTAAAAAACTAATTCCATAGATAAATACATAAATATATAAATATATACACATACACAAAATATGGTCTGAACACACACCAGAATAACTAAAAAGAAAGAAAATGTCTGACTTGGCAGTCCCAGTTACAATAAGCCATTATACAGGCATGTTGCTTCTGGTATACAAGAGCCCCCAAAGTTTTTCCTGACACACTTCTGCTGAATAATTTGTTGGCTGAAAGTACTCAGTGTTAGTGTGTCATAGAGAGGATGTGCAGCATTTTTCATAACGGCCCTCAGTTTTGTTTTAATTCTCTTCTTTGGTATGACCTCCAGGTGGTCCAGAGTGCATTCCATAAGTGAGCCTACCCTTTTGATTAGCTTGTTGATTCAGTGGGCCTCTTTTGAAGTGATGTTACTAACCCAGAACAACACAGCAAAGAAATTCACTCTGGCCATCACAGAGTCGTAGGAGATGTGAAGGATGTCACTTCCCACATTAAAAGCACACTGTCTCCTATGAAAAAAAGAACCTGCTCTGCCTTATGTTATATAGTTCCTCTGTGTTATGAGACCAGTCCAATCTGTCAGTGATTTAGATCTCCAAGTACTTGTAATAGCAATAAGCTGACCAGGGGAAAACTGATTTCTCTGTCCCCAAGTGTCTTGGGCCATCTCTATAATGTTTTCTTAGTAGGCCTTGCAATTTACACCTCTAGTGAGAAAATCCAATAGACACAAAAAACTTCAACTGGAACTTCTCGATCCACAGCAACAGTAGCTTTAATCCAAGGTCCTGCCAAATGCCTCACCCTGTCAGTGGTGAGTAAACCTCATTTGTGCTGCTTGCCTTGTCCTTGCATGAAAGGGTTTACAGCGGATTCAGAAAGTATTCAGAACCTTTCACTTTATCACATTTTGCTATGTTGCAGCCTTATGCTATAATGTTGTGATGGTGTCATGTATTGTAATACATATTGTTTAATTGTATTTGCCTTGTTATGCATATGGGTGTAACACCAAAACAAATTCCTAGCTACCTTGATGCCTGGAAATAAATAAAGGTTCAAGTTTAAATCATTTACAGTATGTTATTTTTTTTTCCTCTATATCAACAACACTCAATACCCTCAGAATGACAAAGGATTTTAGAAATGTTAGCAAATTTATTCAGAATAAAAAACTGAAATACTGCATTGAGACAAATATTCAGACCCTTTACTCATTACCTAGTTAAAGCTGCGATTTCAGTCTGGAGTCTTCTTGGGTATGACGCAACAAGTTTCGCACACTTAGATTTGGGGATTTTCCGCCATTCTGTAGGTCCTCTCAAGCTCTATTAGGTTGGATGGAGACCACTGGTGTACAGCAATGTTCAGGTCACTCCAGAGACATTCGATTGGGTTCAAGTCCAGACTTTGACTGGGCAACTCAAGGACTTTTCCAGAGTTGTCCCTAAGCTGCGCCTGGGTTGTCTTTGATTTGTGGTTAAGAGTCATTGTCTTGGTTGAAATGTAAACCTACATCCCAGCACAAGGTGTGGAGCGCTCTGGAATATGTTTTCATTAAGGATATCTCTGTACTTTGCTCCATTCAGCTTTCCCTCAATCTTGACTAGTCTCTCAGTTCATACTGCTGAAAAACAACCCAACAGAATGAAGATGCCACCACTATGCTTCACCATTGGAATAGTGCTGAACAGTCCCTGGTTTTCTCAAGACATGATACTAATCTTGATTTAATCAGACAAGAGAAAATTGTTCCTCAGAGTCCAAGAGTCCTTTAATTGCATTTTTGCAAACTCCAAGATGAATTCCACATGTCTTTTACTGAGGAGAGGCTTAATTTTCTCTGACAAATCTGTCATAAAGCACAAATTGGTGAAGTATTGCAGTGATGGATATCCTTCTGGGAGTTTTTCACATTTCCACAAAGGTTCTCCAGAGCTCAGCCAATGTGATCACTGGGTTCTTGGTTATGTCTCTTACCATGGCCCATCTCCCACACTTGCTTAGTTTGCCTAGTTGGCCGGATTTGGGAAGAGTCATTGTTGCTCCAAAATTCTTCCATTTAAGAAATATGAAGGCAACTGTGCTCTTGGGATCCTTCAATACTCCAGTGATTTATTAAGCCATCTCCAGATCTGTGCCTTGACATAATCCTGTCTCTAACCTCTGTGGGCAATTCCTTTGAGATCGTAGCTTGGTTTTTGCTTTGATACACATTATCGACTGTGGGATCTTCTATGGAGAGGTGTTTGTCTTTCCTAATCATGTCAAATCAATTGAACCGACCACAAGTGAACTCCAAATAAGGTGCCGAAACATCTGAATGATTATCAGTAAAATGGAAGGCACCTGTGCTAGTTTTCAAAGGGTCTAAATACTTTTTTTTTATTTTTAATACATTTTCAAAAATAATCTAAAATTCTGTTTCATCTTTGTCATTCTGGGGTATTAAGTATTGTCAGATGAGAGAATAAATGATTTTAGCACAAGGCTGCAGGGGTTTGAATACTTTCCAAATCCACTGTATAGTTCCTGCCTTGCAGCCTGTACCGACAGAATAGGATTTGGCCCCTTGTGACCCTGCTTTTGATTAAACAAGTTTGAGAATGTTGCTTAGTGATGTTTGACACATTGTTCTGAGCAGGCTTTCTTTTCAAGAACGTCTGCTCCTTTGTTTTGTTAGAATGTGTTTTCTTTTGATTAAAGCTTACTGACGGCTAACTTTCAATTATACTGTGCTGCTTTTTGGATGGATTGAAATCAATTCTGTCTATGATGTACCGTAATGGAATTTTTTAAAACTCAGGGTCCAACATTTATCAAGCTGTCTGGTTGACAAATACTACCATTACTGTGTTCGTTATGAAGGCTGTACAATTTTTTTCCTGAACTAACCAAACCAGATTTTCAGGTGAACATTTTCTTTAATGTGTGGAGAACAAGCATCTTTTTTTAGTTTTGCAATTTCTAAAAATCAGCAGTGCACACTGAACTCATGTTTTCCCATCCTTTAAATTCTTGAACAATCATTTCTGGTAAAGTCATCAGCCCTCATCTATGACACAATTATGAGTCTAATAGAAAATCTGTGTAAATAAATTTAACATCTCATTTGTCAAATATTGGTGGCATGGTGGTGTAGTGGTTAGTAATGCTGCCTCACACTACCTTGTTGACCATGTGGAGTTTATACCTTCTTTCTTTGACTGCATGGGTTTTCCCTCTTACATCCCCAAAGATGTGCATGTTAGGTGTGGTTAACTGGTGATTCCAAATTGGACCCCTTGGAGTAAGTGTGAGTGTGTGTGAGTGATCTTGAGATGGATTCACACTCCTTTCAAAGCTGATTCCTGCCCCACACCAAGTAATGTGCTGGATTGGCTTCACCTCTCATGACCCTGAATTGCCTTAAGAGGAATGGATAAATTTTATCATTTATCAAAAGCAGTGGCACAGAGATGTAGTGACTAGTGTGACCATTTTATTAGATTAGATTAGATAAACTTTTTTAATCCCAAGAAGAAAATCAGATGCATACTGCAGCAGAAACATAAAAAACAAGGATATAGGGACACAGGATAGATAATCAGCCAAACAATCAATCAGTTCACATATAAATAAAAATAAATAAGTAAATGTATATGGAAGAGAAAATTCAAAATGAACTTAAAGGTAAATCAATAGGAGGAGTTGAATTGCCTGATAACATTGGGCAGAAAAGACTCTCCAGATGCACTTCTTAGCACACAGTGGTGGAATGAGCCTATGGCTAAAAGTGCTCCAAGACCTCCAGGAGGTGATGGAGGGGATTTTTTGTGATGGACTCCAATTATGCTAACATTCCCATTTCCACAACAGCTTCCAGTGTGTCCAGGGTTTGCCCTGTGATGTAGCAGGTATTCCTGATAAGTTTGTTCAGGCATTGTGCTGCTTTTGAGCTCAAGTTGCTTCCACAGGACACTGCAGCGTAGAACAACACACTGGCTACTATGGACTAGTAAGACCTGAATCTCCTTAGAAACTACAGTCTGCTCTGACTCTTCTTGTACAATGCCACTGTGTTATCAGTCCAGTCCAGTCCAGTTTGTTGTTTATGTTAATCCCCAGGCTCTACACCACTTCCACGTCCTCCCCATGAATGATGTCTGGACTCAGAGAATACTTAAACATTCAGCATGAGTGTAAGGAGTCCCTGTAATAGACTGGTGTCTCATCCAGGATTTGAATCTACTTCCCCCCATATCTCAAAAATGGATAAAGTGGATCTGTGACATGGTCACTCTGCTCTGTAAACGTGACAATATTACTGCTACTACTACAACTTCTGTATTTATTTCTGTATTTTTATAAGTATTTATTATTTGAAATAGGAGGTATCACTCAAAGCAAAAATGAAAGAGTTTTCATAAATATTATAAAAGAAGAACTTTAACACAGTAAAACTGAGGAACTAAGGAGCACCCAAGGAACAGAAAGGTAAAAATAAAAGATGTTGCTCTTTTTTTCCTTCACATAGAAACAATTGTCTAAACCTTTTGCAAACTGACTTCAACAAGACCTAAGAGTTAGATGTTATCTGAGGGTCTGAAAAGCTTTTGAGTAATAAGACAAAAGGAATCTAACAAAAAGAATAGTGCACAACAGGTATTGTCTGTCTGTGCATTACTCTCTTATCCTTTTTTCTGTTTTGCAGATAAGAGATCCAGCACATCATCTCAGAAGTCCAAAGACTGACAATAAGAGCAAGAAAAAACAATGAAAATCTAATGAAAGAAGAACATTGTTTTCAAAATATTAACAGAATAAAGTACCTTCTCCAGTTATAGTGGACCATTCAGACAACCCAAATGAGCTGCTGCAGCACTGCCATCACCAGATGCTTGCCAAACGTGGTTTTGCCAATTAAAAATTAAAGAAAAATGCTTAAATTTTATTTTGTTTTTCCTCATCACTTTGGACATTTGTATTCTACTACTACTACTACTACTAATAATAATAATAATAATAATGCATTTTATTGGATTGCTCTCTTAAAGACTCTGTAAGGGACATTATAAGTAAAACCATAAAATACAGTATAGAACAGGTTAGCAATCAATATGATAAAATAAAGTGTATATGTTGTAAACATGTTTTCAAATGTAAGATAATAAAAAAGAGACAAGTTAATTGTTTCAGTCAGCCAGCCTCTTAAAATATATTTCATCAGACTCTGTAGAATCGACACTGGCTTTTGAAATTAAAATATATTGGATATTTGGTTGTGAATGTCTTTTTAATCCTTTTCACTTAATGAACTCTGACTGGAATGTAATAGAGAAATAAGTCAGATTTTAAGATAATTTTGACAAGGAAAAATAGAACTGAAAGGTAGAACTTCTTTCCCACCACCTGACATTTACCAGCCAGAGAGGTGTTTTTTGGGATTTGTTCTTAATTCATGGCCATATATATATATATATATATATATATATATATACATATATATATAGGGTTCATTGTGGAAATTAGTTTAGCTTGCTTTCAAATTGTACCATGCCACATTTTTTAAGGGTGGCAAAGTTGCTTCATACCAGTCAGTGCTGCTACCAAAATTCTGCATTCAGTTACTGGCCCTTTAACTATGACTGATAGGTCTTCATGTTCTCTGGCATGTTCTCCTCATGTCTTTCCTCCCAACTTGCAAAGATGCATTTGTTAAGTTCATTGGTGTTTCTAATTTGGGCTGATAGGTATGTGTATCAGTGTGTGCTTATATGTGCTCTGCAAAGGAACAACATGTGATTCACAATTGGCTCTTACTTTGTTCCTAATGCTGCCAAGGTCTCTATGGGCCTTTTAATGAACAATGATGGATTCGTATTAATTACAGTGTCAAAAGAGTAAGTGAAAAAAAATCCATAGACTAATGTTAAGATTCTTGAAGTTCTCTGAAGTTGAAGTATGGTGATTTTGAGCACAGATTAGACTTGATTCTGAGGATAAATCAAGAATATCTCAATGACAGTTACAGTATGAGTTGGTGAGATAATAAACTTAAAAACTGCCTCAATGCCAGCTCTACAATGTGACTGACCAAGCAAATTTGCATGTTTAGCTTCAATTAAGAAAAGTGTTATTTTCTCACTCTTGAGCAAGTTATTTATTGATGATGTTGCTCTCATTCTTATATGTTCTGCAATAAATGAAAGGCAATATCTGTAAATTTTATGTGTGTAACAAAGAAGCTGCAACACACTGATTCAAGCACCAGTTAGATTAGGAAATATTGTACACATTAAGTATCCAACAAATGACACAGAAAAATGAATGCTGAATGTACAATAGAGAGCATTGATGACATAAGAAATTTGAGCAAACTATTCTGCATCAATAGCTCATAATTAAAAAAAAACATTATGGTATAATATTGTGCTATTCTACATGCTATTGTTGGCACTTTGTAACAGCATCAAAAATAATACTGTAGCAAACACTGAAATGGAAACACTGAGACATACACACACACTGAATGAGATAAAGCCTGATAATGGTCACATTTATTCAACAATGGAATGATCCGTTGATGTAATTTCAGAAGAAGAAAAAAAAAAAGCTCCCCTAAATATAATTTGTATGCGCAGACTGTTACAAATTATTTATGATCAGAAATTTTCTGTTCTATGAAAAAGCTATCACCAGTAGGGACACTACGGCCTTTGCCCTGGCATTAATTTTCTGAATGTGCATTATAACGTCATAGGAGCAGTGAAGCTCATTCTGACAATATTGGGCATAAAGCAGGGACCAACACTAGACAGTACAACAGGACAGCACACACTCACCCTCACTGGGCCCATTTATAGTCACTAAGCCACTGAAGTGGCACATCTTTTGTATGTAGGTGGGAAATCGAGAATCTGAAGAGAATCCATGAAGATATGGGGGGAAAAATTAAAACTCCACAGAGGGAGGGTAGGCTGGGGAGTCAAACCAGTATTCGTGCAGTGGTGAGGCCACAGAGCTAATCATGATACTCCATACACTCAGCCTCAATATGTGTTTATTGTCAGAAATGTTCAGGATGATAACATTTATGACCTAAATTAAAACCTATGTGATGTTCCCAAAACAGTAAGAGCTTGAAAAAATTGCACTCACTCTACAGTTTTGACCGTGATTCACTACTGAATACTGTAACCCAACTTGAAAACTGTATTTGCTGCTCATCCATAAAGGTGTAATGATTATACAACAAAAACACGAATGCTCTTGAATCAAAGCCCAGACCTTAACCATTTTATATGAAGACTTCATCCACCATCCAGCTTAACAGAATTTAACACAATAGGCAAGGAAGAATGGGTGACCCAGCCACAGGGGATGCACAAAACTGTATTTCTTCATGCCGGTCCTAAGCCCAGATAAATGGGGAGGGTTAGGTCAGGAAGGGCATCCAGTGTAAAATTTTGCCAGAACAATATGCAGATAACAATACAGATTTCCATACCGGATCAGTCAAGGCCCGGGTTAACAATGGCCACCACCAGTACTGTTAGCCAACAGGGTACTGGCAGAAATTGGGCTACTGTTGGCTGAAGAAACAGAAGAAGAGGGTGAAGGCGTGTCAGGAGGCAGGAGAAGAGGAGGAAGGTAAAGACAGTGGAAGTAAGGGTAGGAACTTTGGATGTTGGCAGTATGACTGGTAAGGGGAGAGAGTTAGCTGATGTGATGGAAAGAAGAAAGTTTGATATATTGTGCATTAAAGAGACTAAATGGAAGGGTAGTAAGGCCAGGTGGATCAGATTCGGGTTCCAATTGTTCTATCATGGAGTGGATAGGAGGAAATATGGTGTAGGGGTGAACCTGAAGGAACAATATGTCAAGAGTGTTTTGGAGGTGAAGCGTGTCAGACAGGGTGATGATTATGAAGATGGAAATTGAAGGTGTGATGATGAATGTTGTAAGTGCATATGCCACGCAAGTTGCAATGTGTGCAATGAGAAAGAAAATTTCTGGATTGAGTTGGATGAAGTGGTGGACAGTGTGCTCAAGGGAAAGAGAGTGGGGATTGGAGCAGATTTCAATGGACATGTTGGTGAAAGGAACAGAGGAGATGAGGAGGTGATGGGCATGTATGTTGTTAAGGAGAGGAATGCAGAAGGTCAGATGGCAGTGGATTTTGTGAAAAATGATGGGCATGGCTGTGGTGAATATGTATTTTAAGAAGAGGGAGGAACATACGGTGATGTACAAGACTGGAGGAAGAACCACACAGGTAGATTATATCCTATGCAGTAGGGTCAGTCTAAAGGACACTGGAAACTGCAAAGTGGTGGCAGTGGAAAGCGTAGTTAGTATAGGATGGTGGTCTGTAGGATGACATTGGAGATCAAGAAGAGGAGGAGTGTGAGAGCAGAGCCAAGGATCAAATGTTGGAAGTTGAAAAAGGAAGACTGCAAGGTTGAGTTCAGGGAGGAAGTAAGACAGGACCTTGGTGGCAGGGTGACAGGAAAAAGGGTGCTTGGCTTGATATCTGGACAGAGAAAGGAGGAAAAGGAAACCTGGTGATGGAATGGGAAAGTACAGGAGCATATCCAGAGGAAGAGGTTGGTGAAGAAGAAGTGGTATAGTCAGAGAGATGCAGAAAATAGACAGGAGTACAAGGAGATAAGGCATAAGGTGAAGACAGAGGTAGTGGGGGTTAAAGAAAAGGTGTTTGATGAGCTGTCTGAGGGATTGGACACTAAGGAGAGAGAAAAGGACCTGTACCAATAGGCTAGACAGAGGGATTAAGCTGGGAAAGATGCGCAGCAGGTTAGGGTGATAAAGAATAAAGATGGAAACATACTCATAAACGAGGAGAGTGTTTTGAGCAGATGGAAAAAGTACTTTGAGCGGCTGATGAATGAAGAGAATGAGAGAGAGAAGAGGCTGGATGATATGGAGATAGTGAATCAGGAAGTACAATGGATTAGCAAGGAGGAAGTAAGGACAGCTATGAAGAGGATTAAGAATGGAACGTTAGTCCAAATGACATACCTGTGGAAGCATGGAGGTGTTTAAGATTAGAGATGACAGTGAAGGTTTTAACCAGTTTGTTTAATGCATCTTGAAAAGTGAGAGGATGCCCGAGCAGTGGAGAAGGCATGTAGTGGTACTGATTTTTAAGAATAAGGGAGATGTACAGAACAGTAGTAGCTACAGAGGGAAAAATTGATGAGCCACAGCATTAAATTATGGGAAAGGGTAGTGGAAGCTAAGTTAAGAAGGGAGATGATGATTAGCGAGAAGCTGTATGGTTTCATGCCAGGAAAGAGCACCACAGATGTGATGCTTGCACTTAGAAGAAGATGGAGAAGTACAGAGAAGGCCTGAAGGAGATGCACTGTGTCTTTGTGGACCTGGAGAAAGCACAACTCCTCCCTAGGCACCCTGTCATATGGTATTTTATGAGGAAGTCGCGAGTGGCAGAGAAATATAGTTGTACAGAATCTGTACAAAGGAAGTGTGACAATGGTGAGGTCTGTGGTAGGAGTGACAGGTGCATTTAAGGAAGAGGTGGGATTACATCAGGGATGGGTTCTAAATCCTTTCTTATTTGCAATGCTGATGGACAGGTTGACATTCGAGATTAGACAGGAGTCCCCATGGACTATGATGTTTGCTGATGACATTGTGATCTATAGCGAGAGTAGGAAGCAGGTTGAGGAGACCCTGGAGAGGTGGAGATATGCTCTAGAAAGGATAGGAATGAAGGTCAGTGGTAACAATATAAAATACATTTGTGTAAATGAGAGAGAGTTCAGAGGAGTGATGAGGATGCAGGGAGTAGAGTTGGGGAAGGTGGGCGAGTTTAAATACTTGGGATCAACAATACAGATTAACAGGAGTGTAGAAGAGAGGTGAAGAAGAGAGTGCAGACAGGGTGGGGTGGGTGAAGAAGAGTGTCAGGAGGGATTTGTGACAGACAGGTATCCGCAACTGTGAAATGGAAGGTCTACAGGACAGTAGTGAGACCAGCTATGTTATATGGGTTGGAGATGGTGGCACTGACCAAAAAACAGGAGACAGAGCTGGAGGTGGCAGAATTAAATATGCTAAGATTTGCATTGGGTGTTACAAGGATGAACAGGATTAGAAATGAGTACATTAAAGGGTCAGCTCAGGTTGGATGGTTTGGAGACAAAGTCAGAGAAGCAAGATTGTGTTGGTTTGAGCATGTGCAGAGGAGAGATGCTGGATATACTGGGAAAAGGATGCTAAGGATGGAGCTGCCAGGTAAGAGGAAAAGAGGAAGGCTTAAGATATCATTTATGGATGTGGTGAGAGAAGACTTGCAGGTGGTGGGTGTAACAGAGCAAGTTGCAGAGGACAGGAGGATATGGAAGTAGATGATTCGCTGTGGCAACTCCTAATGGGAGTAGCCAAAAGTAGAAGAAGAAGGCAAGGAAGACTGGGTGACAGTCAACAGGTTTAGATGTGTTAAGATCTTATAACCAAGAAGACTGCAAAGTTGTCACTTTGACCAATGGTTAATCTACATAATAATAGATGAGCTGGTACTTCTCTTTTATGACTGTTTTCTTCAGTTCCACTACCTTACACTAGCTTTCCCAAGGGAAGTATTGATCAATTGCTGCGAAGCACCAAGAAATGAACGATTAGTTTTCTCTGTGATGTAACAACCACTGCGAAATACCAACATAAGAACGATGAACGTAGAGAGTACACCCCAAGAAGTATTGATTGATTGCCACTAAGCACTGTCATATAAACAACAAGTGCATCACCCATTGGGTTTTGGAACCAAAGCTACATGAAATGCCAGTGCTAGGTCATTTTGCATCCTAGGTCAAGCTTATCAGTATGCCAACCAACTGTTCGGTAGCTAACCCGTGCAACTGAGTTGTTCCCCCTTAATTTGCCACTTTCAAACTGCTACTCGGGAGGGGGAGTGAGCAGCATAACAGCTAAGCAGCAGTTCAAAAGTGCTGCATGGCACCCTGAAAAAAGGCCACCGAGACTCGAATATTGATTTGTGCTACTCGGTCATCCCTCCTACACAAAGACACATGCAAATTGCAATGGGGCCAGTTTGTAATCTCCAGTTATTTAATAAGTTCAAAGTTTATTTCTTTTTTTGTTTCTTTAATTTTGAAAATGTACTGTAACTATATATTTCAGCAACCTCCAGTAGGAAAGAACTATGTAGGCGTGAGAGAAGGTGGCTAAAAAAGATAAGGCCTTAGTTGTTGCTTCAAACATTTCTTTGGAAGTGTTAGTGATCTCTAATCTTTTAATGGCACAGCAAATCAATAGTTTTTTAGAGCAATTCAAATTTTTTGGAAAATGTGTATTTTGAAGGATAAATAAAATCAATAAAAATCCTAGATTATGCATAGAGAGAAACATGGTCAGAACCAGGGACACAATTGTTTCAACCAGACTACAGTCAAACAATAGGAAGCAACAATTATTTGTGTGTCAGTGTACTATCACCACATCACTACAATGGGTCACTATGACCTCTTGTTTACTGAATGAACCCTGGAGTGAAGTATTTTGGCTGTAGTTATTTAATAGATGAACAGTGGGCCAACTAAAAAATGGAGCAGGAGTCCCCCAGTACAATGAACACCTGGGGTGGCTAGAGGGAATTCAAGGAGGTAGTCTTCAAAGTCTCCAGAGGACAGCCCTGATCCTGGAAGTAGTAACTGGGGTGATTCTGGAAGAGTTCCCTAGCCATAGCGTAGGCTACAAATTCAAGTTACCAGAAACTGAATGTGAATGCCAAGTTAAAACTACCAGCTGAACATGTATGAGTAACTAATGCTACATAAATCAAGCAAGGTGTGATGTATTGCTGACCTCTTACCTAATTAAATACTA
This sequence comes from Erpetoichthys calabaricus, assembly GCF_900747795.2. Taxonomy (NCBI): domain Eukaryota; kingdom Metazoa; phylum Chordata; class Cladistia; order Polypteriformes; family Polypteridae; genus Erpetoichthys; species Erpetoichthys calabaricus. The sequence goes on from NC_041395.2 coordinate 80,057,777, forward strand.
TAAAATGAAAAAATATAAGTATTTGGTCATATATTAATACATTTAGTATGGTTACTGTTTTCCATCATTAATTGCTTTCTGTGTGGAGTGAGCAGAAAAATCGATGGATTTCACATTCCTCCCAAGCAGTGATTTTAAAGTTGTGCTCACCCCAGAAAATGGGAAAGTGGAACATCACAAGTCATAAATCTGATCATTCTCATAGTGCATAAACACAACTTTAAAAGATCTTTCTGTGTCCCTGAGCTTAGAGTCTGAAGGTGACACAGAGGCAACAGTTGAGTTAATGGGAGGAAAAGAAGTAACAGTATATGAAAGAGGAGTGGAGTTCTTTACAGGAAGTAAATACTGTAGGTATTGCTATTTGTACATGTGGGCAAGTGGACCAGCCATCAAAACTTGATAGGCAGGGTCTACCACCTGTATCAGCAGGCACAATGTGGAACTAGGTCTTTGCTTCTTTCCCTTCTGTTTATACTTTTACCTTGACAATTTTATATAACCTCGCCTCTGGTATAAAATCCCTTCCTTGTTTGTATTTTGGCCTCTCAACTTGAGAATTCCCACTCAAGTTCAAAACAGATAAAAATGGTTTACGGATCGGACCTGGTAACATTTATAGTGAACCCAAATGGGCGAACTTCAATTTTTATATAAAACTATTTTCAGTGCATTAAAATTTCATGGTACAATATCCATCCATCCATTATCCAAACCGCTGAATCCGAACACAGGGTCACGGGGGTCTGCTGGAGCCAATCCCAGCCAACACAGGGCACAAGGCAGGAACCAATCCCGGGCAGGGTGCCAACCCACCGCGGGACACACACAAACACACCCACACACCGAGCACACACTAGGTACAATTTAGAATCACCAATCCACCTAACCTGCATGTCTTTGGACTGTGGGAGGAAACCGGAGCGCCCGGAGAAAACCCACGCAGACACGGGGAGAACATGCAAACTCCACGCAGGGAGGACCCGGGAAGCGAACCCAGGTCTCCAGTTCTCCTAACTGCGAGGCAGCAGCGCTACCCACTGCACCACCGTGCCGCCCCATGGTACAATATAAAAAAATCAATTGCTTGAACAAACGTATTATTTTATATTAGACTGATGTATGCATCCATAAAAACTTGCAAGATCATTAAAAGTTTAATTTGTTTCCATATTGTTTACAAGTCAGGCTCAGGTAGGTTAAAAAACTCACTCACGGTCACAAGGTAGGTAGGTCATTTTACTTGAACCCTGTAACTTTGTTGTTTAAGGTCAAATGTTTTAGCCACACCACAGTGTCTATTCATCTAAGCCTAGTTCAATGGGATCTGTCCTTTTTTTATGGAATTGCTCCTTGATCTTGATAAAGCAAATGGAACTAAAAAGCTATTCCTTCAAGAAGCCCGCTTTAGTCTCATGGCCTCTGCCAGGAGTAATTTATGGGAATGAGGTAATGCCGTAAGTTGACACTCAGTACGTCCTCTAATGATGGCCATAAAGGTTCTATCTGTTGCAGAACAGGCTCCCCATGAGACTGCTAAATCCAAAGATCAGCAGACCAAATATCAGTTAAACCCTTGATTTTACTAGGCTGTCATCTACCCATTCTAATCTATGTTGGTTTTTTACACAGTACTATGATACAATGGTAAACCAGAGTTTAATAGTGTCTTATCCCATTGTGCCAGTTATTAGATGCCTTTTTATGATTCTGAACCTACATTTGATGATATTTACTTATTGATGTAGCCTTCTAGGAGGACATCTTTTGCTTTAAATGTTTCATATGATCTATGGATGGTGCTATCTATTTGCTTCATCTCTGTATCACTGATCACATCAAGTGCAATTTGCCAGAGGACACATTTTATACTGGGATTACCCTATCATTGCTGCATATCTTGCAATTGCTTTATTTATTATTTTCACTTTTTTTTTCACTTCATACTGTATTAATAGTTCTTTTTTGCCATTTATTAAATTAGATATGAAAGTGTCTAACACTGAATTTAACATTTAATAGAACATTCAGAAATAAAATTCATTAACAGAAGAAAAAGGGTAAAGACTGCCAAGGCAAATTAATAAGAAAAATCCCCAGGGTGACATGATTATTTTCTTCAGGTTGCAGACCCTCAAATAGTAAATGAAATGGCACAGCTTGCACTCCCAGTCATCCTTTTCTGCTATTCTTGGGAGCTGCCCTGAAGAGGCAAGGGTTTCAAGTTACAGCTACAAAAGTGGATTCTAAAAAGACGGTTTATCTCTGAGCTACACCTTGGCCAGTTCCTCTCTGCATCTCAGCAGTAGCCTGATAACTAAAACTGGGGAACTGGCAGCAGCAAATAAATTTGGAAAACACCCATGTGCACTCAACTTATGGCTGTTCACTTCACTTTCAAAATATGCCACCCAATAATCAAATGCCTAGAATCATAAAGCTTGGACTGTCAAACAGCACTTTGTCATGACTTCCTAGTCTCCCAACTGGATTATTGCACCTCGCTTTCAGTGGTGCTACAAAAAGTATTAAGAAATTTAAAATGCTACATGAATCAAACACAATGAATATGTCACCCTTCAAATAGCTGATAGTAACAATGTTGTCTTTAAAACTTTGCTACTGATATACAAAGTTGTTAATTCCATCACCCCAGATTATCTGTCATCGTTGCTTATCTCATATGGACTGGCCTTCTCACTATTCCAAACATACATAATACAAACACTTAGCCAACACTCATTTAGTTTAACAGCTCATACTTAATGGAATTCTCTTTCTAGGTCTGTCAGTGGAGTGTTGTCCATGTTTATATTCAATTCAGCTTAAAAAAGCCATTTTTTTGCTCTCAGATTTTAGTTTGAGACTTAATTATTCTTTGACTGACTCTTCTGAACCTACCAAGTGGTTGACACCATCTCAGTTCACATCCAGAATATATCAAGGGGTTCTTTGAAGTCTGATGCCCTTTATTTATCATGTCTTAAATTCTGAATTGAACTTTGTCTTAGAACAATCTAGACAGGAAATTCAGCCCAACAAAGCTCACCAGTTCTATACACTGTCACATACAATATGTGCGTCTGAGGATCTCCTTGAAAGCTCATTCTAGGTAAATGGTAACCCACCAGGGCGAGAGGGGGCGCTGTCACTTAACTTGTTCCCTCTTTCCCCACAGCTCCCAGAAGCCTCCCAGTGAAGGAAACTAGCTCCACCCCTTCCAGTCCTCCCATTATAAAAAGACAGAGTGCCTCCATTAAGTCGTCTTGTCTTGCTGAGACCAGTTCTGGAGCTCTGAGAATACTTTCTGTTGTTGTGGTTGATTACCAAGCGCTACAGTAGTTTTGATTTTGTTCTTTCTTGCCCTATGTTAAGTATTACAAGACGGCACCTGTTTAAGTTTGTGAAATTTGAAGGAATTAAAAGGGACTACCCGGCTGGAGTCCCAAAAACTTTTCAGTTGCTCCGGCTTCGCTTGAACTTGTGTTCGGCCACCTCACAACACTTAATTCTTCTAAAATAACATCAAAATATAATAAAATAACATCTGGCTTTGAAGGTCCCTAAGGTCGTACTGTCTACCACACTACATATTCCAAGTGTTTATGGTTCTCTCTGTGAAGAAAAATGCCTTACTATTTGTGAAAACATTTACCCTTATCAAGTTTCCAACTGTGTCTCCATGTGTTCTTTCTGAACTTGACCCACTGTACTAATTTCCTTCATAATTTTAAACACTTCAATTACATCATCTCTTAATGTGCTTTGCTTAAAATGACAGACAGACAGACAGACAGACAGACAGACAGACAGAGATAGATAGATAGATAGATAGATAGATAGATAGATAGATAGATAGATAGATAGATAGATAAAACTGTTTATATAGCCTAAATAAGCAATACATTAAATATTGATGCACAAAAATATTTATAGATAAGTTTATAGATGTACACATTAATATGGGACAAAGAATACAGGATGTGCCATAATTTCTGGATGCAGTTGGTTGACCTCAGCACCACTGAAAAGCACTATGTAAAATGAAGACAGATCGTTTGGCATTTTCTTCAGGTCTATCTTTCAATCTTTCATTTTTATTGTCCCATTACCAACAGGCACATTTACAAAATGTTGTACTGAGCTAGCAAGATTACAATACATCTACTAAATGCAAACCCTGAGGGGCAGATCAGAAAGAACTCACAGGCACACCAAAGAAATGTAACAATGGTTGATCCCAGGATGAAATGTGTCTTGCACTTAAAGTAGTCAATAAATAGTGATAAATAAAATGAAACTAATAGGTCCATGTGTATAAGTCGTAGTATTGTCACGTGTACAGAGTACATTGAAATTCTTAGACGTTTGTGTCTGACCAACATGCAACACATCACCACTTTCTACTGCCATGATAAACATGAATGTATAAAAATACACAACTCAGTTTTATTTGATAGAAAACACAACTCAAATTACATAATGTACTCCTTACATTATGTGACACTCTCAATGCCTGAAACCACATGGAAAGCAGTAACCCTTAAATCTCCAGAGCTCTGAATGAAACATGCAAAGTAGACTTGACTTGTAAAGTTGACTTTCTTTATCCTACTTGCAGGCTCTTCTGATAGGTAAACATCAAGCAAATGTTTTGTCCAACCTAAGGCATATCATACAGTAACTGACGTAATATCCATGACCAGCCATGATTATACTCTTTGGACAAGGACCTCAAACTTTAAAATCTACTTTGTTCCATTATTTGATCCTAAAATAATCAATTACGATGCCTACCCTCCAAAGGCAACTCAAACCTAACATTTAAAGCAATCAGTACACAGGATTTAAAATTGATTAGTTCTATTAAACGTCTTTCAATTTCAGACCATCATAGATGGCTAGCACAGCTAGAGCTCAAATATATGGATTCAGACTATAAGATGCTCACTTCTTTTAATCTAAATGAAAATAAAGCATGATATTGTGCTCTGAGAGCCAGCAAATTCAGGAAAACCTTCTGCTTATATCAAAACAATTAGATTGTATTTTAATGTCCTACTATAATTAAAATGTTAATGACTAGCCATAACAGTTTAATCTGAAATATCAAACATTATTCTGACTTGTGACTTTAAGTTACCTGCTTGATACACATTGCTGAGCACATGGTGAATTTCTGTGAGTGTGTAGATTTTAATTTAAAAGCAGCCTAACACATTCACATAGCAAAGAAGTAAGGAGACCATTTTAGTTTATAGTGTGTATATGTTCCACCACTGACAGCTTTCAGCAAATAAAATCTTTTGTTGATAACTGTGGCTGGCTATGTGTGCTGCTTTCCCAAAGCAAAGTTTGAGGAAAAGAAGATTATAAAAAAAATACAAGATATATTCTGATTAACCAAGAAAGGTGATCATACAAAACTAGACATTTCTGCTTGCATACATTGTAGCTGAGTTATGATGTTGTCTAACCAACAGCGCATTTATTATTAAAACCACTTAGTAAAGCACAGGGTCATGGAGGCTGCACTCTATCCAGGGATCATCAGGCATAAGGAACGGACCAACCCTGAATGGAGTGTAGGTCAGTGCTTTGCATTAACTTTTTTAAATAATGAACATCCACTGCACCAAACTGTAAAATCTGTATGTGAAAAAATTAAACAGTCATTTACAACTTCCAACATTAAAAAGAAGTCATATTAGCGTCTTTTATATTGCCAGTGTTCAGCAGAATTTTTGTTTATTTTTAGTGTTAAAATGTTCAAGGGAATGCCAGGCAGAATACAGAAAGTACTGTTGTCTCTTACGGACAAAGGTAAAGGAGAGACAAGCATATGGAATGATGTGGAAGTCTAAACTACTCCCTAGTATAAACCACCTGCCTTTACAATGCAGTGCTAATACTGGCCAAAAAATTGCCACTATGTCAAAATTACATATAAACAGAAATACCGGTAACAAAGTGGAGCTAGTTTTAACATATATTTCATTTGACCTTTCTTTTAACACAACTTTTCAACCAAAAATTAAAGATAATACAATAACGTGCACTAATAAATTAATAAATAAAAAATATATGGAAAAGAAATAAGTCTCTTCACCTTTGATTCAAAGTGCTACTCTGCTACTTCCTCTTCCTCATGACACCCAGTAGTTTAGTGACATGGAAAATAAACTCCCAAGTTTATATTCAGTACTTTAAAGAGGTGCTTTCATATCTTACATTTTAATCTTTTAATTTGGTTTGCAAAAACTTACTCTTAAAAATATGAACTGATAAATCCTAATGACCTCAACATCTGATTTCACCAGTTCCCCCATCCTGTATTTCTACTGTACAATAAACCATCTCAGTAACTCTAATTACATAGTTGGCATAAAGCACTGTTATATTTTTTCCTTTATGGAAGGTAGAAAAAAACAAAAGCTTTTCTAAGAAATTGACTGACTGAATTCACAAAGTCCATGTAGGCTGAAAAGCTACACTGTGGTTAACAAGTTCATAAAACAACAGTTAAGTGCAATTAAATGCCAACCCACTCTCCAGCAACAAGCTGCAATGAAACAATACCCATTGTACTTGTCCCCATTCCACCTCAACGCCTCTTGATATTAGCTAGTGGATGAAGAATATTTAAGCAGTCCTCAAAAATCACATATGTTGACCCAAAAATATTAAAGTTTCAAGGTCTTGGTGTGGTATTAGTGTGCTACCAGCATTACACTTGCATCATCACACTCTGGGTGACTCCATTATAACAGATTCTATAATACTTTAGGGTGTCTAACCAGAAGACACAAGCTGATTTATGATCTTCTCAGGTTTCTCTGGCTTTACACATTAGCAGATCACAGCCTGTTGTTGTCCTCCTGTTGTTTTTTTGCATTCCCCATTCCCCTAAAGCTGTGACTGAGCTCAGTATATTTAGCCATTAAGCAGATGTAAACACACAGGTTTTGGGGGCTGAACAAGCAGGTGAATTGAACCTAAAAAAGCCTGACTTAGACATGCCTGGGCACTTTGAATCAATAACAGAACTGATTAATATGCAAATTCAAGACACCCAATGAAAGCATGTCTTCTGATCACATGGGTAATCTGAAATGATACAGCCGCTTGCAACATTTCTGGTGTATATAAAGTTGACCATTGCAAACTATGGTTTGCAGAGCCACCAATGGAATCTGAAGCTGCAACTTTGGGCTACACAATTAATTTTTTATAATAATTGCAAAACATGGCACTTAAAGCATTCTGTTTAGCACTGGTTTTTCCAGTTACTGAGCACAAGTGCATCAGCGAATCTAGTGGACTCGCACCATACGAGTATACCATGCTGAACACATTTTTAGGAGTGTGATCCTGAACAAAATCCTTCAAAACGTCAATTTCTTTCTCTTTTATTTGCTGCAACCTCCAGAAAAAAGACAAGTGTAAGTACTTTTGAACCTGGATCATTTGACACATTGTAGACGCTTTAGTACCAAATAGAAGAGAATTGTCCGTAATATAGAATTGTCTTGTATTCAGCAAAAAAAGCATACGGTGTAAATTATTGGAGCACACCACTCAAACATTTATACAACCATCTACAATTCAATCACATAGTGTGTGAAAAGTACATAAAGCAGTACCTAATCTCGAGTCCACAAAACAGATAACCTTTAATTATTGTTTATGTTAACACAGTTCGCATCAGACAGTCTATGGAAAGCAAATTCAGATAGTGGACGTCATCATGTTTTATCTGTCAAGACAAGGCTCCAACTAAAGCTGTGCAAAGATGGTTTTCAAAGTGAACATCCATGGTAAGAGATACATCCTCCCCTTCTGCAGCTATTTTTCCGATTTTGTGTTGCCTTTACTTTATTCAAAACTATGGACGGAATTTGAAATGGATATGAAGGAAGTGGAGCTTTATGCAACCACGACTGAATTATGGTGGAGATGAAGTATTGAAGCATGCCCGAGCATAGTGGTTTATTATAGTGCTGCTTGTAAACAGCACATTTTTTATCATTAGCGGAGTTTGACACCAAGGATGTGGCGGTGGGAGTTTTGGGGGAAAGTTCAACCATAAAAAAAATCTACATTTATTAGAGTCACAACCGTACTACCCCTCCTTTAACCGCCACCTTATCGTGGTGGAGGAGTTTGCGTGTCCCAATGATCCTAGGAGCTCTGTTGTCCGGGGCTATATGCCCCTGGTAGGGCCACCCAAGGCAAACTGGTCCTAGGTGAGGGATGAGACAAAGAGCGGTTAAACAAACCTCCTATGATGGAAAACAATTTTGGACAGCGTTTTCCCTTGCCCAGACGCGGGTCACTGGGGCCCCACTCTGGAGCCAGGCCTGGAGGTGGGGCTCAATGGCGAGTGCCTGGTGGCCGGGCCTGCACCCATGGGGCTCGGCTGGGCACAGCCCGAAGAGGCAATGTGGGTCCCCCTTCCCATGGGCTCACCACCTATGGGAGGGGCCAAGGAGGTCGGGTGCAGTGTGAGTTGGGTGGTGGCCGAAGGCAGGGACCTTGGCGGTCCGATCCTCGGCTACAGAAGCTGGCTCTTGGGACGTGGAATGTCACCTCTCTGAAGGGGAAGGAGCCTGAGCTAGTGCGCGAAGTTGAGAGGTTCCGGCTAGATATAGTCCGACTCACCTCGACGCACAGCTTGGACTCTGGAACCAATCTCCTTGAGAGGGGCTGGACTCTGTACCACTCTGGAGTTGCCCCCGGTGAGAGGCGCCGAGCGGGTGTGGGTATACTTATTGCCCCCCGACTTGGAGCCTGTACATTGGGGTTTACTCCGGTGGACGAGAGGGTAGCCTCCCTTCGCCTTCGGGTGGGAGGACGGGTCCTAACTGTTGTTTGTGCGTATGCACCGAACAGCAGTTCGGAGTACCCACCCTTTTTGGAGTCCCTGGAGGGTGTGCTAGAGGGCATACCTTCTGGGGACTCCCTCGTTCTGCTGGGAGACTTCAATGCTCACGTGGGCAATGACAGTGAGGCCTGGAAGGGCGTGATTGGGAGGAATGGCCCCCCCCCGATCTGAACCCGAGCGGTGTTTTGTTATTGGACTTCTGTGCTCGTCACGGATTGTCCATAACGAACACCATGTTCAAGCATAGGGGTGTTCATATGTGCACTTGGCACCAGGACACCCTAGGCCTCAGTTCGATGATCGACTTTGTGGTCGTGTCGTCGGACTTGCGGCCACATGTCTTGGACACTCGGGTGAAGAGAGGGGCGGAGCTGTCAACTGATCACCACCTGGTGGTGAGTTGGCTTCGATGGTGGGGGAGGATGCCGGTCAGGCATGGTAGGCCCAAACGTGTTGTGAGGGTCTGCTGGGAACGTCTGGCAGAGCCCCCTGTCAGAAGTAGCTTCAACTCCCACCTCTGGCAGAACTTCGACCACATCCCGAGGGAGGTGGGGGACATTGAGTCCGAATGGGCCATGTTCCGTGCCTCTATTGTTGAGGCAGCTGACCGGAGCTGTGGCCGTAAGGTGGTCGGTGCCTGTCGTGGCGGCAATCCCCGAACCCGTTGGTGGACACCGGCGGTGAAGGATGCCGTCAAGCTGAAGAAGGAGTCCTACCGGTCCCTTTTGTCCTGTGGGACCCTGGAGGCAGCTGATAGGTACCGGCAGGCCAAGCAGAATGCGGCTTTGGTGGTTGCTGAGGCAAAAACTCGGGTGTGGGAGGAGTTCGGGGAGGCCATGGAGAACGACTTTCGGACGGCTTCGAGGAGATTCTGGTCCACCATCCGGCGTCTCAGGAAGGGGAAGCAGTGCAGTGTCAACACTGTATATGGTGGGGATGGTGCGCTGCTGACCTCGACTCGGGACGTTGTGGGTCGGTGGGGGGAGTACTTCGAAGACCTACTCAATCCCATTAACATGCCTTCCAATGAGGAAGCAGAGCCTGGGGACTCAGAGGTGGGCTCCCCCATCTCTGGGACTGAGGTCACCGAGGTGGTCAAAAAACTACTTGGTGGCAGGGCCCCGGGGGTGGATGAGATACGCCCGGAGTTCCTCAAGGCTCTGGATGTTGTAGGACTGTCTTGGTTGACACGCCTCTGCAACATCGCATGGACATCAGGGACAGTGCCTCTGGATTGGCAGACCGGGGTGGTGGTCCCCCTCTTTAAGAAAGGGGATCGGAGGGTGTGTTCCAACTACAGAGGGATCACACTCCTCAGTCTCCCTGGAAAAGTCTATTCAGGGGTCCTGGAGAGGAGGGTCCATCGGATAGTCGAGCCTCGGATTCAGGAGGAACAGTGTGGTTTTCGTCCTGGTCATGGAACAGTGGACCAGCTCTATACCCTTAGCAGGGTCCTGGAGGGTGCATGGGAGTTTGCCCAACCAGTCTACATGTGTTTTGTGGACTTGGAAAAGGCATTCGACCGTGTCCCTCAGGGAATCCTGTGGGGGGTACTCCGAGAGTATGGTGTACCGGCCCCCTTGATAAGGGCTGTTTGGTCCCTGTACGATCGTTGCCAGAGCCTGGTCCGCATTGCCGGCAGTAAGTCGAACCCGTTTCCAGTGAGAGTTCGACTCCGCCAGGGCTGCCCTTTGTCACCGATTCTGTTCATAACTTTTATGGACAGAATTTCTAGGCGCAGCCAGGGCGTTGAGGGGGTCCGGCTTGGTGGGCTCAGGATTGGGTCACTGCTTTTTGCAGATGATGTTGTCCTGTTTGCTTCATCAGGCCGTGATCTTCAGCTCTCTCTGGATCGGTTCGCAGCCGAGTGTGAAGCGGCTGGGATGAGAATCAGCACCTCCAAATCCGAGACCATGGTCCTCAGCCGGAAAAGGGTGGAGTGCCCTCTCAGGGTTGGTAGCGAGATCCTGCCCCAAGTGGAGGAGTTCAAGTATCTCGGGGTCTTTTTCACAAGTGAGGGAAGAATGGAGCGTGAGATCGACAGGCGGATCGGTGCGGCATCCGCAGTAATGCGGGCGCTGCATCGGTCTGTCGTGGTGAAAAAGGAGCTGAGCCGCAAGGCGAAGCTCTCAATTTACCAGTCGATCTATGTTCCTACCCTCACCTATGGTCATGAGCTATGGGTAGTGACCGAAAGAACGAGATCGCGAATACAAGCGGCTGAAATGAGTTTCCTCCGCAGGGTGTCTGGGCTTTCCCTTAAAGATAGGGTGAGAAGCTCAGTCATCCGGGAGGGGCTCAGAGTAGAGCCGCTGCTCCTCTGCATCGAGAGGAGTCAGATGAGGTGGCTCGGGCATCTGATCAGGATGCCTCCTGGACGCCTCCCTGGTGAGGTGTTCTGGGCACGTCTAACCGGGAGGAGGCCCCGGGGAACACCCAGGACACGTTGGAGGGACTATGTCTCTCGACTGGCCTGGGAACGCCTTGGGTTCTCCCGGAAGAGCTAGAAGAAGTGGCCGGGGAGAGGGAAGTCTGGGCATCTCTGCTCAAGCTGCTGTCCCCGCGACCTGACCTCGGATAAGCGGGAGACAATGGATGGATGGATGGATGGACAACCGTACTACTATATCGTATCCATACATCATATCCCAAGTCACATATCATAAATTGTTCATAATATAAAGTTACAATATACCCTAAATCTCGCTAACAAACTTATGCGGCCATTTGGACAGGCAGCACATTCACGACGCGGGCATGTAGAAACCGGTGCGTGACTTTGCGGTCATTTGAATTGCTACTTGAGAATGAAACATGCGGTCATTTGAATTGCTACTTGAGAATGAAACATGTAAAAGTGGAAAATACTGTATACAAAATAAACAAGCTGAAGCGACCTCTCTCAAGCTAAATATGAAACAGCAAACTAATCTGTAATCTTTGTTCAATAGAATGTTTCTGTGTTTTAAGGTTAGGTATCGTTGAATGATCATATTCGTTGGCTAACATATTTACTTTAGCTGTAGCCTTAAAAAGAAGTTGAGGAAAAAACAACTAACCTTTATTGCGGCTTTAGTTACATAGTGCACCTGTCTCTTTGTTCAGGCCCCGATGATGCTCCATTAAACTCGGCCTATGCATTTTCCTCAACACCTGGAAGGCAACTGCATGACTGGACCAGACCCTTGAGCTTTGGTGGGACAGGCTGCCTTAGAGATCACTTGAGCATTAATCTTGTGACTTTAAGTGTAATCTAAACACATGTATATAGCTCGTGCATATATATAAATATGCTGTTGCTATATCTTACATAGTGTGAGTAACAGTTGACTGCCTGATAATGTGAAAATATTATGTAAGCATTAAGTGAACTTGAAAAGTATTTACACAGTGATTTTCCGTTTTTGGTGCTGCATGGGTATTCTAGTACTGGGGTTCCGAAACATTTTAAAGCCATAGGCCCCCCAAAACATTGTACCATCTAGTCAGGGCCCCCATTAATATAAACCCAATCCTGGGAAGTAGGGCATGATCATGTTTAAAACAATGGTTCTTTAATGGCGCTTTATGGTTCTTAACTGGGTTTTATGGTTCTTCATCAAGCCATTGCTTGATGGTCGCTGGGATGGGTCCTTTGCATTTGCAGTTGGTTTTTTGAGCTTGAAAAAACTGTGTAATATGTAGGAAAAAAAAACCTGAAATCTCTAATGTATAGTAAGGGTGCAGGACACATAACAGATTAAGAAAACCTGGACTTATCCTGTGTTACTGGACGTGTGTACTGTAGCAAGAGTCCTTTTAAAATCATGAGCCATAGGTATTTCCCAGCCACAAGGGATGCACAAACCAGTGTGTTTCTTCATGCTGGTCCCAAACCCGGATAAATGGGGAGGGTTACGTCAGGAAGGGCATCTGGTGTAAAATTTTGCCAAATCAATATGCGGACAACAATACAAATTTCCATACCGGATCGGTCGAGCCCCGGATTAACGACCACCACCACCAGTACTGTTAGCCAACAGGGTGCTGGCCGAAATTGGGCTACTATTGGCCGAAGGAAAGGGGGGAGACGTGTTCGGAGGCAAGAGGAGAGGAGGAAGGTAAAGAGAGTGGAACTGAGGGTAGGAACTTTGAATGTTGGCAGTATGACTGGTAAGGGGAGAAAGTTAGCAGATATGATGGAGAGAAGGAAGGTTGATATATTGTGCGTGCAAGAGACTAAATGGAAGGGGAGTAAGCACAGATGGATCGGTGGTGAATTCAAATTGTTCTATCATGGTGTGTATAGGAGGAGAAATGGAGTAGGGGTTATTCTGAAGGAACAGTATGTCAAGAGTGTTTTGGAGATGAAAAGAGTGTCAGACAGAGTGATGATTATAAACCTGGAAATTGGAGATGTGATGATGAATGTTGTTAGTGCATATGCCCCACAAGTTGGGTGTGCAATGGGTGAGAAAGAAGATTTTTGGAGTGAGTTGCATGAAGTGATGAACAGTGTACCCAAGGGACAGAAAGTGGTGACTGGAGAGGATTTCAATGGACATGTTGGTGAAGGGAACAGAGGAGACGAGGAGATGATGGGTAGGCATGGAGTTAAGGAGAGGAATGAAGAAGGTCAGAGGATAGTGGATTTTGCCAAAAGGATGGACATGGCTGTGATGAATATGTATTTTAAGAAGAGGGAGGAACATAGGGTTACGTACAAGAGTGGAGAAAGATGCACACAGGTAGATTATATCCTATGCAGAAGAGTCGATTTGAAGGAGGTTGAAGACTGCAAAGTGGTGGCAGGGGAAAGTGTAGTTAAGCAGCATAGGATGGTGGTCTGTAGGATGATGTTGGAGATCAAGAAGAGGAAGAGAGTGAGGGCAGAGCCAAGGATCAAATGGTGGAACTTGAAAAAGTTAGATTGCAAGGTTGAGTTTAGGAAGGAAGTGAGACAGGCACTGGGTGGCAGTGAAGAGTTACCAGACAGTTGGGAAACTACAGCAGATGTAGTAAGGGTGACAGCAAGATGGGTGCTAGGCGTGACATCTGGACAGAGGAAGGAGGAAAAGGAAACCTTGTGGTGGAATGGGGAAGTACAGGAGAGTATACAAAGGAAGAGGATGGCAAAGAAAAAGTGGGATAGTCAGAGAGATGCAGAAAGTAGACAACAGTACAAGGAGATAAGGCGCAAGGTGAAGAGGGAGGTGGCGAAGGCTAAAGAAAAGGCGTATGATGAGTTGTATGAGAGGCTGGACACTAAGGGGGGAGAAAAGGACCTGTACCGATTGGCTAGACAGAGGGACAGAGCTAAGAAAGATGTGCAGCAGGTTAGGGTAATAAAGGATAAAGATGGAAATGTACTCACAAGCGAGGAGAGTGTGTTGAGCTGATGGAAAGAGTACTTTGAGAGGCTGATGAATGAAGAGAACGAGAGAGAGAGGAAGTTGCATGACGTGGAGATAGTGAATCAGGAAGTGCAACGGATTAGCAAGGAGAAAGTAAGGACAGCTATGAAGAGGATGAAGAATGGAAAAGCTGTTGGTCCAGATGACATACCTGTGGAAGCATGGAGGTGTTTAGGAGAGATGGCAGTGGAGTTTTTAACCAGATTGTTTAATAGAATCTTGGAAAGTGAGAGGATGCCTGAGGAGTGGAGAAGAAGTGTACTGGTGCCGATATTTAAGAATAAGGGGTATGTGCGAAACTGTAGTAACTACAGGAGGATAAAATTGATGAGCCACAGCATCAAGTTATGGGAAAGAGTAGTGGAAGCTAGGTTAAGAGGTGAGGTGATGATTAGTGAGCAGCAGTATGGTTTCATGCCAAGAAAGAGTACCACAGATGCGATGTTTGCTCTGAGGTTGTTGATGGAGAAGTATAGAGAAGGCCAGAAGGAGTTGCATTGAGTCTTTGTGGAACTGGAGAAAGCATATGACAGGGTACTTTGAGAGGAGTTGTGGTGTTGTATGAGGACGTCAGGAGGGGAAGTGTGACCGTGGTGAGGTCTGCGGTAGGAGTGATCGATGCATTCAAGGTGGAGGTGGGATTGCATCAGGGATTGGCTCTGAGCCCTTTTTTATTTACAATGGTGGTGGACAGGTTGACAGACGAAATTAGACAGGAATCCCCGTAGACTATGATGTTTGCTGATGACATTGTGATCTGTAGCGATAGTAGGGAGCAGGTTGAGGAGACCCTGGAGAGGTGGAGATATGCTCTAAAGAGGAGAGGAATGAAGGTCAGTAGGAACAAGACAGAATACATGTGTGTAAATGAGAGGGAGGTCAGTGGAATGGTGAGGATGCAAGGAGTAGAGTTGGTGAAGGTTGATGAGTTTAAATACTTGGGATCAACAGTACAGAGTAATGAGGATTGTGGAAGAGAGGTGAAAAAGAGAGTGCAGGCAGGGTGGAATGGGTGGAGAAGAGTGTCAGGAGTGATTTATGATAGACGGATATCAGCAAGAGTGAAAGGGAAGGTCTACAGGACAGTAGTGAGACCAACTTTGTTATATGGGTTGGAGACGGTGGCACTGACCAGAAAGCAGGAGACAGAGCTGGAGGTGACAGAATTAAAGATGCTAAGATTTGCATTGGGTGTGACAAGGATGGATAGGATTAGAAATGAGTACATTAGAGGGTCAGCTCAAGTTGGACGGTTGGGAGACAAAGTCAGAGAGGCGAGATTGCGCTGGTTTGGACGTGCGGAGGAGAGATGCTGGGTATTTTGGGAGAAAGATGCTAAGGATAGAGCTGCCAGGCAAGAGAAAAAGAAGAAGGCCTAAGAGAAGGTTTATGGATTGGTGAGAGAGGACATGCAGATGATGGGTGTGACAAAACAAGATGTAGAGGACAGAAAGATATGGAAGAAGATGATCCGTTGTGGCAACCCCGGCGGAGCAGCCGAAAGAAGAAGAAGAAGAAAGTATTTCACAAATATGTTACCATCTAGTCAAGGATATTCACTGTATGGAGCCTGTTACATATATAAAGTGATTTTTCTGGAACCTTCATGTGGATGGGTCTTTTGGGAGCCAAAATGGTTTCCTTATGGCATCACTCTGAAGAACAACTCTGACACATATACTTTTTTAATAGTGTAGTTACTACTAATAGTAGTAGTCACCTAGTATGATTATGGATTATAGTAGACCTTTTAATTAAAGTGAATGTTTACCTACAGCAGACATATGTAATCAACTGTTGTGGGATATCCCTAGGCCAGAGGTTCTTAACCTTTTCTCTTGGCATACCCTCTCCAGGAAGGTAATGTTTTAAAATACTATAATTTTTTTAGTCTTAAATTGTTGTTACTCTTATTAGGCACAAACATGTAAAGGGTGATACTTCAATCCCTCATCCCTAATAATACATTTTTGGATTTTGACAAGTGATTACTAATAGTTTTTGTGTTGGTGCATGTGTTTTAATTTTTTTATTGTAAAACAAATTTATTTTAATGAATTATTTCTTTAATATAAGACCGGAAATGTTGTTTGATATGGAATAAAAAATCAAAAACCTAAAATTTCCATACTTTTACTTTACAAAAATTATCTAGTTACATATCAGTCCAGATCAAAAGAAGTATTTACATGTTACTTGGAATTTCTAGTAAAACAAAGAACAAAATAACTCAAACTTAATGTGAATAATGAGTATGCTTTTTGGTTCTCCATTTCCCTCAATTTATTTTTTAAGGAAAGTTCCTGAACATTGACTGAAAAAAAAGCTTTACACTATGAATTAGTATTAGTAAACACTGAAATGTTACATATGTTTATTTTGTAATTAATAATTGTTAACTTTAGCCTTTATTTCTCATTTTATACTCTTCTGCATTAGACTGACAATGTCTACGACTGTTATGCAGTAAAAACTTTACCAAAACTAAAAATAGTTTCAGTAAACAATTTATTCAATATACAGTAGTTATGAACCTTAATGAGAAAGACACACAGACACACACGCATTGTGCAAACATCTTGTTAGGGGGTGGAGAAGGTGAGTAAGACAATACTCACCTGTTAAGATGTTCTTTTCCACAAAAATCCCTTGTTCTTGACATGTGGTTTCCAGAATGGCTTGCTTTTGAAATGGATCGACTCAAAGAGGTGGACAAAGGTGAGAGGGTGGGGAGAGACCTCGAGTTCAAGAACAAGAACAATTCAGGAGGATAAGATGGGGTGGGCGAGACAGGAGCAACGTGAAGTGGAGCAAAGTGCCGGAACTGAAGTGAAGCGGAGCACAGAGATGCGGGCCCAGGCAATATGTTTATTCAAGGGCAACTTTTCCAGTTTGTGTGTCTGTGTCTGTCTGTTCCCTTGCGTATTGGGTTGCGAATGCTCAACTCTGGTCAATAACTATTTTGATATAAGACTACTATAACGCACAAATTGAACAACACATTGAGTTATAAAGTACTAAAATCTGTGTGAGAAAATTTAAAGACATTCTTAAAAAATGTTTTTTTTTATTTTTATTTTTTTAAGAACGCAAACCTCGGCAGGGCTGCAGTGGGTACTTTCAAACCCCCTGTTCAAATTCATTGTATAAAGGACACAATGGCACAAACATGTAACATGTGTTACCATCTAAATATTTCTGGTACTTGCTACATATTAATATTGTCACATTTAATGCTTTTACAAAACAATCAGGTTGTCTTTACAATAACTTCTTAATCTTGCATGTAAGATTTTATTCTGCTTTGATTTTACAAACACATGTAGCATGTATGCTCTTAATTTAGGAGAACCCCAATTTAGCATACCGATGAATAACATTTTCTCACATGTTACATTTTTGAATGGTGAGCGGTGATGATGGCTTGTTCTCTGAATAACATTCATTTAGAGAAAGAAAAGAGAATAAATTTGTGCTACACTTAAATGTTATTTATTCATTACCTGAATATCAGTAATTTACAAACATTTTCTGTATTTTCAAAAACTGGGACTCATATTTTAATGTGTTCTATATCTTTATTATAAACAATAAATAAGAAACAATATTGTTAAAAACACTACATTTTCAATTTTTTAACAAATTCAGCATTTAACAATTTCACATTAACAATGTTTTGAGTGATTCTCTTGAAAACTGCTAAGGTTCTACTGTGCTGTTTGTTTACAGAATGCAGTGTGCGCAGTTGGCAACACAAAATCCATTTATCATTGTAGTACTATTAATTGAAATTAATAATCACAATTTCAATATCATGAGTAATAATTACTAATTATGTGGTAATCATGCACTTGGAATGCAACTTATTCAAATAGATTTCTTTGTCACAAACATATACACCAGTTTTTAATGTAATATGAATCCTTCACAATTTTCGCGTACATTTTTTTGCTTAAAAAGGCTTTAAATTGTGATGTAGCTGTAACAGCTGTGACGGGTGGCCAGGTCCCATGCCCGGACAGGACGTCCCTTCAACACTGGATCTGGGGGAGTAGCCATGGGATGCACTCTACATCCCCTGGAACGCAAGGTGGCAGCCCTCCTGGGTTACATCAGGGCCACAGGTGTGGGACTTCAGGACTCAGACCTGTTGGACTCTGTGGCCACCACCCGTAGGAGCTGCATGGCTTAACGAGCCTCTGTGGGCTGGAATGCAGCCACACCCAGAAGTGCAGCCTAATTACCACCTGGAGCACTTCCGGGAGGGCTACAAAAAGAGCCTGCAGCCAGTACTCCAGTGGCCAGAGTCAGGAGGAGAGGATGAAGCTTCAAGGGAGGAGTGGTGGTGCCGCCAGAATTGTGTGTTGCCTGTGGGGTTCACGGGGAAGACGTGGCCCACAGGTGAAGAAAATAAACAAATTGTGTTATTTTATACATGCCTCCGAGTGTAATCTGTACCGGGTCGGGCGCTATATAGTGCCATTGTTACACAGCGTACTGTACATTGATACCATCATGATTAAAGATCTGCCAGGGATCCAACACTAATAATAAGCCAAATAGAAGTTTAATTTTATTTATTTAGCTTGACTAAACAAGACAGCACGACTGCAGTAATGAGAGATGCATATGGCAAAAAAGCAGTCTTTTAATTTACACATCTCACTAGCACACAACTCAATTAGGGTCCATTGATTCATCATGGTGATCCCTCTAAATATAAGATGAGTTTCTTTATGCAAATTAATCCATCTGTTTACGCTTGTGTTACATTATAACTGCCTTTTCCTTCTAGTGAAATGGGTTCAGAGATGGTTCAGTGAAGTGTTAAAACCACTAACCAAACACTGGCATGATAGATGCCAAAAATACATCAAAATTGCACCCCATTTTGTGTGTGTTTACAATTTTTGGTCTCTTATCTGTTTCACACTTATGGAAAACTCCACATTTGTGTGGATTTATTCAGTACACTCTGTCCTGATTGTGTGGCTGGCTGAATGTGGAAACATCCAAACTCCCACCTCATCACGAAACCTGCAAAGATTTTGTGTTGACCAAAGGCAAAATCCCCCATTTAAAATAAAATATGAGGTATCATTTTAGAATAGATGTCCGAAATATGCTGTACTTACCATGTAATTACCTGTATAATTACAAAGTAACAAGGTGTTATTACCTTGTACGTACTGTGTAATAGAAACTACAGTAGAATGAAGTAATCAGTTCTAATTGTTATTCCACAATTTATATACATACATACATACTTATAACAACTGTGAAATAATAATTAAAACTGAGTACTTCATTCTAGCATTACACTGTATTACACAGTAAGGATAAGTTAATAATGTCTAGTTACTCTGTAATAATACAGGTAAACTACATGGCAAATACAAAATAATTAGGGACACCTAATCTAAAGTGATACCAAATATGATTTCATATTATAAGAAAATAAAATGTAAAAGGGAGAGTTACCACTTTTTATAGGCCCCCTTAAACACAGGGACAGGAGATTTACTTGCAATATACAACTGCATTGAACTCCACTTATTTGAACAGATCCAAACAGGATGGATCTGTAAGATGAAAATGAAGTACAGTGAATGAAATTCTGGTGAAAGTAATTAATCCATCCACTCATTTCAGGTTAGATTCACAGGGAGCTTGAACCAATCTTACTCAGAAATGCTAAACGTTTTTATACATTTTTACTGAAATACTTGACCTGAAGTTTGTAAAGACAGCACACAGACTTCTCATTGACAATATCTTTGTTATAATAGTTTCCATTCATCCTTTATTAAACCTGCTTAATCCAGTTCAGGGTCATGAGGGCTGGAACTTATAACAGCAGCATCAGGCACAAAGTAGAAACCAACCTTGCACAGGACAGAAGTATCTGAAACATAACACAAATGTCTTTGGTATGTGGAATAAAAACTAGAGCATGCATTGACAATCCCATGTAGGCGCAGTGTGAATATGATTCCACACAGACAGCGCCTGGGATAGTACATAAACCCAGGACTCAGAAAATAGGAAGGTGCTGTGCTAAGAGGAGCCAGAGGAAAGAAAACAAGCCAGAGGGCAACACATACATAGGAAGACCTAAAGTATCCACAGTGCTTTGATTATTCGGATAATTTGTACCTTTTGATGTCCAGTTACATTCTTTTCCCGTACGCTAAATTCACCATGTACAGTAAATACACTTTTTCTTGGCCTACTTGGTGACATTTTGGGTTTGGAGATGGTTCAATAGTGTCTCCTAATGATAAGCTTGGTCAGAATTTCATTCAGACATTGCTTTCTGCAGCTGGCCAAGTCTGTCTGATGTACTGTAACAGCATTTCGTGGCACCTGATGCAGTGTAGGAAAAAAATAACACAAGCTAGGTGAAGATATTAAAATAAATAAGGGTGGCTGTGCTACCTCATAGTCTCACAGACTTGGGCTCAGTTTCAAGCCTAGTCACTATCCATGTGGAGTCCACATATTGTCCTGGGTTCATTTGCATTCCCCACACATCCCACAGCAGTGTCTCTTTTATTATTCCTAAATTGCTCGTTCTGGGTTTATGAAGGAATGGCACTCCATGTAACGCACTCCATGTAACTCGTAATGGATGAATGAGTTCTAGCTCCCTATGGCCCTGCACCACAATAAAAGAATAGAAGAATAAACTTAGAAGTAAATAAAGCCACCGACTTTGGAATTAAATTCCAGCAGGCTGCCAATTATTGCCTCTGGCACTGTGCATGCCTTGCAGCCGACAAGCGGAACAGAAGTGTCTGTGCATTCACATAATGGGCATTGTTTGAAGCTAAGGATGAGGCACAGAACAGCGGGACTCACAAATTCCCTGGCAGGAGGAGGATGAAAAGGAGAAATCTGGAATTAACATAAGAGACCTTCATCTGGGCTGAAGGGCACCTAAGCAGCATCTCCCACAGCTGCCAAAAGAAATGACATTTGGCAGCTCACTCGCTCAGCCAGGAAGGCTCACATGCTCTCACGCACCTCCCACCAATTACTGTCACCACTCCAGGACAACATAAACAATGACAGACAGATAACCTTTGCCCTTATCACCTGCTGGATTATTTATTCAGACCAAGGACTCCAGGACAAATTCCAGCAGAATGTGCTGCTATTCAAAAGGGACACCACCACCTGCCCAATCCGCCATTACTCAAACAGACAAATCGTTATGGAGAGAGAGCAGGTGTCACAACAGATTCCGGTAAGGTTTCCTTTTCATACCAAGGAGTTCCCAGAGTGATGTTTAAAGACACAAGATTCAGTCAGATTGGGCATTAATAATCCGTGGTCCTATCTTGTGCCTGATATTACCGGGATAGACTTCGGCTAATTTGAAGACAGATTGTTGCAGAATCAGGAAACTGATAAATAATGAATGATGCTGGGTGGCACTGTACTTAAAGGCTCTGACAGAACTGTCTAAGGACCCGCATTCAAATCTTGGCCAGGTCATTGTCAGTTTCCCAGTGTCACTGTGGGTTTAATCCCATATTTAAACACATACATGCAAAGTGAACTGAGTCACACAGAAAATGTAAAAGATAGCTTGGGGTCAGAGAGAATGGTCATAAATCTCATAGCTAACTCGTATCTCATAATGCATTGGGATCATACATCATATTTACATTAAATACAATACAATACTCACTTCCCACTTTAAAATTACAGAGAACTTCTGAAATAAAAAATACAGTAAGCAAAGTTACAGTTTTAGAATAGTGGGTGTGTGTGAAATACTAAAGTGTGATCCACTGACATAGTAACAGCACCATGCATTATATGATGGTAGACAAGCTTTTCTTTGAACCAAAAAATCTGGGTTCAACTCCTGTCCACTACATTTAAATTTTTTCTTAGCCTCTATTTTATCATGGCTTCAAGCTGCCATGGTGGGCCATATTGTCTCGGAGTTATTTATTGCAATTTGAGGTCCTTAGCGCTAGAAAGAAAAACCAAGAACATTGTATATAAAGACGCTTTTCCACTGCTAACAATTGGGTATTAAAGTTTTTAATATAAAATTTGTAATTACTTTTTACCTTTCTACTTTCTCACATGGGCAATGGCGAGTACCTCATGCAGTGTGTATATTTACACAAACTATGTGATGATTTCCAACTTTATGTTTTGTGTTAATGCTGGCATTTTCCTTAATTCTTAATACTACATTTGTAATTATTGCACAGCAAGTTTATAAGTGGAAATGTGCTTAGGAAGAAAACAATTCATTAGGGTACAGTTGTAACTAATGTCTGGTTAAGTTTGCTGAGGGCAACAGAATCATTACAGACGGACCCTCATTGAACTGCCCATTTGGGGATCATCAAATATCAACATAATGATATTTTATAAAGGTCATTTAAATGGAGACGGATAATACTTTCTTGAAAGGCCTATTACTGTCAAAACCTTCTGTATGTTCTTAAACTAACTAGGCAGGTAGAAACTCTTAACCACCTCATGTTTAATCTGGGCATTTTTAGAATTTTGTTTCTATGTCTGCATGCATCTCCTTCCAGGAATCTGACTTTCTCCTTCAGTCCCAAGATATGCTGGGAGGCAGCTGGTCAATATACATTCCATAATTGTGTGTGGCTGTACTTTTGTGCCATATGACAGACTGGCATTTGTGAATACGAGATTAAGCTCTGTTTCTGGATAGGCAGCTATAAAAATGGATGAATGGATGTGAAAGTAGGCCCTGTCAAAGTATGTGATGTGTAAATATAATGCAGCAAACTATAAAATTAATGTACACTGAACTTGCTTGAAGTATGCTCACTACTTTCTTAAAGCTCCAGAATCAAGGCCTTGATCCCCAGCCTGGTTGTTGTCTGTGTGAAGTTAATCTTGTGGATTTTTTCAGGCAGGCCTGCTATGGTTTGCACCCTCCTTCCAAAGAGATCCATTAAAGTTGATTAATGCCTCAACATGAGCTACACATGAGTATGTGTGGTGTGCCTTACCCTGTAACTGACAAATGCTCCATGTAGGATTACTTCTGGTTTTCCAACAAGTGCAGAGAGGAAAGGAATGGAAAAGTGAGCTAAAAATAATGAATGCATGAGCATATTTTCCTTAATCTGCTATGAAGAGGCAGGGACATGCTATGCATTTCAAATAATGCAACAACAATGAAAATTGTACAATCCTTTTAGCAATTAAAGCACAACATCTGAAGAGAGGCATAATAAAACAGGCCAGGAATTACTCAGTGAGCCACTGTAAACATGTGTGTATGACTGGTGTCCTGTCTGGGGTTGGTTCCTGGCTTGAATCTTATGCTACTAGGATACACCTGGTGCTCTATGATCCTGTCATGTACAAAGTAAGTTCATAAAACAGGTAGAGGATAAGATAAAGTTATGAAATGATCATTTCCAAATTTCTTTCTAGTTCACTCCAAATCACTGCATGACGAGACACTTGAAATCAGTCGAGGCTCACCACCGAGTAGTGCTGTTCAGCTTGAGAATGCTTTTTCAACTAATTACGGCTTGCTATTATGATTATAGTCAAGAGCTATATA
The DNA here is from genome assembly GCF_900747795.2 of Erpetoichthys calabaricus. NCBI lineage: Eukaryota > Metazoa > Chordata > Cladistia > Polypteriformes > Polypteridae > Erpetoichthys > Erpetoichthys calabaricus. The sequence goes on from NC_041395.2 coordinate 80,081,631, forward strand.
GTTGGAGAACATAAATACAGTGGTGTGAAAAACTATTTGCCCCCTTCCTGATTTCTTATTCTTTTGCATGTTTGTCACACAAAATGTTTCTGATCATCAAACACATTTAACCATTAGTCAAATATAACACAAGTAAACACAAAATGCAGTTTTTAAATGATGGTTTTTATTATTTAGGGAGAAAAAAAAATCCAAACCTACATGGCCTTGTGTGAAAAAGTAATTGCCCCCTTGTTAAAAAATAACCTAACTGTGGTGTATCACACCTGAGTTCAATTTCCGTAGCCACCCCCAGGCCTGATTACTGCCACACCTGTTTCAATCAAGAAATCACTTAAATAGGAGCTGCCTGACACAGAGAAGTAGACCAAAAGCACCTCAAAAGCTAGACATCATGCCAAGATCCAAAGAAATTCAGGAACAAATGAGAACAGAAGTAATTGAGATCTATCAGTCTGGTAAAGGTTATAAAGCCATTTCTAAAGCTTTGGGACTCCAGCGAACCACAGTGAGAGCCATTATACACAAATGGCAAAAACATGGAACAGTGGTGAACCTTCCCAGGAGTGGCCGGCCGACCAAAATTACCCCAAGAGCGCAGAGACGACTCATCCGAGAGGTCACAAAAGACCCCAGGACAACGTCTAAAGAACTGCAGGCCTCACTTGCCTCAATTAAGGTCAGTGTTCACGACTCCACCATAAGAAAGAGACTGGGCAAAAACGGCCTGCATGGCAGATTTCCAAGACGCAAACCACTGTTAAGCAAAAAGAACATTAGGGCTCGTCTCAATTTTGCTAAGAAACATCTCAATGATTGCCAAGACTTTTGGGAAAATACCTTGTGGACTGATGAGTCAAAAGTTGAACTTTTTGGAAGGCAAATGTCCCGTTACATCTGGCGTAAAAGGAACACAGCATTTCAGAAAAAGAACATCATACCAACAGTAAAATATGGTGGTGGTAGTGTGATGGTCTGGGGTTGTTTTGCTGCTTCAGGACCTGGAAGGCTTGCTGTGATAGATGGAACCATGAATTCTACTGTCTACCAAAAAATCCTGAAGGAGAATGTCCGGCCATCTGTTCGTCAACTCAAGCTGAAGCGATCTTGGGTGCTGCAACAGGACAATGACCCAAAACACACCAGCAAATCCACCTCTGAATGGCTGAAGAAAAACAAAATGAAGACTTTGGAGTGGCCTAGTCAAAGTCCTGACCTGAATTCAATTGAGATGCTATGGCATGACCTTAAAAAGGCGGTTCATGCTAGAAAACCCTCAAATAAAGCTGAATTACAACAATTTTGCAAAGATGAGTGGGTCAAAATTCCTCCAGAGCGCTGTAAAAGACTCATTGCAAGTTATCGCAAACGCTTGATTGCAGTTATTGCTGCTAAGGGTGGCCCAACCAGTTATTAGGTTCAGGGGGCAATTATTTTTTCACACAGGGCCATGTAGGTTTGGATTTTTTTTTCTCCCTAAATAATAAAAACCACCATTTACAAACTGCATTTTGTGTTTACTTGTGTTATATTTGACTAATGGTTAAATGTGTTTGATGATCAGAAACATTTTGTGTGACAAACATGCAAAAGAATAAGAAATCAGGAAGGGGGCAAATAGTTTTTCACACCACTGTATGTGCATAGCTTTTAGTTAAAACAGGCTCACCTCTGAAATGTTGGGGACTTTTTCAACCCAACACCATGCAGCAAGCAGTAACTTAAGCCATATACAGTATGTCACAGATGTGAGGTACATCTGTGCCACACGCCATGCTGGCAAAGTCAGAGATTTTTTTTTTAAGGACACTGGTCCTCTAGTCATAGTTATACGGAGGATGCATTTTGTTCAAGATCCATGCTATATCTGGAGCCACACCAGATCTGAGTAGCAGGAGCCTGTTTTGTGAAGCTGATACCTGTGTGGCAATTGTTATGTTATGTGTCACAACAAATAGAAAGTATAACAAAATCAGATTTTGCAAAAAGTCATTTATACTTTAGTAATGTATATCATTTTTGTACAATATGTTTAAAATAGGTGATTCTTCATTTTTTATAAAAATTATAGATTTTAGCAGTAAAAATATTTATTTTCATATTATTTATAATTTGTTACCAAAAGGTATATTCACCATCATGAAAACAATGATTCTAATGACCAGCATGCCAAAGCACTGACAGTTGGTAATTAAAATGAAATTTGCTGAATAAAATTACAGATGACACAGTGCGTGTCGATTTTCCTCCAACAACTTCAAACAGCTGAGGTTAGGTAAATCAGCAATTCCAAATTTGTACCAGTGGGAATGTGTAACCTAAAATGGCAGGGCATTCTGTCCAGGTTTCTCCTGCCTTTAACCTGGTGATGAAGGGTTCCAGTCCACACGATGCTGTATTGGAGAATTTCAAAATGTATACGTATGACAAAAAATGGGTGTGTTATCACCTGTAAGGAAAGGCGTCAGAGCGGTGCAGTAATTGGGGCAGCTGCTTTACACATCCAGTGACCTGGATTTGAGATTTCACTCCATATTGCTTAAACATGCAGAGTAGGGTTTTTCTGGCCTAGAAAGTTGATTGTGAATGTGTGTGGCTGAAGGTGACATTGATGAACTTGTATCTCATCAAGAGTTATTTTCAGTCTTGCATCCAATATTGCTGGAATAGGCTTTGGTTCCCCACAACCCTCAAATGGTGAGAGAAGATGAAAGGACATGTACACATATTTAAAATGCCCTACTCTGATTTTCAAATTATATATGAAATGCTGTTGCTTTGCATGTTTTGATGGTAAATAAAACCAATGTTCAAGATCTCTTTATCATAAATACTTTCCAGACTCCATGTTAGTGTCAATCCAAACCATGAAAAAGGCACAATGAACAAAATGTGTGACTTTGATTATATTTCTATACATTCTTTCATTTCATGGACTAGATGTGGTGGCTAAAACAGAATTATATGGTTTAGCCTCAAATGAAATGGCAGTGAAAATCAAACCATTAATAACACAGAAATCTGCCCTACTTGGTCACACACAGTCTGCCATATGCTGAACATTCTTGTTGAAATGGATGCTGTACTGATGAAGTTTAAAAATACTAAAACCAACAGTGCTGACCTGACAGAGGTAAACTCAGTTTAAACATCCGTTAAGTGCAGAAGACTGAATATCACCCAAAGGGCATGCCAAGTCTTTTTCACGGCGACATGTTGACACCTTTCATTGCTTAAAAGTAGTTGAAGATTTTAAAAATGCTTCTAAGAAATGCTGTTTGACTTCCAAATAATTTTATCTGAATCCTATTTCGGAAAACCAAAATTGCTATGCCAAAAACATAACACAATCGGGGGAAAAAAACCAGAGTAAAGAAATGGTTTGAATGGAATCGGAAGAGCATTTAATTTTTGAAAACATTTAAAATGTTTTTCTTCATTCACTGAAGACACTCATGTCGGGGAGTGGAAATTCCATGACTATTTTGACTCAAAATACTAATAATAAATAATATTTTATTTATATAGCACCTTTCCCATGCTCAGGACTAAAGCATTCAAATGCAGATCACATGAAAGTCAAGTGTGTCTGTATTGAGTTTAGCACCACATATAAAAGTAGTCTAAGTTCAGTCTAAAAATTCTGATTTCTTGTCTTATGCTGTTCACATTTAGTCACATATAAATGAAGAAAATAAAATCAGAACTGAGTCACAGTATTAATGTAGCCATGGAGCTAAGTATGTGAACCCTTTGGAAATAACTGAGTTTATGTATAAATTTGTCTTAAAATACAACCTGATCATCTAATTTACAACAATGAACAAACATAATCTGGTTTAACACATTGAATACATCGTTCAAACATTCACAGTGTAATCTGGAAAAAGTATATAAACCTGTAGGCTAATGACTTCAACAAAAGCCAACTGAAGTGAGCAGGACCTGGAGTCTAGTTAATGAAACAAGATTGGAGGTAAGGTTTAGAAACAGTTTTATCTAAAGAAAGACTCACATATTTTGAGTTTGCTGTTTACAAGAAGCATCTGCTGTCGAGTATGCCTTGCTGAAATAGATCTACGATCAAGAATTGGTGATCTGTATAAAGCTACGAAGGGTTACAAAGTAATTTCTAAGAGGTTAGATATTCATTAGTCCATGTGGATGAGCTGAGTTAGTCCACCTTTCCTGAAATGAACATGAATATAAGAGTGGGAGCGGGGGTCTGGAGTGTAGGTGGAAGGGCAGGAGGGAGTTTGTGAAACATCCAAGGATACAAACAGGGATAAATGTCGAACTGTGCTGTTGATTGCTTAGACGACCCACTGCAATATGGAACCATGGGAGACAGCTCCAGTGCTTGAGAAATATATAGTAGTACATAGTAAGATAAAACTGTGCAAAAATGGAGATGATGTAGTACTTTGGCTACTCTCCCTACAAGTGGATGTGCACCCAAGATGACTCAAAACGCACAGAGTAGAATGCTCAATGAAGTATAAAAGAACCCTAGAAAACCAGCTAAAGGCTTAAAGCAGTTATTGGAACAGGTTAACATCTCTGTTTATGAGTCTACCACACAGAAAACATTAAACAGACAAGGTGTTCATAGGTGGACACCAACAAGGAAAACACTGCTCTTCCAAAAAAAAAAAAAATATATATATCTAATAGATATAGATATAAAGATCTATATATATCTCTGTATCTCTATCTATCTCACTACATGGCTGAACTTTGCCAAAGATCACCTTGACACTCCAACAATTCTACTGGGAACATGGTTCATGGACTGATGAAGCTAAGGTTTAACTGTTTGGGAAGAATACGCAGCAGTACATATATCCACATCAAACCATGAAAACATCCCAATGGGCCAAGTATGCTTGAGAAAGCATCATGATTTGGGGCCATTTTGATGTCTCTAGGCCTGGACAGCTTGCCATCATCAAACAGCAAATTAATTTCCTAATTTATCAGGGTATCTTACATGATAATGTCAGAGTGGCTGTCTGCCATGCTGTGACTCAGCAGGATTTGAGTGATGCAGCAGGACAACAACCCCAAACATTGAAGTAAATCCACTACAGAATGTCTTCCAAAAAAACAGAAAATACACTTTTTGGAATAGCCTAGTCAGAGCCCAGACCATAGAGAGGCTGTGGAATGACCTCAAGAAAGCTGTTCACACAAGAGATCCTAAGAATATGGCGGAGTTGACACAGTTCTCTTAGGAAGAATGATCTAAATTCCTCCTGACTGTTATGCAGGTCTGATCCATTAGAGGCTGGAAGGAAGTTGGACCAGTTATTTAAATGCAAGGGATTACATATATTCCACAGCACACAGTGAATGTTTGATGGGTTTGTTCAATACGAACATTATTAAAGATAATATTCTTGGTGTGTTATTTGCTTAAGTATATTGAGTTTGTCTACATTTGCGACTTAGATGAAGATCATATCACATTTTATGACCAGTTAATGAAGAGAGGTAGGTAATTCCAAAAGGTTGACATTTTTTCTTGCCACTTTATATCTTTAGACTTCTGTTCTAGCCTCCATGAGTATAAAACTGCTGTCATAGACTGCTTCCATGACCACACACACACAGGATACTTCATTCTTGCTAGGCTTGAGTGTCATTGAGCATATGTACTCTTGTTATAGTGACTTCACAATACGTTTCCAAAACCTGTTAAATTAATATTCTGTCTAATGACAGTGTTTGTAAGCTGTATTCAGCGTTTTCTGGAGGTAGGGATGTCAGAGGTTTTGAGGTAAGGCTGTTATACTTTTGAATGATGGCACCAGTAAGTGAGGAGATGTTACATATGGCTTAGTGCATCCATTTAAGAATTTCACTGCACTCTGTACACATGACAATAATGACCCTGTAAAGCGTCTGTAATCACATTAATCTTTAAAAAAAATCACTATATTGAACTTCCCTGAGTTAACTGTGCCACAGAACAGACAAACACAATACCAAAAAGGTCACAACTGGTTCAGTGATGCCGAAAAACGTGCAAATTCTTCAAAAAGTCAACACTAGGAGTTTGAGTCCAATAAGATAAATTCTCACTGTACACAGTGCATACAGTACATATAATAAAATGATCCCAAATTAAGAGTAACAAGATACCAAAATGATTAAACATGACCAAGAAAACTAACATAGATCTCCATTAGCAACACAGTAAAGGCAGCCGTTTCATTTGGATTTGCCCAGGAAACAGGAGATCTCAGACAGATGGAGACACAGTCGGATTGAAGCATTAAATTCTGTAAGGATTTAAATTACTTGCACTTTTAAGAGCTTCAGTAGAACAGCCAGCACTTTACAGAAAGCAGTCCCCAGTGTCAACTTACATGAGATATGTCATTTTCTCATGATCAAAATCGTTACGAAAAGTACATGTGACATTTACAGAAGGGTAAAACACTGCAGAATACTCTATAGGGCAAGTTGCAAAGCCAAACCAGAAGCGTTCAGCTCCCACACACAGCAGGCGCTCAGCACATTTTTACTCCTATTCTAAACTGTACTAAATAAAGCTTATGCACTCCCACCACCTCACTCTGGCTAATCTGGTGTTCTGATTGGCCACATTCTGACAATGAGGAAAACAAATGAATGACTTCTTAAGCTGTATGCATGCTCAGATAATACAAAAGATACTTTAAAACTATAATGATACAATAAAATGATCAAACTATACTGCAAAATTATAGACTAGTTAGAATTAATCTCACTTGAACAACTCATCCTGAAACTAAGTGTGCTGACGGGATTTACATGAAAGGTAACATTGAGTCACACTACGAGCACCAGGTCCTCTTATTGTGACAGCCCTCAAATGGCCGGTGCCTGCAAGCATTTGCAGGATGAGGAATAATGCAGCATATATAAAAATGTGTTTGAAGAATACAACAAGTTTTCCTGATTTTCCACAACCAAATGTTTCTCAAATACATTCGCTTTTCGAAAGCAGTTAAGCTATAGTCAAGCTATGGTCATAACCTCATCTTATAGACTATTGGCAAATATCCTTAACTTTTAGTGTATCACAAATATGTAAGGATGAAGACTCACTTAACTTACTCGGCAAAACATTTTTGAATATATCCAGAAAAACTGCCAGTGTTAAATTAACACTTAAACGATATAGATTTTTTCATATACAGTATATAGTGTTATTGTATAATACATACCAATCATTTATGCAGTACTCACAATTTGAAAACATTTTTAAATAAGTTAAATGGTACTGTACATGGATATACAGCAAGAGCATGAACATATTGTGAATGCATTGTAATTATAAAATTTTAAAAAATGGTACACTTAACAAGAGCATCATAATAAAATTAAATACATTTAAATGTCTTTCGGAGTTGACATTTTCAGCCCTTCATGCCATGATGCACTATGCTCTTGAATTAAAATTTCACCTTTTTACAGTTTTCTTCTTATCAGCATGGTAAAGTGTTCAGATGTTCCCGGACATGTTGAATAAGTAAGGCGTTTATATGGTCATGTATGGAGGTATCATCAATTAAAATGCTAAATTTCGTTTTGTGGTCTGAGGTTTCAAATGCGTATTGGGTCCACTACAAGCTCCCCTTCCAGAAGATACTTTTTAAAAAACGTTTCAATTGACATTTGGTATGCAGTGCAATCATTCTTTAACTTCAAATGCGAACAAATGAAACTGCATCCACCATCGAGAATCGCAGGGGGATATTACAAGCCAAACAAAGTGATGGTTCATGACAGAGTATACGTTTTGTGCCTCTGGCCATAAAGAAGTTTACAAGAATCAACAATAACACGGGCAAGACGAGAGCTTCTCTCCAGTGGGACATTTCTGCAAAAGTGGCCCCTAGAAACACGTGAAGCAGTAACTATTCCGGTGACAGCAGCAGATGCGAACAGTCACTTGTACTCTAGTAAAACCCCCGTGTTCTTCAGGAATTCAAGTCAAGGCTGACTAAATTGGGTAACCAAAAAAAAAAAAAAAAAAAGGCAGGCTCTTATCGTTACGCAGAGCGGTCCAATTCGTGACGACGGTACCAAGTTAGCAGCTAGGAGGCTGGACCAGACTGGGTCTCCCTCTAACAAAGTCATCACCGCTTAAAATGTTGCTTATGTCCTAAGCAGTTGTAGCATTTGGTGGTCATTCAGACCACGCACGTCAAAGAGCGCGGCTTGCGGTTTAGGTCTATGTAGATTAACGCTAAGCTGAAAGTTGAAGCTTCCAGCTCGGTCGAGTCTGCACAGGACTTACCTCTGCGTTGGGTGGAGGGCAGTCTCTCGGCTCAGCGCACAGGCAGGGACGCACAGGCTGCTTAGTGAGATCAGCATTTTAGTATTTTGGAGAGGGGGGCGGAGGGGTAGGTGCGCACCCGAGTGAGAGAGCGTGCGATTGGAAAGAGCAGTGCGATTAGGCGGCACAGTGGAGAATTTAAATCAGGCAACACCTCCATCTGGTGGTGAATATCGGTAATGACCGCTCAGGCTTCAACGTGGGATCGTGACTTTGAAGATAATAGACCCTCGCTGTTTTTCTTTTACAGTCGTTCCACAAAAACTTCATTATAGTGCTTCAGTTCAATCTTTTTCCTTTTTGAATAACTACAATATTAAAATAACTGATAACCATATCCTCTAGATTTAAATAATTACGGTGGAAATAGGAAAAAAAGAAATACATGTACTACAGTACTGCTTTCCTTGTTTGGCAGTTAAAAAAAAAACCATGGGAGATTTTGGATATACACGAAATAACGTGGATGGCATGGTGGCATAATGTTTAGCGCAGCTACCTCACAAATCCCACATCCAGGCAGTTATCTGTGCAGAGGTATTCTTTGTACACCCCTAAACAAGTGTCTTAGATCACCTGGTGATTGCAAATTGACCATATGTGAGTATGGTTGTGGTCTATGCCTTCTTGGAGTAGTTCCCTACCTTATGCCCAGTGCTGGCTTAATAGGGTATGATAAGATTATGAATTAACATATAGGAGTTCATTAAGAGTGTAAAAAGATGAAAAAGTCAAAATAACTTTAAATTAGGCCAATGTTTAAACAAAGGTTAACATTATAAATAGTTTAGACCCGTTTGTTCAAAGTAATACAATGCCAACTCTGCCAAAATGCAATATTTATTTCTTGCCAAAACTCATTCTCTTTAGCCTGGTAATATTAACAACTATTTAATATGCACATGGATATGTCCCAATTAAAAACAAAAAAAGGGGTAACTCATATTTATAATTGGCTACTCAAATACTTTCTACGAATGCATTTATTTTTTAATGTCAAAATTGGTAACTTTTACAAATGCACAACATAATCAGAAACCCAGAAACACAAAATACTGCAGTAAGTGCTAAAATTATTTTCTTACTGGCATTATACATATATATGGATTATGAATTGCCACGGTGCGTGAAGTTTGCATGTTCTCCCCGTCCCTGCGTGGGTTTCCTCTCACAGTCCAAAGACATGCAGGTTAGGTGCATTGGCGATTCTAAATTGTCCCTAGTATGTGTGTGTGTGTGTGTGTGTCCTGCAGTGGGCTGGCGCCCTGCCCGGGATTTATTCCTGCCTTGCACCCTCTGCTGGCTGGGATAGGCTCCAGCAGACCCCCGTGAACCTGTGCTAGGATATAGCAGGTTGGATAATGGATGGATGAATTGTCACAGATATAAGGCAATTGAAATGGGTTTAGCGCATCTTAAAATGATAGACTCAAGCCATGCTCACCAAGTGGAAACAAACAATAGACCACAGGTGTTGAACTCCAGTCCTGGAGGGCCACAGTGGCTGCAGGTTTTCATTGTATCCTTCTTCATTTGTGACATGTTTTTGCTGCTAATTAACTTCTTTTGCCTTAGTTTTAATTAACTTGACTCAGACCCCTTAGTTGTCTCTTTTTCCTTAAATAGCAGCCATACAATAATGAAACACAAAACAAGCCGCCACATGACCAGCTCCCCTGTGCCCATCACACAATATCTGAAAATAACAAAAGGTGAATGTCTCAGTAATGTTGATCTCTCAGGTCACCAAAACATTTTGACGATGTTCTTAGAAAAAACAGAAAATCAACAGTTTTAGAAATGTCTGCCATGGCAGAATGAGAGCAGCAACAAGCTGTGGAATTAAATAACGAGTTTAATTAACAGCAAGAATCAGCTTTTCATTAAGAGACTGGTTGGAGTGAAAATTGGTTGGAGTTTGAAATTCCAATTTAGCTGGTCATCTGTCGGCTTATTTCACATCTCATTTCTGTTTGGCTCTCATTTAACGAAGAAAGGAATAAATTCAGAGGACTGAATCCTTATAAATAGGGCTACTAAAATGAAGGGAAAATGAGTTAATTAGCAGTGAAAACTGGTCAGTGATTAGGAAAAGGGTTAGAATGAAAGCCTGCAGCCACTGTGGCCCTCCAGGCCTGGAGTTTGACACCCCTGCAATAGACCATTGGATTGATACACAGGCTCAAAATAGAAAGGCGTTTGGGTTTTTCTTGTTTGAGTAAATGAGTAATAAATGTCTGTGTGCTGGTGGCTGACCATTGTTTGTAGTGAAAAAGACAGCAATATAATTTGATGTCGGAACATTCTAACATTGCTGGTTTTGTGTGAAATTTGAAGTACATCTTGTTGAAAGTGTCAGGTTATTTTTTGCACACTTTGTCCTTCTTCAACTTGTCTCATATTTTTAAATGCTTGAGCAAAAGGGATGTTAGCATCAGTGAAGTGCTAAGAATGTATACCAGGAGAGATCTCTGTATTTTCTAGTCTGAAACGTTTCTGCCTTAGGGCTTTTTATCAGGATCTATAATGCAAAGACTGGAGTAGGCCGGAGGTTGACCTTTGGAGAAGTGTAGCCCACCAATATAATGATAAACTTGATTATGAATTCTGAAGAAGCAGGCATCATGTCCTGGTGGATTATCAACACGGATTTCCATTAACACAAAAGGTAAGGAGCTGCTGATACAGCAAATGTGTTCCAGATAGTTTTTTCTTGTACCTTGTGTGGAAGCGATAATATCTTTCAATGTGTGGTGGTTCAAATAGAGTGAGCAATACATCTCCATTTTAGTAACATGTTTTCCACACAGTGAAGATGTAGATGACCACTATTTTGGCAGGTTGATTCAGCTAACTGTGGGGCTGTAAAAAGCAACATTCTTATGTGAACGTGAGTGGCGAATGGAGGAAGATCAGTTTATATTCAGGAATGCATGTCAGCATTTTTTTTTTAATTCAATTTTTTCATTATTTCTCTTCCTTACTAGCTTATCCACTGCAGGGCAGCCAAGTGAGAATGAGACCTATCCCGACATCACTGAATGCAATACAAGAACCAATCCTGGAAAGGACTTCACTTTATTAGAGGGCATTCCTGTGCTCACTCTTACAAGACCCAGTTTGGGGCTGCCCGTTAACTTTTATATATGAGAACAAAAAAAAAAAAAAAAACGCAATACAAGCATGTGAACATTCCACACAAACACATAATTCACATCCAGTCATTTGCAGCAGATGTCATTAAAAGAAATAACTACTTTTAATTATTAATACTCACCCAACTGCTAAGAAAAATAAACACAATGAACTGCCCACAATATAACATGCTTATTCACTGGTTCTCAAAATATAAGGGATAAAAAAAAGATCAAAGTTTCAACAAATAGTAAAACATGACAGGCCAGGTAACAAACTAAAATCAGCAGTCAACTGAGAGCAGTTTAGGAATTGTTTAAGTACGGTGGCCACTCCTAGATTAACACAAGTACATCTTTTTCAGTTTATTCACAAATGCTACAACATTCCAATTATACACTGTTTTTGTGATCTGGAATACTGTGGAATTTACAGTGAATCCGGAAAGTATTCACAGCGCATCACTTTTTCCACATTTTGTTATGTTACAGCCTTATTCCAAAATGGATTAAAATCATATTTTTCCTCAGAATTCTATACATAACACCCCATAATGACAACGTGAAAAAAGTTTGAGGTTTTTGCAAATTTATTAAAAATAAAAAAAACTGAGAAATCACATGTACATAAGTATTCACAGCCTTTGCTCAATACTTTGTCGAAGCACCTTTGGCAGCAATTACAGCGTCAAGTCTTTTTGAATATGATGCCACAAGCTTGGCACACCTATCCTTGGCCAGTTTCGCCCATTCCTCTTTGCAGCACCTCTCAAGCTCCATCAGGTTGGATGGGAAGCGTCGGTGCTCAGCCATTTTAAGATCTCTCCAGAGATGTTCAATCGGATTCAAATCTGGGCTCTGGCTGGGCCACTCAAGGACATTCACAGAGTTGTCCTGAAGCCACTCCTTTGATATCTTGGCTGTGTGCTTAGGGTCGTTGTCCTGCTGAAAGATGAACCGTCACCCCAGTCTGAGGTCAAGAGCGCTCTGGAGCAGGTTTTCATCCAGGATGTCTCTGTACATTGCTGCAGTCATCTTTCCCTTTATCCTGACTAGTCTCCCAGTCCCTGCCGCTGAAAAACATCCCCACAGCATGCTGCTGCCACCACCATGCTTCACTGTAGGGATGGTATTGGCCTGGTGATGAGCGGTGCCTGGTTTCCTCCAAACTTGAGTTCAATCTTTGTCTCATCAGACCAGAGAATTTACTTTCTCATGGTCTGAGAATCCTTCAGGTGCCTTTTGGCAAACTCCAGGCGGGCTGCCATGTGCCTTTTACTAAGGAGTGGCTTCCGTCTGGCCACTCTACCATACAGGCCTGATTGGTGGATTGCTGCAGAGATGGTTGTCCTTCTGGAAGGTTCTCCTCTCTCCACAGAGGACCTCTGGAGCTCTGACAGAGTGACCATCGGTTTCTTGGTCACCTCCCTGACTAAGGCCCTTCTCCCCCGATCACTCAGTTTAGATGGCCGGCCAGCTCTAGGAAGAGTCCTGGTGGTTTCGAACTTCTTCCACTTACAAATGATGGAGGCCACTGTGCTCATTGGGACCTTCAAAGCAGCAGACATTTTTCTGTAACCTTCCCCAGATTTGTGTCTCGAGACAATCCTGTCTTGGAGGTCTACAGACAAGTCCTTTGACTTCATGCTTGGTTTGTGCTCTGACATGAATGGTCAACTGTGGGACCTTATATAGACAGGTGTGTGCCTTTCCAAATCATGTCCAATCAACTGAATTTACCACAGGTGGACTCCAATTAAGCTGCAGAAACATCTCAAAGATGATCAGGGGAAACAGGATGCACCTGAGCTCAATTTTGAGCTTCATGGCAAAGGCTGTGAATTCTTATGTACATCTGCTTTCTCAGTTTTTTTATTTTTAATAAATTTGCAAAAATCTCAAGTAAACGTTTTTCACGTTGTCATTATGGGGTGTTGTGTGTAGAATTCCGAAGAAAAAAATGAATTTAATCCATTTTGGAATAAGGCTGTAACATAACAAAATGTGAAAAAAGTGATGCGCTGTGAATACTTTCCGGATGCACTGTACATGACTATTAACAAAATAACACTTTAAAGCAGGGTTTAAACGGCCAAACCATGCTTCCATTTTAATACCTGATTTAGTATGCTTGGGAAATGTAAAGGTAGTACATTGCCATTCTCAAAAGAATGGGTACAAGGCAGGTAACTATACCATTCTCTGAGGAACTCCAAGGAAGCAACAACCAGACTGAACATCACCTTTGGGTACCAAGAATGATGCAGAGTCAAATAAGACCAAATAAATTATAGTAAAGAAATAAGCAAGCATATTTAGCAAATAAAACCACCAAAAATCGTCAGTTTCATTTAGCTTCATTGACTTGTTGTGGATCGAGTTTAATTTTTTTTCCAGGCTCTCAAATTAGAAAATCATTACATGTTAAAAAAATAAAGCCAATAAAAGTAGCACTTCAGCTGTTTCATTTGTAATTGTCTAACTTCAACACATTACAACTGTACAATGCTCAAAGTGAAAGTCCAGCACTTAAAAATCAAGTCCATATTTTATATCTTAGGTATATATCTGTACTGCTTTTTAGAAGTCAACAAATTTTTCATGAAAACATTGCCTAAGGTATTGCTTTCCTTTCAAACAAACTTTCATACAGTGTTCATTCTTTCCAAACATCAAATTTACCATTTTACTCCTGTATTCTTTTCTTCCACAGCTATTTTACACAAGTGTATGTGCCCTCCTAGGTAGCTGGCATACTCTGCTTGATGATAATTTTCTGCCTGGTGCCCCTGGCATTGGGATCTCCCAGTCCCCCTAGTCCACCACCAGCAGTGTTTGGAAGTCCGTGCGCTGTAACATATTTCTTATATGCTTCCCGTATGATCTTAAAGGCACGGATATTAGAATATGGGATGTCAGTAATAGGATCTCGGTAAAGGGCTGGCTTATGGGTAACTGGACAGATCTCCTTCACTGGTGCACGCAATTGTCGAACCCTGGAGAAGTACTGCTCAAATGTTTCATCATCGCTGAACGTGATAAAGGTACGTGAACACTTCCCAGTTGACGTTTGAGTCCCAGGCGGCAGACATTCTGATATACCTGCAGAAGATGACTGCTGGTTGTCTTGATCCAGTCTGCAGGGGAAAAAAAAGAATAATGAGAAAACAGTCACGTCATAAAAACGGGAATGTCACAGATTACAGAATACTGATGACAAATGCCCTAATCACAATATCTAGAGAACCTAAGAAAATTCATAGAAGCAAGTGAGGAAAAAAGAAAATGTCTTCTTTAATATTCTTTTGCTTTCTTGTTTTTGGTAAGTAAAATTAAAAGTTTGTCTACACAGGTCAATGTTTAACAGAAAACAGTCCAGAAAACAAACAACAGAGAATGAATGAAGGTAATATAAAAACAAGTGGATTAAAAGGATCTAGGAATAATATAGGACTTCTACAAAATTATCAGCTGATCTGGCAAATTTGTGCTGCATTCATGCAATGCTTTGTTGTGCAAAGCGTTACGATGAGGTGGTAAAAAATAAACTATGTAACTTCTGAAATAGCATGTGTGTGATAAAACAACACAAAGTACAATCGACTATTGGATATTTGGGGGATTTCATTTTACCCAAACCAACCATGAGTCTTATCACGTACATGGTTAGATTATTAATCCATAAAACATTCAGCAATGTGCTGTGATTCATGCAACTGAAAAATGCCTACACACCCAAAACTCTTCAAATTTTTACATTTTACTGTGTCAATAACTGAATTGTATGCATTTATAGTAGTGTATTTTCCAATTAGCTGCAGAAAATATTTCATAACTTTAAAGGGACATTGTTTACAGAGCATATATATTAAAACAAAAAATTCCAAACATTAAAGTTAGATTGCTACCCCATGAGTTAATGTCTGGGGAAAGGATCTTTGGCAGCATTTACAGTTGTAAGTCTGCTAGTACTGGTCTCTATCAACTGTGCGCACTGAAAGCTAACTTTCTTTTTTAAAGTAAAATTCTGTCAAATTCCTTGTTGTACAATTCTGTCAAATTTCTCAAAGTTTTAAAAAGATAGCAGTCATGATATAAAAATTTGATAGGATTTAAGAATTCTGACTGGGCACTATAAGGACCTTTACTTTTTGTGCCTCTAGCTGTTTTTGAGCAGTTCTGGGTCACAGTCAAAGTAGAAGTTGGAACTTTGCATCAGATTTATTTTGGAGTGCAAAAGTTTTGTTACTGTGTCCTTATCATTTTTTTTGTCATGACTAAAACCCTATTTTTTTATTGAGAAAGGTTTGCAAGGCATGTCCTTTATAAACATTTTTTTCTTTTTGCCTAGTTATTAGTGCAAGACCTCTCAATGCTTTAATAGACTTACAAGGGTGATGCACAATTTCATCTATGTTTCCGCTGGAAAATGCTGCAAGTTCTAATATCCCCTTACTCCGCACACACAAAAAATAAGCAATATGTAGAGGCTGCACTGTAAATGACCCGTGGGGAAGGGAAAAAAATTCTAAAACATTCCTCACGCATGTTGTGTTAGAAATACTGTGATATACTATTTTGGCCTCAAGAGCCTTTTAACTCTTTTCTTTAACATCTTGTGGGGCTCTTAAAATTTTCTCTTTCTCGCTTAGGCATGTATCTGGCAGGATAGCCAGATACTGTATATTGAGGAATTTGGAAGTGATCTACTTCTTACTAAAACTTCACTTTGCTTCAGAGGATATCCAAGGGCTCTGAAATATATTAGTCCTGATCAATGTCATTTAGTAACTTTGTACCCAAACTCATCCGAAAGCGCCACAGTTCTTTCAGTGGAAGTTTGTTTATTCTGGAGATACTTTGCAGTATTCAGGAGGTAAATATCCAAAAAAAGACAAATTACTAAAAAAGGGGAAAAAAACAAAAAAACAAAAACTAACTTGGTATGCGATTTTGACAGCAACTAGTTATACCCGATCTAAAGTACAGCTACTACTACAAATATATCAGTGAATTCCATATCAGGGGTTGCATTTAAAACTTAAACTGAAAAGGAATGTATTGAACACCTACAGGTATTCAGCTTAGAATGATGCTAACGCCATTATTCTATCTGATACTAATGATCTGAAAAGGCCATTGTGCTGACCAAAGTTAACAACACACCTCAAAATTTATAATGCACCTTTATTAGGTAGATGTGGTGAACAAGCTGATTCACCACAAAAATAAATTGCTAAAGCAGCCACTGTCTCACATTGCATTCAGCACTTTAGTAATTTTAATCCTGTAACGGAGCAGGAAGTCTTAACTTTAATTTCTAAAATGAAGCCCACTACTTGTTCCCTAGATCCAGTGCCAACTAAACTAGTAAAAAGTGCAATGAATGGTCTTGCAGTGCCTATTCTAAACATTATCAGTAGTTCATTATTACATGGCACAGCACCTGAGATACACTAAAAGTGTCAGTCATTAATCCATTACTTAAAAAGTCAGACCTAGACCCACACATACTAAATAATTATAGGCCTATTTCAAATCTACCATTTCTCTCTAAAATACTAGAAAAAGTAGTCGCCAATCATGCTTCAGTCATACCTTACGCATTACAATTTATTTGAGAAATTCCAGCCTGGTTTTCGCACTGGTCATAGTACAGAAACGGCACTAACGCGGGTTGTAAACGACATTCTGATATCCTCTGATGAAGGAAAATCCACTGTAATTACCGTATTTTTCACACCATAAGACGCACGTTTTTTTTCCCCAAAAGAAGGTTGGAAATGTCTGTGCGTCTTATGGAGCGAATATTGCGTCACAGACCATGATGTGTATTACCTGACAAAAGTCGACATCCAGGGATAGAGGGCGACAAAACTCAGTTACGTTACAGGCATTCCCTCTGTGCTTGGAGGAATGTTAGACTCATTGACTCGGCATCTAATCCTTGCATGTGCGTGAGTTGCGAAATGTAAACAAATATAAACAAAGGCAAGATAGCATCTACATCTCATGAGGGAGCGAAGCGAGTGCAGAAAACAAAATACTCAGCAGACGATTTTTTGCGCATTATCACTGAGTCGGACTCTGGACTCGACAGATTACCAGCCGCTGGACTACTTCAGGCTGTTCTTTCCTGAAGCTGCCTTTCAGCTACTGTCAGACGAGACAAACAGGTATGCAGAGCAATTTTTTGAGTCGAGGGCTGTGCTTGCACCGCATTCTCATTTTTCAAACTGGAAACCCACAACAAAACACGAGATGAAGGGCTTTGTGGCATTACAAATATAGATGGGACTAGACTGGCGATATAACTTCAGGGAGCATTGGTCCAAACGTGCTTTGTCCCCTGGTGGCTTTGGACAGGTTATGTCGCGTGATGATAGGTACGTGATGCTGCAAAGTGATTGTGAGCAACTGAGCTTAATAAATTCTGACACTAGCGATGAGGAGTTCTTGGGGTTTCCATAAAACTAGAAGAGTGCTTGAACCTTAAAGTCTCTCCTTATTTGTTAATGACAGTGGTGATGTTTCTTAATACCGCTGTTGAATTTACATGGTTGAAATATTATTCTGCTATATTTTATTAAACATATTAGTGCACCATTTGGTTCAGAATATTTTTTTTCTTGTTTTCCTCCTCTAAACCTAGGTGCGTCTAATGGTCAGGTGCGCCTTATGGTGCAAAGAATACGGTATGTTGTTGGACTTAAGTGCAGCATTTGACACCATCGACCATTCTATTTTACTACACAGGCTAGAAAATGATGTTGGGCTTACAGGCACCGTGCTCGCTTGGTTTAGTTCTTATTTATCAAATCAATTCCATTATACAAAGTTATTGTCTGTTTTTCACCTGCATTATTATCATTCTTTAATTTAATATTATTTATTGTATCATTATGCTGCTGCTGGAGAATGTGAATTTCCCATTGGGATTAATAAAGTATCTATCTATCTATCAATATGTACAGAAATGTGCTGACAGTACTCCATCATTATACACAGAAGTTCAATATGGTGTCCCGCAGGGCTCAGTACTGGGACCTTTACTGTTTTCACTTTATGTTTCCTAATGATAGATCCCAGTGGAAGCATGTAATGTTAATTTTCACTCGTATGCAGATGACACCCAGTTATACCTTTCATTTAAATCAGATGAAGTTTCTCCGATGTTGTCTTTAATTAGTTGTGTTAGCGAATTAAAGGAGTGGATGAATGAGAACTACTTGTCTTTAAATACAAATAAAACAGAGATGTTAATTGTTGGAGGGAATGACGCTGATCATAACAATATTTTGTCATCATTTAACTCAGTTGGAATCCCAATTAATTTTACTGAATCAGCCCGCAATCTAGGAGTTATCTTTGACTCTTGCATGTCATTTAAAGCCCATATTACAAAGTTGTCCAAAACATGTTTCTTCCATCTTAAAAATGTTAGGAAATTAAGGCGCTTTCTAAATAAACAGGATTCTGAGAAATTAATTCATGCATTTATCTCTAGTAGGATTGACTACTGCAATGCGGTGTTCACTGGATGTTCAAACTGTTCTTTATATAGCCTCCAGTTAATACAAAATGCAACTGCAAGAATTATTACAAGAACAAGAAAATACGAACACAACTCCAGTTCTTAAATCCTTACACTGGCTCCTGGTTAAGTTTAGGGCAGATTTCAAAATCCTTCTTTTAACATATAAAGCATTAAATGGCCGAGGTCCGGCTTACTTGTCTGAACTTACAAACCAGAGCGCACATTAAGATCTCAAGATGCTGGTCTGCTTATGGTTCCAAGGATTAATAAAATAACAATGGGAGGTCAAGCTTTTAGTTACAGGGCCCCTAAACTGTGGAATGGTTTGCCTGCTACTATAAGAGATGCCCCTTCGGTCTCATCTTTTAAATCCTGGCTGAAGACTCACTACTTCAGTTTAGCAAATCCTGACTAGAGCTGCTGATTAACTGTACAGACTGCATCTCTGTTGTTAGTCATTAGCACTAAAACATAAGTAACATGATAGTTAGAATTGGATACTAACCCTCACTTATTCTGTTTCTCTTCTCGGTACTCAAATGTGGCACTTGGTGCCACGGCCCACCTGCCAAGTTGTTTTGCCTGCCTAAGGTAAAGTCATCCCTGATGAAGGATCGCATGAATCATGAGAAAGAGGGGCCCTTTCATCGGATTGGCTGGCCCAGCACTGTTTCGGCCGTGGAATGGCCAAATGGGAGAGGCAGCTTGATGGATGAGGTCTCCAGGAGTCTAAAATTATCCAAATCTTATTATGTGATATCATCTACTGTTAAATTCTGCTCCGTAAATCTAAAAAATGTGTATTTTTTATTGAGGATGTGTTCTGTTCTGTGTATTGTATTGACCCCCTTCTTTTGACACCCACTGCACGCCCAACCTACCTGGAAAGGGGTCTCTCTTTGAACTGCCTTTCCCAAGGTTTCTTCCATTTTTTCCCTACAAGGGCTTTTTTTTGGGAGTTTTTCCTTGTCTTCTTAGAGAGTCAAGGCTGGGGGGCTGTTAAGAGGCAGGGCCTGTTAAAGCCCATTGCGGCACTTCCTGTGTGATTTTGGGCTATACAAAAATAAACTGTATTGTATTGTACTTTAATTAATATAGGTTGAATATCCCTAACTTAAAATGCACGGGACTGGAAGTATTTTGGATTTCAGATATTTTCAGATTTTGGAATATTTGCATAATGAGATATCTTGGGCATGGGACCCACATCATGAAATTTATTTATCTTTCATATACATCTTATACATATAGCATGAAGGTAATTTTACACTATACTTTTTAATAACGTTGTGTATGAAACAAAGTTTGTGCACAGTAGTATCAGCAGAATACCCATGTCAGCTGTTAAACAACAGCAACGGCAAACAACTGCCAGCTTCTAGTCTCCAATTACAATGCTGTGTGTTGATTACAAACTTACAACACACAATGAATACGCACGTAGGTCTGGGTGGTTGATAACAAACTGGTGCCAATGGAGCATCAAAGACTATGTTCTTTCAAAACTGCGAAGATGCCGCACACCACTTTTAAACAGCAGGTGTTATCGCATTACTCCCCTCCCACACAGCAGTTTGGAAGTGCCAAGCAGTTGTTATAGTGCTTTTCACATTTTGGTAAAGCACCCACAGCAGCCCCTAAAACTCCACCGGGGATCAGAATTGTGTTATTCGTATGTTGGTGCTTTACAGGGGAAATCAGTTCTAAATGAAAAGTTCTGTCTCGTGTGATTTTCACATTCGCTTGCCATTTAAAAAAAAAAAAAAGGGGAACATTGGCCTGACATGGGTAATAGGAGATAGGTGTGGAATTTTCCACTTATGGCATCATGTCAGAGCTCATATTTTTGAAGCATTTTGGATTAGGGATGCTCAACCTATATGCTGTAAATGCAGTTACATTTATGTTTCCCTAAATATAAAAACTATGCATCCATTAGTTTATTTACAGAATCTAGTAGTCAAATTAAAGAATAAGATCGGTATTCCCCCCCACCCCCAGTCCAATTGTGGCAAATATTAATTTACCCTAAAAACTTGTTTTGTTAATTGAAATAATAAATCACAAAAAAAAAATGGCAGTCAATAGAACACTATAGCAAATATAAAAAAAGCATTAAAATGTACTTAATATACACAGATCCAGGTTGAAAATATTCAGTTTCTATGTTTCTTAGGTATATTGATGACAGGAAAAGTTAAAAGCAGCTCATTTTTAATCACAGGTCTTTGGCATCATCTGTCCTAAAGGAAGGCTATGTACATATTTGCTTCTCTGTTCATAGTGCCTAGTGTGAGTGGAGATTTCACGTCATCCAAACAAAATACTTATGGTTATATCAGCCCCAACCAGTTACTCTCCAAGTGACACCACCCCCTCCCCAGTGAGAAGGTAGGAGTGTTCAATAATTTATCTACACGAGTATCATGCATTTGTGTTACACCTTTGAACTTGGTACTGGAGATTAGAACATGTCTTGAAATAACACACACACAATATTAAATTACCTCAAACTTCAAGCATTGTAAGAGGATGGCAAGCACATCTACCTGCAAGTCTATAAAGAAACTGACTGATTGGCAATATTGTTATATTATTAAATTGCTTACAAAGGGAGGGAAGAAGCCAAAGTAAATCCATGAGCATTTAAATGCTGTTTATGATGATTAAGCACCTTCATTCTATATGGTGAAGTTTTGGGCCAAGCAATTTAAATGAGGCTGGAAATTGATGAATGATGACCTGCACATGGGGCATCCAGTGAAGGCATCTTCCCAGGAAATGTGCCAGAAAGTGAAGTCCAGGAATATGGAAAATTAACATGTTTAGGTTAATGTTCAACTAGGCAATTCAGCTTACACAGTTTCAACAATCATCCAAACTCATTTGATCATGTCAGATGTCTGTTCCTGATCAGTTCCGCCGAGTGTGGAATTTGGTTATGTGATGGGAAAACTGCACTACAAAAGAGAAGGAAACTTGCAAATACATAAAGAATATGCAGACTGCTACACACAGTGACTAGCTCATGATTTGAACCTTTTTTTCCTTATTAGAAAAAGACTAATACAAGCAACATTATGTCAACGGTCTGGAATGTCTTTATACTAAATACAGAAACTAATATAACTGTTTGTTGTGAACTATGCAAGGTAAGAATTCCGAGAGACCATAGAAGCATGTCAGTTTTTAAATTGATCTTTTTTAGCATTTGGGATCAGAAAATCCAAAAGAGCACCATAATTTGACATAGACAAGGACTTTAAAAGCATGCTAACCTGGGTAAGTAAACAAACACTGGAGGAGGTAATACAGGATAAACTGAATACTGACTTTCCTTGTTGAATGCTACAAAAGTGAGATTCCTCCCTACCCTCTGCAACACTGTTCACACTTTGTGGTGAAATTCTACCTGTCAGCTAATTAATCAAGAAACATACTATCAACAAAAAAAGAGAGAAATGTCAACCATTTAAGTTTTAATTACCATAACTGCAACACTGCAGTCTTAAACCAACCCAAACAATTGATTTTTTCAATGCTATGAATTCTTATTACTTTTTACTGCTATTTCATTATGATTTGGCTGAAGGAGGCAAACAGTGTAGCACACTCTCTTCAGCTTGCCAGGCCAGTTAACATACAGTGGGTACGGAAAGTATTCAGACCCCCTTCAATTTTTCACTCTTTGTTATATTGCAGCCATTTGCTAAAATCATTTAAATTAATTTTTTTCCTCATTAATGTACACACAGCACCCCATATTGACAGACAAAAAAAAGAATTTTTGAAATTGTTGCAGATTTATTAAAAAAGAAAAACTGAAATATCACATGGTCCTAAGTATTCAGACCCTTTGCTGTGACACTGATATATTTAACTCAGGTGCTTTCCATTTCTTCTGATCATCCTTGAGATCACCTTCATTTGAGTCCAGCTGTGCTTGATTATACTGATTGGACTTGATTAGGAAAGCCACACACCTGTCTATATAAGACCTTACAGCTCACAATGCATGTCAGAGCAAATGAGAATCATGAGGTCAAAGGAACTGCCTGAAGAGCTCAGAGACAGAATTGTGGCAAGGCACAGATCTGGCCAAGGTTACAAAAAAATTTCTGCTGCACTTAAGGTTCCCAAGAGCACAGTGGCCTCCATAATCCTTAAATGGAAGACGTTTGGGACGACCAGAAACCTTCCTAGAGCTGGCCGTCCGGCCAAGCTGAGCTACCGGGGGAGAAGAGCCTTGGTGAGAGAGGTAAAGAAGACCCAAAGATCACTTTGGCTGAGCTCCAGAGATGCAGTCAGGAGATGGGAGAAAGTTGTAGAAAGTCAACCATCACTGCAGCCCTCCACCAGTCAGGGCTTTATGGCAGAGTGGCCTGTCGGCAGCCTCTCCTCAGTGCAAGACACATGACAGCCCGCATGGAGTTTGCTAAAAGACACCTGAAGGACTCTGAGATGGTGAGAAATAAGATTCTCTGGTCTGATGAGACCAAGATAGAACTTTTTGGCCTTAATTCTAAGCGGTATGTGTGGAGACAACCAGGCACTGCTCATCACTTGTCCAATACAGTCCCCACAGTGAAGCATGGCGGTGGCAGCATCATGCTGTGGGGGTGTTTTTCAGCTGCAGGGACACGACGACTGGTTGCAATCAAGGGAAAGATGAATGCGGCCAAGTACAGGGATATCCTGGACAAAAACCTTCTCCAGAGTGTTAAGGACCTCAGACTGGGCCGAAGGTTTACCTTCCAACAAGACAATGACCCTAAGCACACAGCTAAAATAACGAAGGAGTGGCTTCACAACAACTCTGTGACTGTTCTTGAATGGCCCAGCCAGAGCCCTGACTTAAACCCAATTGAGCATCTCTGGAGAGACCTAAAAATGGTTGTCCATGATTAAGCTGGCAGAAGGTCTGGAGTTGATTCCAAATTTGCATTGGTAAGCTGTCACTGTGAACTCTCAGTACACGAGGCTTGCGGTTTCTAATGGGACAGGAATGATAATAACCACAGCAATTCTAGTAATAACAGTGCAGACAAAAAATAGTAAAATACACAAAAAATATTTCTATCAGCATGTTGTATTGCTAGCTTCAGCATGATTATGAAAAAAGTTAACAGTAAACATTTTTAATTGGCAATAGCTTTAAAAACACAAAATGTTTGCAAATGAAATTTGAAGCAAATGAAATTACTCGAGTAACAGCATATAAAAAAAAAAAACACTTTACAATCTTACCCTTCTACATCAACATTTTCCTCTTTGAGATGATTCTCTGAAATTATTGGCATCAGCACTGAATGATATCGAATAGTAGGGCCATCACATCGACGCTTCTTACAGACCTGTTTCTTTTTATCGGCTTCCAAACGCTCGTAATTCTCTGAGGAAAGACAAGGTTACATTTATACATTTTATATATACACTGTAATTATATATATATATATATATATATATATACATATATATATATATATATACATATACATATATATATATACACATATACATACATACATATATACACACATACATATATACACACATACATACATACAGTGAGGCAAAAAAGTATTTAGACAGCCACCAATTGCGCAATAAATAAATTCTTTAAAATCAGAAAATGTGATTTTCTGGATTTTTTTTTCTCATTTTGTCTCTCATAGTTGAGGTATACCTATGATGAAAATTACAGGCCTCTCTCATCTTTTTAAGTGGGAGAACTTGCACAATTGGTGGCTCACTAAATACTTTTTTTTTCGCAGAGGAGAAATCGTTTTTACTTTCTCATATATGAAGCACAGAAAAAGTATAGTAATCTTGAAAAATTCGACCTCAATATTTTGATGAATCTTGACGTTATAGACCACCCAAAGTCCAAAAATACCGTTTTTTGGAATTGTGCGTGTGTGTGTGTGTATATAAACACGATAACTCAAAAATGCAACTAGATAGATGGATGAAATTCAGCATGTGGTTGTTAGACCATAATTGTAGAGCTGTATTAACTTTTGAGCCAAATCCATCACCCGAAGTGGTACTTTACCTGAACACATACTCAATTTTTTTTTTTATTATTCATGCAGCTGCAGAATCAAATTTATTCAACTTTACTTTTATAATAATTGTTCAATATATTATTAATTTGATTTGATTTGCTGTTGGTGGTTCCTTAATGTACATAATATAAAAATATAATCATTGTCTTGCGGTTTACTCCTCAAATATCCATCCCCATATCTGAGTATACAAGAAAATCGAGGGGAGACCACTCCCAGTTTTTGAAAATAAAAACGGCACTGACTGAGAGACTGACTAGGTCATCATACACAATCAGCATATTGTTACTGACCAATCACGTTTGCTTTAAAAACATCGCTTAACAACGAAACGATATAAACAAAGGTAGGTAGGCGAAGAGAGTCTGCCAAGTGATGAAAAACTAAACATACAAATGGGTTTTTGTATGTATTCTATATTTATTAATTTATCTTTAGTTCATATTCACAACTCAAAATACCTGATATTGTGAAAGTAATCCATTAGCAGAATTATATTTCAAAACATTTGGTATTCATCACCACCAGGTGACAAGGATAGAGTCCACAAAGACATGCTTAGAAAGCTAGGGATTTACCAAATTTTATTTAACATTCAGTTGAACTTGTGGAAAAATCAAATAAAAGTGTTGAACAACACAATATTGGCATTTGCATATTAAATTTTCTAAAATGTCTAATCGAACCAAAACATATATATTGCCCAGTCCTAAATTAATCTACAGTTAGGGAAAAGGAATGTGTCTAAGCAGCAACATGATTTCTGCCACACTGAGACCAGGGAACAGTTTTGAATTGTTAATAAAAGACTAACAGACAAGAAAGGATCACCAGGCTGAACTCAAAACAAAATCAGCAGCTCAAACAGAATCCTATCAAGTCCCAGGCATTACCTTTCTTTAGTGAAGCAAGAGAACTTCTGAGCAGTATGAGTGACTCAAGAGCCCCTGCTTCCTCCTTTCATAGGTCAAGTAAATTTAGAAAGAACAAAAAGGACACAATTTCCAAAGGTGAGAAAAATAAAGTAGACTAAAATTATGTAAATTTAGAGTTAATCTTTTCATTACTATGTTATGTTAATGTCATGTGCATTTATCTCTTATTGAAGAGAATGTTTTCATCCTGCAAAGTGACAAGAGAATGGCTAGTTGCTGCTGCTTGAATATAGCTACATGTGCGCACACTACAGGTATACATTTAGAGCACATAAGCACTTAAACAGAGCATTCAGTTCATCTTTTGCAATTCCCAGCTTCTTAAGCCCATCAGTCTATGATGTGCGACTACTGGCGAGCCTCAGATGTAGACCCTGGCCTTGATTAAGCTCATTGAGAGGATTGTGTGGCACATGGGTTGACTCTGCCCCAGGAAAAGCAGAATAAGATGAAGCCATGTGATGTGTACAAGCAGGCAAAGGGATGAAGCACCTGGGAGCTGGTGTTGCCATTGAAGATTTAAGTGGCAGGGCAGAAGCAGCTGCTAAGGAGACCAAAAGAGCCATCCTTTCCGTTTCCATCCTAATGTGAGCCCCTGATGATTATCAGTATGAACAGTAGTTGTAAAAATATCTATTGAGAATAACTAGATTAAAACTAAACTGACAGTTTATTTATAGGGTTCTGTTACTGGACTTTTTGATTGGCTGTGCAATTGTGCCCAGAAAAGGACCTGTGAAGCATCTACTATATTTGCTTCTTGCCTTATACCTAGTGCTGCTGCGATGATCACTGGCTCCCTGTGACTCTGAACAGGGCAGAAATTTACTCCTCAACACAAACAGGATTAAATGCACAGTGAACCCTCGTTTATCATGGTTAATCTGTTCCAGACTCTACCGCGATAAATGAATTTTCGTGAAGTAGGATTCTTTATTTATAAATCGAATATTTTCGCAGTTAAGAGTATAGAAAACCTGTTTACGACCTTCTAAATACGTTTTTTAACATTATTAGAGCACCTCTAGACATGAAATAACACCCTTTAGTCACCATTATACTCGTATTACCCATTAGAGAAAATAAGACATATTAGACGTTACAAATATATTATTATTATTGTACTGTACATTTAATTACACACACACACACAGTTCTTACACACAACCACTAACCTATGAAGGCACAAGCTCAGTAGGAGAGTCTTCAGGTTGTAAGCTGGAGCGCTGATCGCACCCTCAGAGGACACAGACGCCCCTGGGAAAACTCCTGAAACAGCTGACAGTCTACCTTCACATTGCTCCTTACCTTTCTTACTTGCACTATAAACCTCTCACGCAGTACTCCGCTTACTTAAAAGTATTGTGCAGCGCCGGTTTTGTTTCTCTCTCTCAGACATTCTCTGCTCCTGGCAGAACTGTCATCTCTGACTTTGCTTTTGAAAAGAGACAAATGTTTGTTTGCAGTGCTTTGAATAAAGTTCTTTTTTTTTTCTACAACCTCCTGTGTCTCTGTGCAAATCTGTGACCCAAGCGTGCCAAGGTGGTGCAGTATCTTCAGCAGGTGCGTCGTTGTCTTCTTCCACTGAAGGAATACTAGGAGTAGGCAGTGGGTGTCTGGGTGCGTGGCTGAAGAACATCTTGATAGGCAGTTGCGCTGTCTTTTCATACGCGTGAGGAGGCTTTTGTAGGGTATTGCCATCTTTGATCATATCCAAGAGTTTCACCTTCTCCTGGATGGTAAGCATCTTCCTCCGGTGCTTAGTTTCATTGTCAGAAGGCTTAGAAAAAGCTGCACGTTTAGGAGCCATTATGGGGCTTAGATAAAAGTTCTCAGAAAGCGCACGCGTAGTGACGTAAGCGTGTATGAGAAAAAAATCGCGATAGAGTGAAGCCGCGAAAATCGAAGCGTGATATAGCGAGGAATCACTGTATACCAATTTATTTGTTTTTTCTTGGTCTTGTTCTCTCCGTTAGCATCAGTATTACTTTACCCTTTTTTTTTTTTACTATCATCCCGAGGTATTCGCTATGTACATTATAAGCAAGTACAAATAAGCATGAGCAGCCAACATAGGGTTCAGAAAGAAAAGGAAAAGGCAGCTAAACTTTCATCAAAGTCAAAACCGGCCTCAAGGTCATGACACGACCTACCAAAAAACTGACCCGGAACAGATGGGTGAAGGAACAGATCTATCAGGACCTGATGCTGCAGCATTGGCTCCAGCCAAAAAAAGAAAGAGGGTGAAAAACTGCGAGTGAGGCAGGCAAGGAGGATTTGCAGATTCCAGGAGGATTATTGGAACTGAGCATTTCATCACCACTGTCAACTGCAGCTAATGCACACTAGTCATCTGCATCAACCACAACCTGTCTCACAACTCAGCCTATGGGGCTCAGAGAAGACTGTATTGCACTTTCCAAACTGAAGGAAATGACATCCACACACTTTTGTTACCGGGGGGGAGGGGCAAAAATGATATAAAGAGTGATATAAAGAAAGAAATTAGGGGACCTAAACAAGAAGAATGATAAACAGCATCAGGATATAAAATACCTGGTGAAACATTTTAAGTACTAAGTTTACTACAGCCTTTACAGAAATTCTAGAAAAAAATTGATGAAAAAATACAGGAAAATACAAGTAAAATCAGAGTACTCGCTGTTTAGCTTGAAGATGTTAAGCAAATGTTTATGACTCGCATTGAAATAGTTGAACAATTGACATCCGTCGCTGACAAAAAGGCAACAGATGCAAAATCAGAATGCAAAGTGCTCACTGGCAAACTGGCTGCACTGGAAGAGAGACATAGAAGAAACAACATCAGAATCGAAGGAAAAATGTGCAAGTCCAAACCCAGTGAAGTTTACAGCTCAGCTGTTCTCCAAAATAACTGGAGAGGACTTTAAAATCGGACACCGAGGTCTCAGCAGACTAAAGTATACGTGGATCAAATGCCTCAAAACCGAGAAGCCTTATTGTCCTTTCGACAAACTACAGTTCAAACAAAACTTCATGTCCTTTCTCAGATAGCAAGAGGAGATTTTATATGAAAATAACTGCATTCATATTTTCCCTGATTCCTCTCCGGGAAAAGCTGCTAAATGCATTCCATACTACAGTATTAAACAACATCTACACAGTTCTGATATCAGATACAGCCTCTTGTACCAAATTAAAAGTGAATATTGAAAGTCAGTTTAACATTTTTGGCTCTCTGAATGAACTAGAAAAAGAGGTAAGAAACAAGATCATGAGTCATTTTGTGTTCTGACAAGGCAAAGAAGACTCTGCTTAAAACCAGGACCACTTGTAATTTGACATTTGCCATAACTGTATATTTTATTTCCTTTTCGGCTATCTTTCTCTTTACTTCAATTATTATAATTTAACCTCTTGACAACTAAAGAAACAGAGCAGCTCATCTTTAAAACACATCTTATGAACATGTAGAGAAAGGCCAACAAGATTTTAGTTCAACAAATTCACAACTAGGAAGTCCACAATGTAATAATAGTAATTACCACCAGATGGAGATAAAATCATAGATCACAAAAATATAACCCATACATTAAGAGAGTACTGTAAGGCCTTATATTCTACTCGGTTTAAAGAAGACAAGACACAATCTAATGAGTTCTTTGACTTTGGAACTGGATAAACCTGTGACATTCTCAGAATTACTACATGCTATAAACTCACTTCAAAAATGGGAAAGCAGCCGGCCCTGAATGCCACACAGTGGAATTCTATTTAAAAAATAAGTTAGTTCCACTATTATTAGCAACACTGATAGAAGCTAAAGACAGCAAAATTCTACCTCATACTTTTGAAAAAGCATTAATTTCCATTTTTTCCTAAGAAAAATAAGGACTTACTGCAATGCAGGGCGGAGTGGTGGCTCTGAGGCTAAGGATCTGCCCTGGTATCCCGAAGGTTGCCAGTTCAAATCCCCGTCACTGCCAGAAGAGATCCTACTTTGCTGGGCCCTTGAGCAAGGCCCTTAACCTTCAATTGCTCCAGGGGCGCTGTACAATGGCTGACACGGCACTCTAAATCCATGGGGTATGCGAAAGCTAACAAATTCCTAATACGAGAAATTGTATAAGGCGAAATAAAGAACAAAAACAAAAAAAAAAATGTGCATCATGCAGGCCAATCTCACTCCTGAATAATGACATTAAGATATTCTTCAAAGTTCTAGCTAGAAGGATTGAGAAAGTGCTTCCTTCAGTAATATCTCAAGACCAAACTGGATTTATTAAAGGCTGACATTTAACTTCTAATCTTCAATGTTTGTTTAATATATTCACCCAATAAATCTTAAACCCCAGAGATCTTACTATCTTTGGATGCAGAAAAAGCATTTGACATGGTTGAATGGTACTACCTATTCACAACATTGCACAAATTTGGGTTTGGTGCAAACATACATGCATGGATAAAACTACTCTATATTAGTCCAGAAGCCTCAGTTTATATTAACAACATTATTTCACACTACTTCAAACTAAAATGCGGTACTCGACAAGGATGTGCCCTATCACCATTACTCTTTGTAATTACTATTAAGCCATTGGCTGTTTACATTCGAAATGCATCAGAGATAAAGGGTATTTTCAGAGGAGGATTTGAACAGAAAATATCACTATATGCAGTCTTGATTAAAATGACCCAAAATGTTTCCTGGGCAAGATTCAACCTGTGAACATTGTAATCTAGCTCCAACCTCACTGGACTACATGTTTTGGCCGTGCACCAAATCAACATAATTTTGGACAGAAATCTTTAAATGCCTATCAGATATACTTGGTGTCACAATCACTCCTAACCCATTAACAGCTGTGCTTGGTGTACTCCCAGATGGGCTTAAAGTGGAGAAGGACCAAAAAATTACAATTGCCTTTACCTCACTACTAGCACACAGACTTGCCTCGCTCAACTGGAAGTATCCCAATCCACCATTTTTAAGTCAGTGGGTAACTAATAATAATAATGCCCTATGCCAGGGGTCAGCAATGATTTTCAATGGCACTGTGATTGAATTGAAATATAGTAAAATATTATATTTTAATTACAGTGTATGTGTTCTTGCCATCACCTATATTTTGCGTATGCGACTCACATGTAAATGTAAACCATGTGTTCAGTGCAGGCTGTGGTACGTTAAAACAAACCTATTATTAAGTAATATACTGCCCTAAAATGACTCATAACAGACAGACTTGATGTTCGCTCTTTTCAAGACTCTTGTACGAATGCATATGGATTTGTACAACAAAAGGATTCTGCCATGTGTGCGTTATGCTGTGAAAGTGTCATGTGTCATACGTCAAGTGTACAAAGACATTATCAAACTAAACATCAGTCCACATTTAAAAACTCCGATGAGAAAAGTGATGCTATAAAAAGGGCTGTTTCTGGCTTTAAGAAGCAAACTACTTATTTTAGTCAAATAACTGGAACCAAAAATAAAGCCACCGAATGCAGTTATACAATTGCTTCGCATTAATTGATTAATAGCTCTGATTAATAATAAAGAATGGATTAATCATATTAGAATTCTTGATAATTTTTTCTTATTCAAACTATGTATTTTGTAACTTGTAATTTATAATTTGCAATACAATTTTTAATAAATGTGTTGAAAATTAAAATTTGACAAAACATTCTTTTCACATATGATCCTATGTATTCTAAAATGTTGACTGACCAATAATATAAGATCCGGTTATAATGGGCTTCAAAAGTATACCCATTATAACTGGACTAATTTTGATGATTATAATACAAAATTGGTAGAATTATGCTGGTACGTGCAAGAACATTGTAACATAGGTTCGTCATGACACTGCTGAAAGGTTGCAGACCCCTGCCTTATACTATTTAAAATTACAAAAAAAATCAAATTCTCACTTAGAGGATCTGTTCAAAATGTTTTCAAAAAATGGCAGGATCTAGTCAATAACATTTAGATTAAGCTTCTATATTGGGGAAAAAAGATACTCTTCCTTCCTTGCTGATTCAAAGATTTGGTTTGTTGGTTGGCTCTTCTCTCTTTCCTTTGGGTGGGGACTGAATTTTGGTTTTATTAAGTTTAATTTGATTGTATGAATTGTTATTTGCTTTTAATTAAAATTGATAAAAAGCATTAAATGTATACTTATAACTTTTTGCTTTGTTCATTTTGCTGTAATTGATTGCACACTATGCACGTGCTTAACCTTTTCCTCAGCTGTCACCAGACAGGAATTCTGTAATAAACATTTTGCAAACTATCAAGAGACAGCTAATTACCAATAACTGATTTTTAAAACTACTTAAAAAAACATCTGTTCTTGGCAGTGTGCACAAACTTAAGAACTGAATTTCTTAATATATGGAATTTTAATCAAGACTATTGAGTTTAAAAGTGTTAACATTTGCAAAGATGCATTGTTAAATATTAACAAGGTGAATAAGACGCGCCAGATCTTTCTATAGATTTCTTGCCAAGATTTTTCACTTTATTCCAAAAACCATGTAAGCGTATAGTCAAAACAACACACTCAAAGCAGCAGTGACCATATTAGTAAAGGTTAAGGGGGGGTCCTATGTGGAATCATGAACAAGGAATTATTAATCTCTTATTGGATTGTTTGAACATTTTATTTTAAGTGTAACTGGTAAGCTCACACTTATGGAAGGGTACAAACGAGAATGGCACTATAAGCCAATAACCCAAATAATTTAATAAATAATACCTAATGGATAATATATCAAATAACAATTTTACAAAAAAAAAAAAATCTAAATCACAGAAAAGACAGATAGCTGGGAGCAAAGCATGAAACAATGTTCTGTAGTAGGGTGTTGTTTCAAAACACACTCATGGACACATCTAGACTTGCTACTACTAAGAAAATTTAGGATTACCAATCATCCCAAGTTTAATTCTTTAAGCTGTGACAGAAGACCAACCAAAAGAAAAATGATGAAGGAACTCTGTGTTCTTTAAGCAATCAATCTATCATAATCCATTACTTCATATAATGCCTGCACAGTGAAATTCCTATTATAAAGCATACAAGAAGACTATTCAAAGAAGCAAAATAAAAAGCACACTAATGGCAATAAAAAATTAAGTACTGTATTGACAGTTCAATTATATACAGGTTAATTACTCCATATTTGTTTTTTAGTCATCTAAATACAGGGTGTGTCTTAAACTGTCTGATCACATGCAAATATTGAAGCATTCAAATGTTGTTTTTAAGCTACAAAGCCTTTATTCTTATTATAACAAAATGGAATCAAGTATAAAAAAAAATAATCAAAAACACAAACAGAAGTCCCTAGTCCTTACCAAGTGAGCGCAAGTTGATTTCTGCTGTGATTTTAGCCTCAGCCAACAGCTCCTCTTGTGTTAATGGACGATCATGATGAGGTCCCTTCTTTCTCCTTGGCTGTACTTGCCGCTCTTGCAAACGCAGGTAGGTAAGCCTTGTATGCTCTGTTGTAGACTGCCGCACAGACTTTCGATCTATAAGGAGTATGCAGTTTGGGAGAAAAAGAGAATTTTAGTGGTAATATATTCAATTTTCAATGTTATCTATGCAAACCTTACATTTAAGGCCCACAAACACCATCTTTTGTGCCATAACTACATGATACGGTACTTGTTAAATAAAGTCTTTAAAAGAATACCTCACCCAAATGCTATCATTTTTATGTCTGTTAATTAATATTCAATGTTTGCAGTAAAGAGCAAGAAAAACTTTTAATCATGTTTTCATGGAAAAAAGAGTTCACAAAATACCTGATACAGTTGGGCTTGAATGGAGAACCAGCTTAAACTGCAGCAAACAATAATCAATCAAAAAATCTCAAGTTTCTTGTTTTGCATAACAGAAATATCAGTATCTAGCCATATGCTCACAATGTTTCAAACACATGTATTTTGGCTATAATATTGTTAAACAAACCACGTCCAGAAAATGCTTGGTCACAACCGAGTGCCTTTGGGCAAGATTGAGCTTTTCAATTCAAGACTTGCCCCAACTAGATCATTTAGTGATGAAGTATTACTTTAAAGCATCTAAGGTACTAAAAAAAAAATACTATCATTCGTTCCTATTTGATTGGATTAAAAACTGAAGAGGTAAAGCTGTTTATTGATACAATGCTTTCAGTATGTTTTGCGAAAGTGAAGCTAAATTTTTGTTTTATTGTTTACATAATGTGCTTGGGTGAAAAACAGTGCTTTTTGCAGTTTGTTAAAAACTACTTGTAATATTTAATGTGTGTAATGTATTAATATATGATTCTTTAGATAAAATGCAGCATTTAAGTGAACAGAATACAGATATGCAGTGGTGTGAAAAACTATTTGCCCCCTTCCTGATTTCTTATTCTTTTGCATGTTTGTCACACAAAATGTTTCTGATCATCAAACACATTTAACCATTAGTCAAATATAACACAAGTAAACACAAAATGCAGTTTGTAAATGGTGGTTTTTATTATTTAGGGAGAAAAAAAAATCCAAACCTACATGGCCCTGTGTGAAAAAGGAATTGCCCCCTGAACCTAATAACTGGTTGGGCCACCCTTAGCAGCAATAACTGCAATCAAGCATTTGCGATAACTTGCAATGAGTCTTTTACAGCGCTCTGGAGGAATTTTGGCCCACTCATCTTTGCAAAATTGTTGTAATTCAGATTTATTTGAGGGTTTTCTAGCATGAACCGCCTTTTTAAGGTCATGCCATAGCATCTCAATTGGATTCAGGTCAGGACTTTGACTAGGCCACTCCAAAGTCTTCATTTTGTTTTTCTTCAGCCATTCAGAGGTGGATTTGCTGGTGTGTTTTGGGTCATTGTCCTGTTACAGCACCCAAGATCGCTTCAGCTTGAGTTGACGAACAGATGGCCGGACATTCTCCTTCAGGATTTTTTGGTAGACAGTAGAATTCATGGTTCCATCTATCACAGCAAGCCTTCCAGGTCCTGAAGCAGCAAAACAACCCCAGACCATCACACTACCACCACCATATTTTACTGTTGGTATGATGTTCTTTTTCTGAAATGCTGTGTTCCTTTTACGCCAGATGTAACGGGACATTTGCCTTCCAAAAAGTTCAACTTTTGTCTCATCAGTCCACAAGGTATTTTCCTAAAAGTCTTGGCAATCATTGAGATGTTTCTTAGCAAAATTGAGACGAGCCCTAATGTTCTTTTTGCTTAACAGTGGTTTGCGTCTTGGAAATCTGCCATGCAGGCCGTTTTTGCCCAGTCTCTTTCTTATGGTGGAGTCGTGAACACTGACCTTAATTGAGGCAAGTGAGGCCTGCAGTTCTTTAGACGTTGTCCTGGGGTCTTTTGTGACCTCTCGGATGAGTCGTCTCTGCGCTCTTGGGGTAATTTTGGTCGGCCGGCCACTCCCGGGAAGGTTCACCACTGTTCCATGTTTTTGCCATTTGTGGATAATGGCTCTCACTGTGGTTCGCTGGAGTCCCAAAGCTTTAGAAATGGCTTTATAACCTTTACCAGACTGATAGATCTCAATTACTTCTGTTCTCATTTGTTCCTGAATTTCTTTGGATCTTGGCATGATGTCTAGCTTTTGAGGTGCTTTTGGTCTACTTCTCTGTGTCAGGCAGCTCCTATTTAAGTGATTTCTTGATTGAAACAGGTGTGGCAGTAATCAGGTCTGGGGGTGGCTACGGAAATTGAACTCAGGTGTGATACACCACAGTTAGGTTATTTTTTAACAAGGGGGCAATTACTTTTTCACACAGGTTTGGATTTTTTTTTCTCCCTAAATAATAAAAACCATCATTTAAAAACTGCATTTTGTGTTTACTTGTGTTATATTTGACTAATGGTTAAATGTGTTTGATGATCAGAAACATTGTGTGACAAACATGCAAAAGAATAAGAAATCAGGAAGGGGGCAAATAGTTTTTCACACCACTGTACATCTTATGGGAAAAACTAAAGAATCTAATGCTAATGGGATGCATGCAAAATAACATGCATGCATGCAAAATAACAAAAGCATCCTCAAGCATCTACTTACTAAAATTAAAATACAATAGTGTGTATAGACTTGAAGAAGATATAAGATAAGGAACTGAGACCTTTTCAGTGAGTATATCATTATATTAGCTATGTAGTAATGTAGAATACTGGAAACCATAACTATTCATAAGTTATTAGTTGCTCTCGTTTTAACATGATGTTTCTGTAAATCTTCAGGTTCTCTCTCTTTCTTTCTGAAACTTGCCACTTGAAAAATCTTGTTTGTTCTTCTGTCTCTTGATACCTATAACACTCACTTATCTCTGTAATTGTTTAGAGCAAACTACGTGCTTATAAAGCTTCATGTGCGACATTAATTTGAATCATTCTGGTGGTATCTATTTTAACTCCTTGTGTTTAATATGTCTGGTTTCTTGGCAAGTAAATCCACACAGGTATAAGAGAAACAAAGTTTGTTATTATTACACTGAAACTACTTTGTTGTTCATCAACAGTAGCAATTGTCAAGGCGTTAGGGGATGTTTCTTTCTAACCTAGAAACCTACAGGAAAATGAGGAGACATCCTTGTTTAGACTTTTCAGTGGTGGAAAACAGAGCAGTCCATGAGCTGTGGTCCCAGCAGTGGGTAGCCTGCCACTCTAAGTTATCTGGCGTGAGTATTGCTGAGTGCATATGTAAAATAAAATTAATAAGCTAAGGTACAGTATAAAGGCATTTCTTCCTGTTCACCAATAAAAAAAACCTATGAGGATATTCTTGTGTCTTTTATGAACAGTTTCACGATAACACATAATCATTCAGATTTTAATGAAAAGATACGGCAAAGTACAGAATGTTATCTTTTATTTTTCTGCATATATACTTTAGAATGCCATTTTGTGCCCTTTATCCCTTATTAAACATTAGTCATCCCCCATGGCTCTGCCCACGTTGTAGTGAAACAGGACAGTCAGGAGGGCCCTGTCCGGCTCCCAACTCCTGACGTCGCTCTTCCCCCTCCCCTTGGCCCGCAGCCTCTGTCTCGGATTAGTGCAAATATATCACTTCTGCAAGCGAACTATGATTCTTAGCGTGATGAGAGAAGACGCAAAATCAACTGGAATGTTCAAGCAAATTATAGAAAAAAACCTGATCTAAATCCGCTAAGTAGTTCTTTCATTCGCTAGCTAAGTGGGTGTAAGAAATGCCCCGAGGCTGGCGTGTGAGTGAGGCTGGTGCATGAGTGAGGCAGGCCCTGCCCCCCTCTGCCCGCTACGTGTCTCTCGGATTAAATTGGAACCACAAGCGAACTACAATACATACTACAATGAGAGAAGTCGCAAAAATCAACCTCAATGTTCAAGCAAATTATAGAAAAAAATGCGATCTAAATCCGTTAAGTAGATCTCTCGTGAAAAGCAGACACATACAGACTTTGGATTTTACATATATATAGGGATATTAAACATGAGAACAAATTAATTTATATGTAAATTCAATTAGTATAATATTTAGTGTTTGTATGCAAATAAATATTGTCCATAAAATGCCTGTATAAAGCACCCAAGCCTCTCATATCATAAACTCTTGATCTACAATTAGTTCCATTCACCACATTTTCACTTTGTTATCACTTTAGTAGAAGTTTATCCTTTTATTCATAATGCATTTTTCGACAACTATAGACAGTAGGTTAATGTACAAGATAAAATATAGCATTGTAAAGGCCACATAATTCCCAGTCAGTCATGGAAAAGCCACCCTTTCCATTTCTGATGAGAGGGTTGTATCTTGCAGATAGGGTTTAATAATTTTGCGACCGAAATTTTCTGCAAACAGTAAACTGGTATTTTTTTGCACCTATGCCATGCAATCTACCTTCAGAGAACACTGTATTGGAATAATTATCAGAATTGTAAAGGAAAAACTATCATAAACTGTAGATGGTCATCAGTTCTACTACCAGATGCATTGCAAATCATCAGTTTCTTCCATTTTCAAGATATCCAGAATTATAGGTTTAAGAATGACCAGTGTGTGGTATTGTTCTGGCTGAATTGTTTTCTTTGAGAGTGTATATTGCATGCTTTTTCTACGGCTAGTTGTCTAGTCTTTATATTTATACACAGTCATATGAAAAAGTTTGGGAACCTCTCTTAATTCTTTGGATTTTTGTTTAGCATTGGCTGAGCTTTCAAAGGAGCAACTTCCTTTTAATATATGACATGCCTTATGGAAACAGTAGTATTTCAGCAGTGACATTAACTTTATTGGATTAACAGAAAATATGCAATATGCATCATAACAAAATTAGACAGGTGCATAAATTTGGGCACCCCAAAAGAGAGATTACATCAATACTTAGTTGAGCCTCCTTTTGCAAATATAACTGGCTCTAGACGCCTCCTATAGCCTTTGATGAGTGTCTGGAAACTGGATGGAGGTATTTGTGACCATTCTTCCAACAAAATCTCTCCAGTTCAGTTAAATTTGATGGCTGCCAAGCATGGGCAGCCTGCTTCAAATCATTCCATAGA
Organism: Erpetoichthys calabaricus; assembly: GCF_900747795.2. Lineage (NCBI taxonomy): Eukaryota > Metazoa > Chordata > Cladistia > Polypteriformes > Polypteridae > Erpetoichthys > Erpetoichthys calabaricus. The sequence goes on from NC_041395.2 coordinate 80,120,173, forward strand.
TTTTTGATGATATTCAAGTCAGGGGACTGTGAAGGCCATTCCAGAACATTGTACTTCTCCCTCTGCATGAATGCCTTTGTAGATTTCAAACTGTGTTTTGGGTCATTGTCTTGTTGGAATATCCAACCTCTGTGTAACTTCAGCTTTGTGACCGATGGTTGAACATTATCCTTAAGAATTTGTTGATATTGGGTTGAATTTATCCGACCCTCGACTTTAACAAGGGCACCAGTCCCTGAACTAGCCACACAGCATGATGGAACATCCACCAAATCTGACAGTAGGTAGCAGGTGTTTTTCTTGGAATGTGGTGCTCTTCTGCCATGCAAAGCGCTTTTTGTTATGAACAAATAACTCAATTTGTATCTCATCACTCCAAAGCACTTTGTTCCAAAATGAATCTGGCTTGTCTAAATGAGCATTTGCATACAACAAGCGACTCGGTTTATGGCGTGAGTGCAGAAAGGGCTTCTTTCTCATCACCCTGCCATACAGATGTTCTTTGTGCAAATTGTGCTGAATTGTAGAACGATGTACAGATACACCATCTGTAGCAAGATGTTCTTGCAGGTCTTTGGAGGCGATCTGTGGGTTGTCTGTAACCATTTTCACAATCCTGCGCATATGCCACTCCTGTGTTTTTCTTGGCCTGCCAGACCTGGGTTTAACAGCAACTGTGCCTGTGGCCTTCCATTTCCTGATTACATTCCTTACAGTTGAAACTGACAGTTTAAACTTCTGAGATAGCTTTTTGTAGCCTTTCCCTAAGCCATGATACTGAACAATCTTTGTTTTCAGATCTTTTGAGAGTTGCTTTGAGGATCCCATGCTGTCACTCTTCAGAGGAGAGTCAAAGGGAAGCACAACTTGCAATTGACCACCTTAAATACCTTTTCTCGTGATTGGACACACCTGTCTATGAAGTTCAAGGCTTAATCCAATCAATCTGGTGTTGCAAGTAATCAGTATTGAGCAGTTACATGCATTCAAATCTGCAAATTTACAAGGGGACCCAAATTTTTGCACAGCCAGTTTCTCACATTTGATTTCATTTCATACAACTTCACTAAAAATCTTTGTTCAGAAAACACCCCAGTACTCAGATGTTCCTAGGAAATGAAAGACATACCACTGTTATCATTTTTGTTTAGAGTAAATTCATATGCAGGCTGAGAGGGGTTCCCAGACTTTTTCATATGACTGTAGACCTACGATCTCCATGTAGAAAAAAACTTAGAGTTAAAGAAAAATGGTTGAATCTAACAATGCATACTGTATATGTGCATGATCACATCAACAAGAAAAAATCTGTCAGAGAAATGGAAGATGAGGCACAAAAGGGTATGTTTTGCAATTTCGCCTCACATTTCTCTCAAACTTATTTATGTATACAGGAAGATTATCAATTTTCAGTCCCTAAACTAATGAAACAAAAATGAAAAAATGTAAAAAAGTGAAGAAAGAACATGTTCTTATGTTTGATAAAAAATTTGAAGACACATCGGTCTAGAGACAGATACAGTCAGAGAATAAGCCAAAATAAGCCAAAAAAAAAAAAAAACTTAAATTTCCTGATGGTCCTAACTTCACAGGTGCAGTCAGTTATTTAAGTCAGTGCATACTGTTGCCTGGCCTGCAAGCACATAACATACAGTTAGGTCCATAAATATTTGGACAGAGACAACTTTTTTCTAATTTTGGTTCTGTACATTACCACAATGAATTTTAAATGAAATAACTCAGATGCAGTTGAAGTGCAGACTTTCAGCTTTAATTTAGTGGGGTGAACAAAACGATGCATAAAAATGTGAGGCTGCGGTGGGTTGGCACCCTGCCCGGGATTGGTTCCTGCCTTGTGCCCTGTGTTGGCTGGGTTTGGCTCCAGCAGACCCCCGTGACCCCATGTTTGGATTCAGCGGGTTGGAAAATGGATGGATGAAAAATGTGAGGCAACTAAAGCATTTTTTTTAACACAATCCCTTCATTTCAGGGGCTCAAACGTAATTGGACAAATTAAAGAAATGGAAATAAAATGTTCCATTTCTAATACTTGGTTGAAAACCCTTTGCTGGCAATGATAGCCTGAAGTCTTGAACTCATTAACATCACCAGATGCTGGGTTTCCTCCTTTTTCAAGCTCTGCCAGGCCTTTACTGCAGCGGCTTTCAGTTGCTGTTTGTTTGTGGGCCTTTCTGTCCGAAGTTTAGTCTTCAACAAGTGAAATGCACGCTCAATTGGGTCAAGATCAGGTGACTGACTTGGCCATTCAAGAATTTTCCACTTCTTTGCTTTAATAAACCTGGTTTGCTTTGGCTGTATGTTTTGGGTCATTGTCCATCTGTATCATGAAACGCCGCCCAATCAATTTGACTGCATTTAGCTGGATTTGAGCAGACAGTATGTCTCTGAACACCTCAGAATTCATTCGGCTGCTTCTGTCCTGTGTCACATCATCAATAAACACTAGTGTCCCAGTGCCACTGGGCAGCCAATGGACGCCCAAGCTATCACACTGCCTCCACCGTGTTTTACAGATGATGTGGTATGCTTTGGATAATGAGCTGTTCCACGCCTTCTCCATAATTTTTTTGTTGCTATCATTCTGGTAGTGGTTGATCGTGGTTTCATCTGTCCAAAGAATGTTTTTCCAGAACTGTGCTGGCTTTTTTATATGTTCTTTAGCAAAGTCCAATCTAGCCTTTCTATTCTTGAGGCTTATGAGTGGCTTGCACCTTGCAGTCCACCCTCTGTATTTACTTTCATGCAGTCTTCTCTTTATGGTAGACTTGGATATCAATACGCCTACCCACTGGAGAGTGTTGTTCACTTGGTTGCCTGTTGTGAAGGGGTTTCTCTTCACAATGGAAATGATTCTGCGATCATCCACTACTGTTGTCTTCCGTGGATGTCCAGGTCTTTTTGTGTTGCTGAGTTCACCAGTGCTTGCTTTCTTTCTCAGGATGTACCAAATTGTAGATTTTGCCACTCGTAATATTGTAGCAGTTTATCAGATGGGTTTTTTCTGTTTCAGCAGCTCCTTTCACCTGCATGGAGAGGTCCTTTGACAGCATGTTGTCTGTTCACAGCAAAATCTTCCACATGAAAGCACCACACCTCAAATCAACTCCAGGCCTTTTATCTGCTTAATTGATAATGACATAACGACGGACTTGCCCACACCTGCCCATGAAATAGCCTTTGAGTCAACTGTCCAATTACTTTTGAGCCCCTGAAATGAAGGGATTGTGTTAAAAAAATGCTTTAGTTGCTTCACATTTTTATGCAATCGTTTTGTTCACCCCACTGAATTAAAGCTGAAAGTCTGCACTTCAACTGCACCTGAGTTGTTTCATTTAAAATTCATTGTGGTAATGTACAGAACCAAAATTAGAAAAAAGTTGTCTCTGTCCAAATATTTATGGACCTAACTGTATAGCCATCTTTTAAGGTTCTCTTAATTTTGAAAAAGCTACTGGCTACAATAGTATTCATGTTAGCTGACACACATAATGTTAAGATTAATAAATTAACAGTCTGGTACAGCTCACCTTAAATATAAAATAGACTGCATTCAAATGAAAAACTACCAGCATGTTTTTAAAAAATAAGGAAATCTATATTACAAGTATAGCTAGTTTTATTTATTTAAGATGATGCACACATTAATTAAAAAGTTAGTTTTCTATTGCAAATAATATACAAAAGTTATACAATACTGCAAATGCAAAAGGTATTTTTGTGCTAATCATATCACTGACATTTGAAGCTGCATTAGTTTTGAAATGGAGTAAACCTACTTTCACCAATGTCATCCTGCAACTCAAAAAGCTCTGGTGTATAGTCTACTTTTTCAGAAGTGCTGGTCTGAGTAGTTGGCCTCCTTGGTTTGGACTTTGGCTTGGGGGCTTTGATTGGTTCCTAAAAAAAAAGAAAAAGAAAAACAAAGAAAGTTTACATTAAAGTATATTACTCATTGTAATTATTTTCATGTAGTTTGTTACCTTTTTAAACTATCTGACTTTGTTTTTAAATTATGAGATGAAGGCCATTCTTTTTATAATTTCCAGTATACATCCAAAAATTTGTTTTTTCTCATATTAAAAAAACATCCAAGATATATTCATTTCCTATTGAAGAGCATAAGTCTTGAAAAAAATCTTAGGATAAACAAGATTTGATGCCAATACTATGTAATCAGGTGGCACCTCCCAAAACATGCAACTTGAGAAGGTGAGTCAAGGCATTTGTATGGATGGATGGATGGATAAATGGATGGATAGATGGATCTTTATTTGTCCCTCAGAAGCTCTTTAAATAAATAAATACATAGTGTTTATGTACATATATTCATTTATTTACCTATGGTCTGAACACACACCAGAATGACTAAAAAGTAAGTAAATTAAAAAGAAAGAAAACTTCAGACTTGGCTCACAGTCAAAGTGAGGCATTATGCTGGCGTGATGTTGAGGATGCACCTGAACAGAAACCTATTGAGATACATATATAAAAAAAGCATATAATAGTTTCCTAGAGAAGGTCAGAGATCGAGACATAGGCAGCAAATTATTGCAAATGATGTATTAGTCTATGGTTTCAAAAATACTTTCTACAAAGTGGCATGTAGCCTGGACTCCCAGGAGACAGAAGCCGAGAAACATACGTTACTTAAGTGGCTGGCTATCATGAATGAAGTCTCAAACTCAATGTCATTTTACTAATCCTCAGCGCATCTTCAACACATGGCCAGATATACCACAGAGAGCTGCTGCAGGTGTTTATTACAACTGCAATCAATATGGACCACACATCCTCTGGATACACAATACTTTCATATCACTATGTAAACTGCAATAGCTTTATGTACATATTTACTTAATTATATAGACTAAGTATGCTAGGCAGTGTGAATGCATCTTTTTCATCTAATTTTTGCTCCTGCCTAGATAAAGAAATGCTATTGGCAGCAGACATGATCTGAACAAAAATGTTGATTGCACCTTTCAGATTTAATCTGGGGAAAAATGGCAGCCTGAAATAAACCCCTCTTTTTTCTGGAATTATTCTTTATTACTTTTTTTAATTAATAAGACCCCATAAGGTTTATTCAAGTATAAACTGCACGTAGATGATGTTCTTAAAATTAGAAAAGGATTATGTAAATAAAAAAATTACATAGAACAAGAACTGAACACTAAAGTAAAAAAATGTAAGATACAGATTTTTCCACTTTAGTACCACAAGTTGTATTTCTTGCATGTTATAAACCTAAGGTATTTCATATTGTACAGGTACATCAGTTTTTCTGGGCAACAAATCAACCTCTTAAAAGCATAACATATATATTTCTACCCAGTAAACTTGTGCCTGATCCTTGAAAATTTAAGGATACATTTTGTGACTCATGATGAGCTGTGCCATTTTCCTTTACATATTTGCCTTAATACACAATGAAAGCATGATGACTGCACAGTAAACAATTTCGTACTACTGAGAAAGTGGAGGTAATCATTTGCATTTCTACACATCAAGCCATAGTGGGCTTCTACAGTATGATCCTCAATTAGACAGTAAAGAGTAATTCTAAATAGTAGTTTGGATTTGAAACAAAAATTAAAAAAAAAGTCTAACTAAATTAAAGTTAATGAATTTCAGTCCCTGTGGCTTAGTGTATATGTGCTGTCTCATTCTTACTACCCAATATTTCTGTCATTTACTCGTAATGCCATGACCAAATAAATTCTCCACTTTAAGAAAACAGAAATTTACCTGATCTCATGGTACAATCTGATGCCAAGTCTTCATCTTATTCACAATGTACCTCTTTGGGCAACACCATGTTAATTCCTTATTTAAAAGATTTATGATTGAAGTTTATAGGTTCTCTAAGCAATTAGCACTGATTTTACTAGAGGTTCTCTTGCTTTCCTCTCATATCCTCAAGCATGCACATATTAAATTGCATTTCACTCTGGCACAGTGCAAGAATGTATATTTGAGCGATTCCTCAAATGTTTTCACAAGAAAGCAGGAAAGGATTGCATTTTGATCTTTACAGTTTAACCTGTCTTGTGCCACACACACCAAAGAAGTATTGTTTCAAGTATGATAATACCTTTAACAGAAGTGTTTTGTTTGTTTTTTTTAAATTTTAGAACAAGTATTCAATTACACATTTCCTGCAGTTCATGAACTGTCCTTTCCCTTGCTGAGGTTGTTGTATGCCATGTACAGTGGGGCAAAAAAAGTATTTAGTCAGCCACCAATTGTGCAAGTTCTCCCACTTAAAAAGATGAGAGGCCTGTAATTTTCATCATAGGTATACCTCAACTATGAGAGACAAAATGAGAAAAAAAAAAATCCAGAAAAATCACATTGTCTGATTTTTGAAGAATTTATTTGCAAATTATGGTGGAAAAAAAGTATTTGGTCAATAACAAAAGTTCATCTCAATACTTTGTTATACAGTAATCCCTCGCTACTTCGTGGTTCACTTTTCGCGGATTCACGACTTTGCGGATTTTATACATAAGCATATCTAAATATATAACGTGGATTTTTCGCTGCTTCGCGGGTTTCTGCGGACAATGGGTCTTTTTACTTCTGGTACTTGCTTCCTCAGTTGGTTTGCCCAATTGATTTCATACAAGAGATGCTATTGGCGGATAGCTGAGAAGTTACCCAATCAGAGCACGCAGTTAAGTTCCTGAGTTAAGGCTCAGCGACGGAGTGTTGCATTAACCAGGAAGTCTCATCTCACTCATTCATTATTAATGTGCTACTGCTTCAGGGGCACTGCAGCAGAAGATGCAAATGATTGCAGAAAAGGTAAAGGTTTTGGATATGTTGAAGGAAGGGAACAGCTACACCGCTTCAGACACCATTACAGCATCACTGAGTCCACGATTCTTTTTATTTAAAAAGGAGGAAAAGCATATAAGATCTACGGCCGCAGTGTCCTTTAACCAGGGCGCAAAACGAGTTGTAAGTGGACGTGATAAGGCAGTAGTCTGGATGGAATCTGCTTTAGGAATCTTTGCAACAAGGTCGACGACGTCATGACCGCCTACAAGCTGCTACGTGTACTTCGCTATACAGTAAGTGTAAACTTATCTACCGATTTCATATTGCTTAGCAGTTGTCCCTGTTATTAATAGAGTAAAGGGTGGGTTGTAAACAATACAGGGAGGGTTTAAAAACGTCCAAATACATGTTAAATAATTAAATAAATATGGTGTCCCTACTTCGCGGAAATTCAGTTATCGCGGTCAGCCTTGGAACCTATCTCCCGCAATAAGTGAGGGATTACTGTATAACCTTTGTTGGCAATGACAGAGGTCAAACGTTTTCTGTAAGTCTTCACAAGGTTTTCACACACTGTTGCTGGTATTTTGGCCCATTCCTCCATGCAGATCTCCTCTAGAGCAGTGATGTTTTGGGGCTGTCGCAGGGCAACATGGACTTTCAACTCCCTCCAAAGATTTTCTATGGGGTTGAGATCTGGAGACTGGCTAGGCCACTCCAGGACCTTGAAATGCTTCTTATGAAGCCACTCCTTCGTTACCCGGGCGGTGTGTTTGGGATCATTGTCATGCTGAAAGACCCAGCCACATTTCATCTTCAATGCCCTTGCTGATGGAAGGAGGTTTTCACTCAAAATCTGACGATACATGGCCCCATTCATTCTTTCCTTTACACGGATCAGTCGCCCTGGTCCCTTTGCAGAAAAACAGCCCCAAAGCATGATGTTTCCACTCCCATGCTTTACAGTAGGTATGGTGTTCTTTGGATGCAACTCAGCATTCTTTCTCCTCCAAACACGACGAGTAGAGTTTTTTTTCATCTGACCATATGACATTCTCCCAATCCTCTTCTGGATCATCCAAATGCTCTCTAGCAAGCTTCAGACGGGCCTGCACATGTACTGGCTTAAGCAGGGGGACACGTCTGGCACTGCAGGATTTGAGTCCCTGGCGGCGTAGTGTGTTACTCATGGCAGCCTTTGTTACTTTGGTCCCAGCTCTCTGCAGGTCATTCACTAGGTCCCCCCGTGTGGTTCTGGGATTTTTGCTCACCGTTCTTGTGATCATTTTGACCCCACGGGGTGAGATCTTGCGTGGAGCCCCAGATCGAGGGAGATTATCAGTGGTCTTGTATGTCTTCCATTTTCTAATAATTGCTCCCACAGTTGATTTCTTCACACCAAGCTGCTTACCTATTGCAGATTCAGTCTTCCCAGCCTGGTGCAGGTCTACAATTTTGTTTCTGGTGTCCTTTGACAGCTCTTTGGTCTTGGCCATATTGGAGTTTGGAGTGTTACTGAGGTTGTGGCCAGGTGTCTTTTTATATGATAACGAGTTCAAACAGGTGCCATTAATACAGGTAACGAGTGGAGGACAGAGGAGCCTCTTACAGAAGAAGTTACAGGTCTGTGAGAGCCAGAAATCTTGCTTGTTTGCAGGTGACCAAATACTTATTTTCCACCATAATCTGCAAATAAATTCTTCAAAAAATCAGACAATGTGATTTTCTGGATTTTTTTTCTCATTTTGTCTCTCATAGTTGAGGTATACCTATGATGAAAATTACAGGCCTCTCTCATCTTTTTAAGTGGGAGAACTTGCACAATTGGTGGCTGACTAAATACTTTTTTGCCCCACTGTACTACCTAAACAGTATCGTCAAATATTAAGAGGAAATTTTAAGAACAGATACATGGAAAGATACCGTTTACTTGAACTTAGCAGGTAATATTTATTCTCAAGCGGATATAAACAGTAACATTCTGGTAAAATGAGAGATAGACATAAAGTAAGGGCTTTAAAATAAAATATTTTTCTGTACTACTTCAAGCTAAATATTTTGCATACATTTTAAAAGTCTTTTGTATTGAATAGATGTGTAACTGGAAGTGTATCCTACTAAAGTTAATGTTGGGCTACCATACTTTAAAAAATGATTGAATGGATTCAGCAGGCAGGCTACAAAAGAAATCAACCTCATGTTCCAGCAAAACACACCGATTCATATTAAATACAGTTTAGGATTGATATGATTTTTCTTAGTTTTAACTTAAACACTAACAACATAACTCCATACAAATCTAAGTAAAAAGCTTAAGATGCAATGTTACTCTGACAGGAAATTTCGGCAGGCACTCTGCTATGTGGTCCTTTTCAAACCATGAATTACATAAAACCATCTCTCAAAAGAAAGATGCTGTGAAACCCATATTACGGGAGTTTTCGCAATCAGTATGGTACTGGAAGTGTGTGATATACAGAAAAAACAGTTGGAAGTAAAATTAATATACCCTATATTAACAACAACAAAACATTTGAATAAGAAAGGAATCTTTGCAACCTCTCATTAATTAAAAGGACCATATGCAAGAGGCTGTTACCTCTATGACATACAAATATTATGTCAGTTACATTGTACTTTTCCATTTGCCAACTATTTAAAAAAAATTACTTTGCAAATGATAATACAGGCATGTACTGTACAAGTACCAGTTGGTTTTATTGTTTTCTGCAACTGGGATCACATATTGAGCTTCCGTTTCAAGTTTCAGCTACATTTTGTTTTCTGCAATTAACACTTGTTTCATATTCAGGTTTGGCCAAATATGGTAAATTGGTTTTGGATGGTCTACTGTACACAGCCACCTCACTTCTCTCATATGACCAAATATTAAAAATTCTAATTCTCTACACTGTTTCACATAAAGTAATCCTTTCTCAAGGGAAAGTAGCTACACATGAGGAGGAATGTTAGTTTCATATGCAAATGAGAGAAAAATCAGAATTGTAGTTACAGGGGATATTATGTGTATGGAACTGTGCAATTTGATGATAGCAGACTAATCTCTACCTTCAAGTTTCAACTTATAAATGACTCCTTACCAGAATGAATTAGATAACCAAGGCAAACAGCTATTTTTCAAATTCAGAGGAACATGAGAATACATGATTACAGTATATAGTAGTTTGTTTGGCTAATTATTTTGTCTGTTGCCAGTTTCCTAAAAATGTGACTTGGTTTTATTTGTGTTGCATTTAACCTCCACATAACAGTAAAACAGACATGGCCCACGGTCTGTTCCAGAAAGGAGGATTAGTGTGAAATCCAGGTAAAGTAAATTGGGATTCATGGATAACAAGACCAAACAATTCCAGAATAACCTAACTTGTGTTTCAGAAACAGATTATGCCAGAATTATGTGAGCCCAGAAGCCAAAGATGCAGCTAATTCACTAATCCAACTTTTTGGAACAGCCCAAGCTTTGCCTACTACAGAAAGATTTGACATAACCTAGCTTAGTCACTGGGGCACTCACAGCTCTGAAACTAACCTGCAAAAGAACAATTTTAACGTAGTATTAATGTTTTGAGTCTGTAATGGTTCATGAGCAGAGAATCTAATCGCAGGACAAAATGTGGAAAATTACCTATCAGAAATACTGATCACAAATGCACTATTTAAGAAGCAAGAAAGGCCAATGAATTGGGGACAATGTTGTGTCCCTTCCTAAAGGAGTAATAAATACAGAAGAATATCTCCTTCACCAAATAGTGCCCAAGTAAAGGTAATCAGTCCCTGATCAGGCATTCGTTCATAATCAGGGATTTTAATATATCTGAGCAATCTTCTAAAACATGACATGTTCAGTGTAACACACCAGGAGATTAATGCAAATCATGTACATCTTCAATATTTTGTATACTAACAACAGCTTTCTCCACATCATTTGAAAATATTGCACAAAGCGGCAAAGCAGACACAAAAGTTTGCTTAACTTTGAAGCAGGGTCTACTGACTTGTATAAAACACACATAGGCTGTCTTTCCGAGACAGAAATAATCCCCACCAATGGAAAATTCTGCAGAGTCATAGGTAAGGAAATAAAATTGAAATGCTGTGAATTCACTTTTACTTATTTAGGCAGCTTGCTGCATGGCAATTATAGCCATTCTCACCCCATCTGAAGGTTACATAATTATATTTCACCCCTTTTAAGTTCCTTTGATAAAGGCCTCTACCAAATTAATGAATGTATTACATGATTTCCAAATGCAATTGGCTATGTGGATCAATGGAACACGTTTTTATCAAAGCACTGAGCATTAATGAAGGAGATGATTACGTTGTTCTATTTTATAGAACACAAACAAGTAATCAGTATGTAACTTACACATTATTTTACATATCTCGTTGATAAAAAAAAAGCGAGTACAATCAAAGAAATATAATAAACTAGTCATTAAGCCCGTTACAATAACGGGCACTAGAACAGTAGTGCATAAATAAACATTAGTAGGAACAGTCTATATTAAATGGCAAGGGAACTTGACCTCATTCTTTTTGTTGGTCGTATTTTTCTTTGTCTTTCAGCCTTTTTGTTGATGTTTGCTTGCTGAGCTGACCGTTCTTCGTGTGCTGCCACCGTGTATTGTGTGTCTTTAATTTTCTGTGACAGTAATACTGTCTTGTACATCTGCTGGCTTGTACGTCCGTAATATACCTTTAATTTTCTCTGGCGGTAATACAGGCGTGCACGTCGGTAATATGCCTTTAATTTTCTCTGACAGTAATATTGGCTTGTATGTGGCTGTAATATGCGTCACTGTATTGTGTACCTTTAATTTCCTCTTGCAGGAATACTGGTTTGTATATCCGTAGAACGCCTATAACTTTCTCTAACAGTAATATCGCGCATCGCACCGTGCCCCGCGCATGCGCACTTCACCAGAAGACACACACACACGGACACCTGGACGCACACAGGGATTTTATTAAAGAGGATAATCATAACTGCAACATACACTATAAGAAACATTAACTAACTGTTTGGGTTACTTGTTACTCAGTTACTACTCCTATCACAGCAGTTGGCAGGCTAAATATCAGGATATAATTTCAGCAATATGAAAAGGAAATCTTTTCACAGCATCAATGCGCAGATATAAAAAGAAGTATAAGAATGTATGTCAAATAGTCAATATAAAATATCAATGTATCCTCTTTATATTTTTAAGGTAAAAGAAGGCAAAGCATATGATTATAAATGTTGTGGACAAATATCTTGAGATCAAGTTTGATGAGGGTATCTACCATTCAAAAAGCAGGTAAGGCTCCAAGTCTCCTTTTCAAATTTGTACATAAAATTAATTAACCTTTGGTTTCTTTTGAGATGTAATTATAGGACAATACAGGGTTCAGTGCAGGCAAGGAAATAATCAACATCTCTCTCTCTAAATAATATATATACAGGATATATTATATTATAAACACTTAAATCTATGGGTCTTACACCTTTTAGGTATATTTAATATTGCAAAAATGGAAACAATGCTTATTTCAGGGGATGTAACATTTCAAATAAGGTAATTTAGCCAAGGATGTATTTTGCACAATACATTATTTTACTACTAAACGTTACACAGATTAACTGCTTCTCTACACTAGGGGTGTCAAACACAATTTTACTAAGGGCCAAAAATAATACTTTATATACTTGACGAGGGCTAGAACACATCAACAAACAACTCCTGACACATTTTCGTTACAAACAAACTGCTCATAATTTTATATTCTGCCTAACCTCTGTCTTGAAAATGTCTTTGAATGGCAAGTGCAAAGAACAATTACAGATTGAATCTTTTAATGCAGCCCATTTTATCAATGTTCAAAATATGTTACATATGGTCTGAAATAACTGTTGGTTTTCTCAAAAACCAACCTTAGTACAGTATGTGTTTCATATATAGATTCTAAGGCCAGATCTGGCATGCGGGCTATGACTTTGACACTCCTGCTCTATACAACCTCAGTTTCCATGGCAGCTCTTGCAGCTACACTGCTCCTGTTTGCAGGATATACTGATAAACGTTATAAACTGCAGGTGTGATTTAAGAGTGTTGCACTCCGACTAGTAATCTGTGGATGATCATCTGTTTGATGCTCAACTAATAAAGGATTATAAACTTCTCTGTGCACCCATATAAATGAGTGTCAGTTAATCCTGGATTGCATAAATCTGCTTGAATCTGGCACTCTAGGACCGGCTAATCAGCTGGTGTGAAATTGTACTATATCAAGCCAAAATTCATTTTGAGATCCAGGATTATCTAATCTCAGTTTTTGGAACAGACCCCTGGGGGGTATTTTTCATACGTCGCTTAAATTATCCGAGATCAGGTGCCTCATCTTGGATAAGTTAATGCCGGTGACACTCATCCGGGATAGGTCTGTTTTTCAAATGCAGCCGTGTATTAGATTAGTCTAGCTGGATCTAATCATACGAGATGAATGCGCGCACCCGTGCTGAGTGAAAAGCCCATATATATTGAGTCTAGAAAACATGATCAGCAAGTCTTTGATAGGCTGTAACAAAATGAAGAAATAACTGGCGCATTTTTTTTTCCCACACACGCAGCGCAAGACCTTTTATTCGAAGCACATGAAGAATTTCAAGATTTAATATGCACAAGGGGTAACACGGCAAAAGCAGCCCAGACCAGAAAAGACGGCTGGCAAAAACTTGTATGTAAATCGTCTTTTTCCAGGATTGCTTTTTTCCCTACCTTATAGGCCTTTGTGACAACACGACGCTTTCTCTTAGGTTCATCCTCTTCTTGGTCACTGTCAGGCTCATCCCCTTCATCAATATCAAAGTCACTGTCTACCTCATCTTCGCTTTCTGACTGGTCACCTTTGTATTCATCGTCACCCGATTCCTAAACAAACAGAAAAAAATATTTTGTTACAATGAAACAAAAATTTTAAAAAAATATATGAATGAGACATTTTACACAACAGTGTTTGTTTTCTGCAAATTGTGAATCAGGAAAAAAAGTTATATTTTCAATTCCGATTTCAGACCCTGTATAGTATTTGGCCCATGTTCCACAGTACCTAAAAATGGTTAAAACATATGTAAAAATGACTATTTTAAAAGTAAGAATCTATAAAAGAACAGTAACAAAAATATTAAGATTCTGGAAGACTGCTCAAACAGATGACTTACAGTGGTGTGAAAAACTATTTGCCCCCTTCCTGATTTCTTATTCTTTTGCATGTTTGTCACACAAAATGTTTCTGATCATCAAACACATTTAACCATTAGTCAAATATAACACAAGTAAACACAAAATGCAGTTTGTAAATGGTGGTTTTTATTATTTAGGGAGAAAAAAAAATCCAAACCTACATGGCACTGTGTGAAAAAGTAATTGCCCCCTGAACCTAATAACTGGTTGGGCCACCCTTAGCAGCAATAACTGCAATCAAGCGTTTGCGATAACTTGCAATGAGTCTTTTACAGCGCTCTGGAGGAATTTTGGCCCACTCATCTTTGCAAAATTGTTGTAATTCAGCTTTATTTGAGGGTTTTCTAGCATGAACCGCCTTTTTAAGGTCATGCCATAGCATCTCAATTGGATTCAGGTCAGGACTTTGACTAGGCCACTCCAAAGTCTTCATTTTGTTTTTCTTCAGCCATTCAGAGGTGGATTTGCTGGTGTGTTTTGGGTCATTGTCCTGTTGCAGCACCCAAGATCGCTTCAGCTTGAGTTGACGAACAGATGGCCGGACATTCTCCTTCAGGATTTTTTGGTAGACAGTAGAATTCATGGTTCCATCTATCACAGCAAGCCTTCCAGGTCCTGAAGCAGCAAAACAACCCCAGACCATCACACTACCACCACCATATTTTACTGTTGGTATGATGTTCTTTTTCTGAAATGCTGTGTTCCTTTTACGCCAGATGTAACGGGACATTTGCCTTCCAAAAAGTTCAACTTTTGTCTCATTAGTCCACAAGGTATTTTCCCAAAAGTCTTGGCAATCATTGAGATGTTTCTTAGCAAAATTGAGACGAGCCCTAATGTTCTTTTTGCTTAACAGTGGTTTGCATCTTGGACATCTGCCATGCAGGCCGTTTTTGCCCAGTCTCTTTCTTATGGTGGAGTCGTGAACACTGACCTTAATTGAGGCAAGTGAGGCCTGCAGTTCTTTAGACGTTGTCCTGGGGTCTTTTGTGACCTCTCGGATGAGTCGTCTCTGCGCTCTTGGGGTAATTTTGGTCGGCCGGCCACTCCTGGGAAGGTTCACCACTGTTCCATGTTTTTGCCATTTGTGGATAATGGCTCTCACTGTGGTTCGCTGGAGTCCCAAAGCTTTAGAAATGGCTTTATAATCTTTACCATACTGATAGATCTCAATTACTTCTGTTCTCATTTGTTCCTGAATTTCTTTGGATCTTGGCATGATGTCTAGCTTTTGAGGTGCTTTTGGTCTACTTCTCTGTGTCAGGCAGCTCCTATTTAAGTGATTTCTTGATTGAAACAGGTGTGGCAGTAATCAGGCCTGGGGGTGGCTACGGAAATTGAACTCAGGTGTGATACACCACAGTTAGGTTATTTTTTAACAAGGGGGCAATTACTTTTTCACACAGGGCCATGTAGGTTTGGATTTTTTTTCTCCCTAAATAATAAACACCATCATTTAAAAACTGCACTTTGTGTTTACTTGTGTTATATTTGACTAATGGTTAAATGTGTTTGATGATCAGAAACATTTTGTGTGACAAACATGCAAAAGAATAAGAAATCAGGAAGGGGGCAAATAGTTTTTCACACCACTGTATATGGATATATATTTAAATGTATGTTTTTGTGGGATTGCTGAAAAAGTATAAATCTTAATTCTCAGTAATTTATGATGTTATATAAACTATAATACAATAAATTAAATGTATAACCTGGAAGCTTCCCAACTGCAGTTACAGAATGTAGTGACATGAAATCAAAGAATTAAGCTTGCAGGACTCATTCATACAAGATAATGAGAAGCACGGGCATTTTTGTTATCTTAATGATGCTGTGCATGTCTTCATATTCAAACCAACATACACTAAAGATCATTCAAAATACAGTACATTTCCATTCCTATATTTTTGATTATTATGGCTATTTTCAAATAGTACAAACAGGTTTGTTTGGATCTTGTTTTACTGTTATGCTGAATTTTTGTGAGACTGTAACAAAAACAGTGTAGCTTTCTGATTTTCAAAATGCATTTCACAAGTACAGTACCCTCAAAAAAGACTTGACTGACAAACAACAAGAGACAATAAATCGAGGATACAGTCCTTGGGTAAAAAGTCGCTTATTTCTTCTAATGAACACACTTGCCAGGCCTACATTTAATCCACTTGCCTGTTAACATTCAAAACCTGTATTACTTAATTTACTCTTAAACGACAGTAGTGCTTTGTTATATTAATAATAAGTGTCATGACGAACCAAAGAGCAGTTAATTCAGTTCCACTTGCCCATATCCGTCCTCATTACACAAAATGAGGAGGGCAGGGTAAAAGCGTATACTTGATACGTGTGACGTCATAGAACCAGCCCAGTACAGACCTAAAACTAACTAACGCGTTTCATTGGCTACACGAATTGACTTTTGATTTTTAAATTAAATTTAGCGAAAATCTGAAGTCTGTAGCACATTGGATATACTGGATGATACATGGAAAAAGGGGTACTTCTGACCTCGTTAAAACCACCGTATGTAGTTTTGTAGAATTCATCCTCCTCTTCTGCATCAAGAAGTTTAGACATGCGGTTCCCCGCAGTCTTTCTGGGAACTCGATTAAAGACTAGACTCATTTTCTGCAGAAAGAAAGGACAGATGCATTACTTGATTGAATATAATGAAACAAACCCCGCGCTACCCCCAGGAACAAATCATGAAAGACTCACCAATGTCCCCGAGTAGTACAAATGATAAATAAAACGATTACTTGACCTTCTTTGCCAGATATGTTCTTTTAAAAATAAAATAAAGAAAATGTAAATGCAGCCGAAAGCTCCAAATGATGGCTAAACAATCACTTATTGTTGTTGTTTTGATTTTTTCTTTTCAAATCATCGTCCACTTCAACAATAAAGGAAGCGTTTCCCATCGACCACTCGAACTGCCACTATGTTGACAGAAGACAGTGACGCAGTCAGGCTGTACAAGTGAGCGTCGAATTCATGAACGCAGGAGCAACAGTACTACCTGACTTCGACACACAGGGGCGACAAGACTTCACAGAGAAAAGCTTATCGTTCAATTATATAATCGTTCCGGAAGTTCTCGAAACCGTCACATGCCAGGAATGCCATTCAAATCAGCTTAGTCATGTGGATCAAATTGAAACAAAGCCTCCAATAATTACAGCTTTCTTGCCCATTTTTCTGCCTGTTGTGATTTTGTCTGATTATCGAGTAAATTAATCCAAAGAGAAATAAATTATAGCACGAACACTTAGCGACAGGACGTTTTGGTGATTGGATAACAGTATCTTCACAGTGTTTATGATTTGCTTTTATTCCTGCGACTCTACTCCGGAAGTGCTCGTTTCCTCTAGCAGTCCAAACAGCCGATGTCACGTCGGTTGGTGTCTTAAAACAGGCAGTTAGTTAGTATCATGTCCAGAGTTGTTTTCTGCCTTGTATGTACCTTCAGGCATTTTTGCTGTGCTTATGACAAAAGTGCTCGTTTTTCCACTTACATTTATTAACAGAATCATGTCTGTTCCTAGTGTTGTTACACTGCCTGAATTTTTAAAGCATAATATAAAATACAAAAAAGAAGTTAAGAAGCTGTCTCAAAAACAGCCTGTGTGTTTTTATTATATACTGTACTAGCTGTGTAAGCCTGTGCTGTAAAAAGCCCGGGGTCCTAGAAACTATTGAAATCGTCAGAAAAAAAAACTGAGATGTTAGGTAACTGAAAGGAACTACTCTGGGCATCTCTTTCATAGGAGGATTCGTTTTGCCGATGTGCTCGTATCCCTTGTGCATTAGCGTCGGGAGGAAAAGTAAAAGGGATGCTGTTTTGCCGATGTTAGCAGCTAAGCAACTTTGTCTTTCTTCTGAGGTTTCGTTTTGCTGAAGTTCCGGCCTTGCTTGTGTTATTAGCGGCTACGCGAGTTTTCTGTTTCCTCGGAGGTGGAGCCCTTACCCCAACTCCACCTCTCACTTCTGGTCCAGGCAGACACACACACTTCCACGCATTGACGTTTATGTATAAGACTAGCTGTGTAAGCCCAGGGTCCTAGAAACTATTGAAATTATCAGAAAAAAACTGAAATGTAGAGATGTCCGGTAATTGAAAGGAACTACTCTGGGCATCTCTCTCCTAGGAGGATTCATTTTGCCGACATGCTCCCATCGCTTGTGCATTAGCGGCGGGAGGAAAAGTAAAAGGGATACCGTTTTGCCGATGTTAGTGGATAAGCGGCTTTGTCTTTCTTCTGAGGTTTCGTTTTGTCGATGTGCTTGCCTTGCTTGTGTATTAGCGATGGGAGGAAAAGTAAAAGGGATACCGTTTTCCAGATGTTAGCAGTTAAGCGACTTTGTCTTTCTTCAGAGGTTTCATTTTGCTGATGTGCTGGCCTCACTTGTGTTATTAGCGGCTAAGGGAGTTTTCTGTTTCCTCTGAGGTGGAGCTTTTACCCCGACTCCACCTCTCACTTCCGGACCGGACAGACACACACTCTTCCATGTGTAGACGTTTATATATAAGACTAGCTGTGTAAGCCCATGCTGTAAAAAGCCTGGGGTCCTAGAAACTATTGAAATCGTCAGGAAAAAAAACTGAAATGTAGAGATTTCAGGTAATTGAAAGGAACTACTGTGGGCATCTCTCTCTAGGAGGATTCGATTTGCCGACATGCTCGCCTCGCTTGTGCATTAGTGGAGGGAGTAAAAGTAAAAGGCATAACGTTTTGCCAATGTTAGCGGCTAAGCGACTGTGTCTTTCTTTGGAGGTTTCGTTTTGCTGACATGCTCACATCGCTTGTGGATTAGCAGCAGGAGGAAAAGTAAAAGGGATACCGTTTTGCCAATGTTAGCGGCTAAGCGACTTTGTCTGTCTTCTGAGGTTTCGTTTTGTTGACGTGCTGGCCTCGCTTGTGATATTAGCAGTTAAGCGAGTTTTCTGTGTCCTCGGAGGTGGAGCTCTTACCCCAACTCCACCTCTCACTTCCGAGCTGGACAGACACACACACTTCCATGCGTAGACATTTATATATAAGATGTATTAGAATTAGATTAGAATTTCTTATGTGTGTTTTTATTAGATATAGATTAGAATTAGATTAGAATTCCTTAATCTTAACATAACAACATTTATTTATATAGCACATTTTCATACAAATAATGTAGCTCAAAGTGCTTTACATGATGAAGAAAGAGAAACAAAAAGACAAAAAAAGAATTAAAATAACAGAACACTAATTAACATAGAATAAAAGTAAGGTCCAATGACCAGGGAAGACAGAAAAAACAAAAAAGACTTCAGACAGCTGGAGAAAAAATAAAACCTGCAGGGGTTCCAGGCCATGAAACCGCCAAGCCCCCTCTAGGCATTCTAACTAAAATAAATGACATCAATCAGTCCTCATTGTATTCAGGGTCCTCATGGAAGGACTTGATGATGACGGTCACATAGACTTCTGGTCTTTAATCCATCAATGTAGGGACATCATGGTGCTTTGATTAGGTGGTGGTGGCATAGATTGCCACCACAGAAACTGGAAAAAGAACAGAAGAGAGAGTAGGGATTAGTACGGATTTTGAAGCCACCATGAATAATAATGATAATTAATTGAATATACAGAGCATCAGGAATTAACTAAGATGAAGCTATGAGAAAGCCATGTTAAAGTAATGTGTTTTCAGCAGTGTTTTAAAGTGCTCCACTGTATTAGCCTGGCGAATTCCTATTGGCAAGCTATTCCAGATTTTAGGTGCATAACAGCAGAAGGCCGCCTCACCACTTCTTTTAAGTTTAGCTCTTGGAATTCTAAGCAGATACTCATTTGAAGATCTAAGGTTACGATTTGAAGTGTAAGGTGTCAGACATTCCAAAATATAAGATGGAGCGAGATTATTTAAGGCTTTATAAACCATAAGCAGTATTTTAAAGTCAATTCTGAATGACACAGGTAACCAATGTAGTGACATCAAAACTGGAGAAATGTGCTCGGATTTTCTTTTCCTAGTTAAGATTCTAGTAGCTGCATTCTGCACTCGTTGCAATTGATTTATGTCTTTTTTGGGTAGTCCTGAGAGGAGTGCGTTACATTAATCTAGTCGACTGAAAACAAAAGCGTGAATGAATTTTTCGGCATCTTTCAATGAAATAAGAGGTCTATCTTTTGCTATATTTCTTAAATGAAAAAATGCTGTCCTAGTGATCTGATTAATATATGATTTAAAATTCAGGTCACAGTCAACAGTTACCCCTAAATTCTTTACCTCCTTCTTGACTTTTAATCCCAATGCATCAACTTTATTTCTAATAACCTCATTATATCCATTATTACCAATCACTAAAATTTCAGTTTTCTCTTTATTTAGTTTGAGAAAATGACTACTCATCCATTCAGAAACACAAGTAAAACATTGTGTCAGTGAATCAAGAGAGTAGGGGTCATCAGGTGCTATTGATAAATACAGTTGCATGTCATCAGCATAGCTGTGGTAGCTCACGTTATGCCCCGAGATAATCTGACCTAATGGAAGCATGTAAATCGAAAAGAGCACCCAGGATAGAGCCTTGTGGAACACCATATAGAATATCATGTGTCATAAAAGTATAATTACCACAACTAACAAAGAATTTTCTACCTGCCAGGTAGGATTCAAACCAATTTAAGACACTGCCAGAGAGGCCCACCCATTGACTAAGGCGATTTCTAAGAATATTGTGATCAATGGTATCAAATGTGGCACTCAGATCTAAGAGGATGAGAACAGATAAACGGCCTCTGTCTGCATTTACCCGCAAGTCATTTATTACTTTAACGAGTGCAGATTCTGTACTGTGATTTGTTCTGAAACCTGACTGAAACTTATAAAGAATAGCATGTTTATTGAGGTGGTCATTAAGCTGCATAATGACTGTCTTCTCTAGAATTTTACTTAAGAAAGGCAAGTTAGAAATAGGTCTAAAAGTTTCAAAACCAGAGGAGTCAAGATTATTTTTCTTGAGTAGGGGTTTAACTACAGCAGTCTTAAGACAGTCTGGGAAGACCCCCGTATCTAATGATGAGTTTACTATGTCAAGAATACTGTCAATTAGCACGCCAGATACTTCTTTGTAAAAACTTGTTGGTATTGGCTCAAGGACGCAGGTGGAGAGTCTCAGTTGAGAAATTATTTTATATAAATCAGGTAAATCTATCCTGGTGAAAGAATTTAATTTGTTTATAATGGAGTACTGGGGCTTAAGAGGTTCAGTGTTGGGGAGATGTAGTATATTGTTTCTAATATCATTAGTTTTTTGATTAAAAAATACAGCAATAGCCTCAGAAGTTTCACTGGAAGTATTTTGGAGGCATTCCATTGAGTGACCTGGGTTTAGCAGACGATCAATCGTAGAGAATAAGACACTGGGATTACTAGCATTGTTATTTATAATTCTACAGAAATAACATTGCCTCTCAAGACGGACTATGTTGTTGTATTCTATTATTTTAACCTTCAATATCTCATAGTGTATAGTTAGTTTAGTTTTTCTCCATTTATGCTCAGCTCTCCGGCATGTTCTCTTTAAATCAGACACTCTTTGGGTCTTCCATGGTATAATAATGCTAGAAGATTTTTTAAACTGTCTTTTCAGGTGTGACTATGTCAGCAGCAGCTTTCACCTTAGTATTAAAATTTTCCACCTTACTATTTACATTATCCTCGCTTTTGTAGTTAACACTACATACGGACTGGTTGCTTAGAATGTTTGTAAATTTTGAAGCTGCTGATGAATCAAAGAAGCGTTTTTTAACAATATGCTTCTCGTGAATATTTTCTATCATTATTTCTATATTAAATAGT
The DNA here is from genome assembly GCF_900747795.2 of Erpetoichthys calabaricus. Taxonomy (NCBI): domain Eukaryota; kingdom Metazoa; phylum Chordata; class Cladistia; order Polypteriformes; family Polypteridae; genus Erpetoichthys; species Erpetoichthys calabaricus. The sequence continues at coordinate 80,142,066 of NC_041395.2, forward strand.
AAAAGAAAATGGTCAGATAGACCAATATCAACGATCTGCTTTACATCAACTTTTAGTCCTTTAGTAATTACTAAGTCTAACATATGACCTGCTTTATGTGTAGGCTAAATAAAGTGCTGTCTCAAATCAAAGGAGTCCAGGAGGTTCATAAAACACGTATAAAGTATAAAGCACGTCGGAGTTTTTAAATAAATAATAACAAAATACAAAATTTGTCATTGCAGATATTTTTGATAACAACAATAGCTGCTCACTACACACTTGACCTAAGTACTGCTTGTTAAATTATGCATAAATGATTATGTATTTTTGAAATAAAAGCAGATTTTAAAATGCAGAATTAATCTCTGCAGATATTTTTTCTTAACTTAATTATAAATGTTACTTTGTTATCCCCTGGATTCAGTACTGGAACATTTCCATCAGCGATAGTTACGTTTATCAATTATCATTAGTTTAAGTGCAAAAGTGTTTTTTTATCCACATCCACATTCTAGTCAGTGTAAAAAAACAAAAGCATCGCGTAGCGCAGTGACAGCAGTCAGGTAAGCTGCGGAATGGTGACCAGTCCTGACATCTGTGCAGCTTTAAAAAGTGACAGGACCAGTAAAAGTGCATATCGAGCAGCATCTCCTTCATTACACTGTCACGTCTTTGGCATCATTCTATATCATACAATTTCATTGTGGCAATGAGGCATGTTAGTTCTTTTCACATTTTCTTCTTTGGGTCATTGTGAGCTGCCTGTTCCCATTCTATCTAATGGTTAGCAACTGTGATGTACTGTGCAGCACAGATGAATGCAAGCAGACACAGGAGACATATTCTAACATCAGGTGTAAATGTAATCCTCCCAAATTATAAACAAATACAATCTATATATTAAACAGATTCTAAAAGGGGTCTTTAAGAAAACTGGCAGTCATTGCGTACCATATGTTGAATATTTTGTGTATTGATGAAGCAGTCCACTTTAAAATGATAAACTTAACACCAATATTATAGTTTCATTTTTAGTGATTTGTGTATTTTCCTGCTAGTTTATCATTATTTTCAGTCATCTTTCAGCCCCTTTGTAAGTATACTTAGGCCCCCTTGTGGGCTGTGGCCACCTGCTTGACAACCAGTGACTTATGAGATATGCTATATACAGTGCATCCGGAAAGTATTCACAGCGCATCACTTTTTCCACATTTTGTTATGTTACAGCCTTATTCCAAAATGGATTAAATTCATTTTTTTCCTCAGAATTCTACACACAACACCCCATAATGACAACGTGAAAAAAGTTAACTTGAGGTTTTTGCAAATTTATTTAAAATAAAAAAATTGAGAAAGCACATGTACATAACTGTTCACAGCCTTTGCCGTGAAGCTCGAAACTGAGCTCAGGTGCATCCTGTTTCCCCTGATCATCCTTGAGATGTTTCTGCAGCTTAATTGGAGTCCACCTGTGGTAAATTCAGTTGACTGGACATGATTTGGAAAGGCACACACCTGTCTATATAAGGTCCCACAGTTGACAGTTCATGTCAGAGCACAAACCAAGCATGAAGTCAAAGGAATTATCTGTAGACCTCTGAGACAGGATTGTCTCGAGGCACATATCTGTGGAAGGTTACAGAAAAATTTCTGCTGCTTTGAAGGTCCCAATGAGCACAGTGGCCTCCATCATCCGTAAGTGGAAGAAGTTCGAAACCACCAGGACTCTTCCTAGAGCTGGCCGGACTTCTAAACTGAGCGATCGGGGGAGAAGGGCCTTAGTCAGGGAGGTGACCAAGAACCCGATGGTCACTCTGTCAGAGCTCCAGAGGTCCTCTGTGGAGAGAGAAGAACCTTCCAGAAGGACAACCATCTCTGCAGCAATCCACCAATCAGGCCTGTATGGTAGAGTGGCCAGACAGAAGCCACTCCTTAGTAAAAGGCACATGGCAGCCCACCTGGAGTTTGCCAAAAGGCACCTGAAGGACTCTCAGACCATGAGAAAGAAAATTCTCTGGTCTGATGAGACAAAGATTGAACTCTTTGGTGTGAATGCTAGGCGTCACGTTTGGTGGAAACCAGGCACCATCCCTACAGTGAAGCATGGTGGTGGCAGCATCATGCTGTGGGGATGTTTTTCAGCGGCAGGAACTGGGAGACTAGTCAGGATAAAGGGAAAGATGACTGCAGCAATGTACAGAGACATCATGGATGAAAACCTGCTCCAGAGCGCTCTTGACCTCAGACTGGGGCGACGGTTCATCTTTCAGCTGGACAACGACCCTAAGCACACGGCCAAGATATCAAAGGAGTGGCTTCAGGACAACTCTGTGAATGTCCTTGAGTGGCCCAGCCACAGTCCAGACTTGAATCCGATTGAACATCTCTGGAGAGATCTTAAAATGGCTGTGCACCGACGCTTCCCATCCAACCTGATGGAGCTTGAGAGGTACTGCAAAGAGGAATGGGCAAAACTGGCCAAGGATAGGTGTGCCAAGCTTGTGGCATCATATTCAAAAAGACTTGAGGCTGTAATTGCTGCCAAAGGTGCATCGACAAAGTATTGAGCAAAGGCTGTGAATACTTATGTACATGTGATTTCTCAGTTTTTTTTATTTTTAATAAATTTGCAAAAACCTCAAGTAAACTTTTTCACATTGTCATTATGGGGTGTTGTGTGTAGAATTCTGAGGGAAAAAAATGAATTTAATCCATTTTGGAATAAGGCTGTAACATAACAAAAGGTGGAAAAAGTGATGCACTGTGAATACTTTCCGGATGCACTGTACATCAAGATAATGGATACCTCTGTAAATTGGGCTTGGGGTAACTTTAATGTATAACACGGACAAAAAAGCACAGAGACTAATTCGTATTTTCAGAATTACATAACATTCTGAAACCCACCTAATTAAAATCTTGGGGAAAAACTGGCATGCTAGCTTTGGGCAGAAGTCAAGAATCAGCTATGGGTGTTACACCATTCCATTGTAGGATGAACTTTTGTACACCCCCATTTATAAAGAGTCAGTTTATAATCATTAATACACTTAACGCCAGATAAAGACTGAGTAACTGCACAAAAACTTACACAGACATGGTAGACATGCATAAACTCCAAACAGACAAGACAGGGCATTTAACTTAAACCTAGGACCCTGAATCAAAGAGGCAGCAGTGTTGTCTACTGCACCGTTTTCATTTTTATAGAAATTACATCCTGCAATACCTCAACTGTGTACACATGGATGCAGACATTTCTTGACTGAAATTGTAACACAGAAGGACTCTATATAAGAAAGGGCAGAGCAGACTGTTTTTTTTCTTAGGAGACTGTGTTCCTTTAAGGTGGGTAGTAAAATCCTTTATATGCTCTACACCTCTGTGATGGCCAATCTGATTTTCTACACTGTGGTGTGCGGGACTGGCAACATCACTTCAAGAGAGGCCTAGTGATTCATCAATCTGATTAAGAAAGCAGCCAGATTTATCTGATACAGTCTCGGCACCCTGGAGGTAGTAGCAGAGAAGAGAATGAAAACAAAACTGAGTGCCATTACGCACACTATGACATGTAACACTGACTACCTTCAACCTATGAATTATAGCAGAAGTGTGTCAAGAAACACTAATGGGGCTCCTTTATATCAACATCAATACTCCTGTATCATGCCTTACTGTGAGTGTAACTAGTCAAGTTAGAAGTTTTCTTACCTTTCAGTCATTCAGGTGTGTATTTGAGAGGGGTTTGTTTTTTGTCATAATATAGTAACATTTATATATTTACTATCCCTGACATTTTGAGGATGTAACTGAAAACCAGGGTAGTGTCACGCACGTGCATTTAGGAGACAGCCAACAAGCCCAGAGGTAAGTGAAATCCCGCGAAGCAAAGGGTTTGTATGGGCTTCTAACGTGTCTCTATTTCTATCTCCAGATCCAAGGAAGACAAATAATAAATCGAATCGCTTACCTTTTCTTTATCCAGGCTCCCAAAATGGCTATTCCACATCTGGGTCCACAACAAAGACGTCAGTCTCCACTCCCCGCCGAAGACGTCATTTCCTGTTTCTACCTTTTGGTGTCACTCCCGTCCCCCGTTAGTGACACCATTTCCGCTTCAATCAACAACAACATCTTTTTGTTTCCCTATAAATACCTGCAATGTACCCTCTTTAAGTTGTCAAATGATTTTTGATCAATTTAGACGAACGTCTAACTTTCTTTTGTTGTCTGTGCGATATTATATGGGGCTACCACCCCAAACCTTCTCATGCAGTCTGTCTACTTATTACAGTAGTTAAACATAATGTAGTCGAAACATTGCTATGTGTACAAGAGTACTGTGAAATTCTTACTTGCATGCCTAACGAACCAACTCTTTGACACCAACAAAAATACTGTATATTACACCAGTAATGGCGGACTGCATGATAACATGCAGTGAATACACTTGACAACAGTTTTCATTCTCTTTCTCTGTACGTTTAGCATTCATTTGCTCAGAGGTTGATGCGCTTCCTGCTTCCTGAGCAGTTCTTCTTTTCTGCACCCCAGCAGCCCGCTTCTTCTCTTCTAACGTCGGCACCTTTTCGCGTTAAAACTGATTAAGTTAGTTTTTGTGTTGCAATTGCTTAGTACGTTTTTCTTAATTTTTCACTTAAGCTAGCGCTTAAGTCTTCAATCTGCCTCAAGTATGATTTAGCTGTACGCATGCGCCACACGGCAACCCTACTGCCGCGAGTTGATTCTACAATAAAATATAAATCATCACCTCAAAATCGGACAGTAGAGGTCACATAGTATATGTGTACCAAATTTCAGGTCAATAGGTCAATCGGTTTGCAAGCTACAGATGATTTAAAATCTTGAACAGACAAACGGACAGCCACGGTAGCATATTATATAAGAAGATTTTTGTCTGGGATTTGAACCCCGGAACCTGTGGCTGTGAGGCAGCAAGTCTTACATGATGGCCAAAATATTTCATAAGTGACTAGAATGTGTTGTACAATTATAATAAAATCCAATGATTCAAGGATTCTTTCCTCCAATTTCTACACTTAATCATCAAATTCCATTAGACCAAATATCAAACAGCTGGGATATCCCAATGAGTCCTTATTCCCTGCTGGCAACACTAGGTGTGGCTGCAATTGCAGAAGATGTGTTTTGCTAACACACAGACCTGCAGCCACAAAGTTAGCCTGGGGTTAATGCATAAACTTGTGACACAAATATTATGTATAAAACATGTGGTATTGCAAATATGAAAACAAAATGTTCTTTTTCATTCTCATGAAGTAATAGGTATAATTAATGCATCCACCTAAACAGACAGTTCCCTCTATTTGTAGTTAAATGATTTCATTTGGAAGCAAGAACAAATCTTTGCTGCCCTTCTCTAATATCATAATAATGTACGTTACACAATAATGCAACTGTACCCATGCTAACCTTCTGTCCGTAATTTTGTTTGATTTTGTTTCATTTGTAATGATGAATTTTTAGTTCAGATTTTATGAAAGATCTTTTCTTTTGTAAAAGACAGTAAAGTGATAATTGCCACAAAAACAAATTAAGGTTATGACCAAAATTTAATTCCCATTACGCAGGTTAAAAGCTTAGAGCAAACAAGAGTGAGAGGTTTTATTTTGCTTGCATAGGCCAAAGAAAATCTTGACAAATATTTTTCAGAGTTATTTGAATAAATGCTTCATTGCTGACTTAAAGTCCCATCACATTACATAACTAAGTCGTAGACGTCATTTTCATAATCTTAGTGAGTAGGGGGAAGTTGCACAATTCCCCCAAGACCACCAGTCATGAGGGCTAACATAACCAGCACCTCAGTCAATCTGGTCCGTGACATATCCCACCAATTTTGACTTTGTGTTTAAGTCGTAGGGGTGTGCTTGTGTTTGTGCGAGAGCTGATCACCAATGAGGGCTTACTTGGAAGCACAAAACATACAATGCAGTCACAAGGAAAAATGAAAGCTCATGCAAACAAAGCATATGTTCATCTGTTTCATGTTTGTTATACTACAAGTGGAAAAAGGAAATAAAAAGAGATTATGTTTGAACTTGCCATAGGTGGAAGCATTCACATACAGTAGACGCTGGTGCAGTCCAATAGCACGTTAACTTGCTATTAAAATGAAATGAGATTGCAATACTTTGGAAATCTGGATCTGTCCTGAAAAGTCGTTATGGAGTTGTGTGATTTGTCATTCTCAGCAATTACTGGTTGTGTAATCTGACATCCTCAAATGCAACAAAATCCAGAATTTTCAGTTGATACGTTTGGCTGGTTCTCCAAACAGAAATTATGTAATGTTCTGTCAACTTTAGAGACCTAACTTACCTCTTCATTCTCGCCATCCCTACAGCTCTGATTCCACAAAGCATTGCTACCTTCTTGTTCTCTCCTTTGCAGATTCTTGCATACTAGATAAGCATCATCCAGGTCTTTAGCATTGCTGCCACACACACACACACACACACTCACAGAGAGCCATAGCAGCTCACATTTACACATGACTATGATTTGATCTGATTTCAGTTTTTTCACATATCTGATACAGATTGATTCGGTAAAACACGTAAAATCTACTCAGTCAGGCCCCATTTGTATGCAGTGTAAGAAACAAGACAAACAAGGTCAATGTGTTGGGGCATCTTTCCACAAACCCTGTATAATTGATGATTTAATAAATAAAAAATAAATAAAAGCATGTAAAAGGTAAAATAAGTCCTCTCAGATGTGAGTCTCATTTGACAACTGGCAAAGATGGTGTTTTTTCTGGTTATGATTTAATTGGGGAGATAGAGCTGGACCCAGGTAAGTGGACCCCAGAAGTGACATCAAGGGAAAAGAACTGTAAATTTTCGTGTCTGCAGAAGGAGGAAAAGAGAGGCAATTATCAAACAGCGCCAACCCCTAAATTGGTGGAGTGTTACCATGGCCAAAGCCCTTAAAATGTATTCTATGCACACGCACGTGACAGCAGTAATGAACTCTGTTTCAGTTCCAACCATCCATATCCCATCTGAGTTCAAAGATTTGACTTAATTGTGCGATTTTTGTGCAACATGCAACATACTGAAAGGATCGAGAGGCATATGGAGAGACAGTTGCACAGATATTAAAATGTTATTTGTCTCATTTGAAAGTTCTCCAGCCATTAGGATTCGAAGTGGCGAATGATACAGTCCCACTAATTTTGTCTTCCGTTGTTTACCTAGATTCTTCTATGAATAAGGGTGGAGTAAAGTATGGCAGAAAAAGATGGCATGGCAGAAAAAGATGGAGCATATACTGCCATAGCTCTTATGTTCTGACTAATTTTTAGAAAATAAGTTTTGCTTCTAAAAATAAAAAAAAGAAGAGCATTAGTAGAAAAAAAATACACAGAGATCCACGTTTATACCGTTATTTACATCACTGGCTTATAATGCACGCACAGGTCAAAAACTTCAAATAAGCTGAATGTGCAAGTACATATTTAGGGTACAGTTATACTCTGTAGCATTGACATTGTCTTGGATTTTTTCACCAATTCTGATTCAGTCATGGAGACCTGAAAGTATAAATGCATCATTTGAGTCTCCAATCAATCTACTCTGAGATGTAAGAGGAAACATCACACTTGTAGACATGGGGAGAACATGCAAGCTGTACATAGGCAGTGAGTCAGGTTGGAACATAGCTTAGTCTGCCTGGGCCATGAAGCATCAGCACTGCACTCTAGTATTATATTATTATATAAAATGACATTATATACCATTAAAAAAAACCAACAACAACAAAAACTGTATTATACATTGTATGAAGGCAATGCCACATAGTGGCTGGGAAGTTTTACTTTAAACATCAAAGTTGTTCATTCAGCCCCATCATTGACTCACTATGCTCACTGAAGGTTTCATCTACTTTATATATATATATATATATATATATATATATATATATATATATATATATATATATATATATATATATATTGTGGTGGATTGCCGGCTTCTTTCTCCGGCCCTCACCCCCAGGCCGCCAGGAGGAGCTCTCCCAGCAGCGTAGACATGCCCCGAGTTCCAGCAGGGCCTCATGGACGATGTAGTTTTTATACACAGCCCTGCTGGATACCTTGGGGGCCACCAGGCATCGCTGTAGGGGGGCTCGTAGGCTCGCATGTGCCCTATAACCCGGGAGTACGTCACGGTCATGTGACAGGAAGAAACGATGTGCTCCCAGGTTGAAGAAAAGGACTGTTTACCCTGACCCGGAAGGGAAAAGGAACTGTGGACTGTTGAATGGGAACACCTCTGGGTCAGGGTGTATAAAAGGACTCTGGGAAGCCCAGTACACTGAGCTGAGCTGGGAGGAAGGGTGGCAAAGTGTCTGGGCGAGGAGGATTGGTTTATTGAGAATTACTGTGTTTATGAGTGTGGTGTGGAGAGTGCTTTGTGCACGGTATTTTTATAAAATAAAGAATATTTATACTTTCACCTGGTCAGAGTGGTACCTGAGGGTTCAAGAGGTGGACAAAGCCTCAATCTGTCACAATATATATATATATATATATATATATATATATATATATATATATAAAATCCTAAGCCTAAAAGTGCAACAATTTTGTGCAATGATTTTATGTGATGTTTTTATGTCACTTTTTTGGCACACTTTAAATTAGGCTTATTTTAAAACCTACATATACTGTAGGTATGGCGCAGTGGTAGTGCTGCTGCTTTGCAGTAAGGAGACTGTGGAAGATTGTGGGTTCGGTTCCTCCCTGTGTGGATAGCGCTTTGAGTACTGAGAAAAGCGCTATATAAATGTAATGAATTATTATTATTATTATGTTTGGTATCATTCTTTTTAGAATTTATCGAACTTTAATGTGATGTTGTTACATTCTCAGATTCTTATTCCGTTTTTAAATCATAAACTAAAAAATATCAAAAACTCACGTACCGTGAGACGAGACTTTGTCCCAACAGATTTAACCATGCCCGGGGCCGGAAATAAAAGACAAAGAGTAGATGACAAAGACAGCTGCTGTACAGGCTTTTAAATGTTCGAAGCGCCACGCGAGATGCAGAGCACGCGGCACGGCAGCATCAGCAAGCCAGCAGCTGATCAAGCAAAGAGGTACAGTAAAAAAAAAAACTATTTGTTTCCCATTGTATCACCATTTAAGATGGTGTTTCGGAGGAACGACCACATCTCCTTGGGGTGTGTTCAGCCCCCCCCTTCACAACGCAAGCAGCAGAGACGCGAAGTGGCTGGCGTGTAGCACAGGCCAAGGGGGTTGGCGAGCGAAGCAAACTAACAATAAAAATGCAAACAAGCAGGCTATTATGAGTAAGAACCCAGGAAATCCAAAGGTCCTTGAGCGCAACAACTTATTAACCCGACTAAACGTTTTATTTCCAATCTGTTTACATTTTTGTAGTTGAATCTAGTACAGCAGCACCACATTTCTCAAGTCTGTTTGGGTGCAGAGGAAAACCTCCATGAAAAAGTGTCCAACTCTGAGCAGGAAACAGTGCTACTTGTAAAAGTTTGAGCTGTTGCAGCAGCTGTTAATATATGTCTGTCTTCTTAGTAATAACATACTGAAAGAAGATATATATATTCTGGGGTTTGTTGGACCAACTCTATTAAAGTACTAGAAGATGATCAGCCCACTTTTAAAGCCATTCTAGCATACAGCTGGCCAGGAATCAGGTAATATTTTCCTAATATCTGTATTTGTTGTTAATGGCAATTGCAGATCAGGTCTACTCGCCAGAAATTACTGACATGACACTTTGTCCTTCAAAGTCAAGTTTAAATGGTTACACTCAACAAATTGCAGTAAAATCTTGCAGCATCGCATTTTGCCAGTTTCCTAAGAAACAAAATGTTTATTGGGAATGCATCAATTCTTTTATAGTGCTTTTTGCAGCAGGTATAATCACAAAGCTCTTAATATTTAGAGTATGTATAAATACAAAAATATGAAGTAAAAAGTTATTAGCAAGAAACTTTCCATCCATTCATCTGTTGTCAAACACAATTATCCAGTTCAAGTTCGAGGAGAGCCTTTATGTCTACAACAATCATTCCTGAACTGGTTGCCAATCCATTGTAGGAAACACTCACACCCACAGCTTGTACTGGACCAGTTAACAACAACAACAACAATATTTATTTATATAGCACATTTTCATACAAATGATGTAGCTCAAAGTGCTTTACAGGATGAAGAAAGAGAAAAAAGATAAAATATATTAAAAAAAACAAAATTAAGCAATACTAATTAACATAGAATAAAAAGTAAGGTCCAATGGCCAGGGAGGACAGAAAAAACAAAAAACTTCAGATGACTGGAGAAAAAAAATACAATCTGCAGGGGTTCCGAGGCCACAAGACCATCCAGCCCCTTCTAGGCATTCTACCTAACATAAATGACCTCAATCAGTCCTCGTGGTATTCATGGTTCACACTTGATGATGATGGTCATGGGGACTTCTGGCCTTCAGTGTAGGGACATCACGGTGCTTTGATCAGGTGGTGGTGGCGCGGATCACCACCACAGAAAACCGGAAAAAGAACAGCAGAGAAAGTAGGGGTTAGTACGGATTTCGGAGTCACCATGAATGACAATGATAATGAAATGCATATACAGAATATCATGATTAACCTAAAATGAAGCTATGAGAAAGCCATGTTAAAATACTTTTTAGCAGTTTTTTAAAATTCTCAACTGTATTAGCCTGGCGAATTTCTATCGGCAAGCTATTCCAGATTTTAGGTGCATAACAGCAGAAGGCTGCCTCACCACTTCTTTTAAGTTTAGCTCTTGGAGTTATAAGCAGACACTCATTTGAAGATCTAAGGTTACGATTTGGAGTGTAAGGTGAGAGGCATTCTGAAATATTGGATGGAGCGAGATTATTTAAGGCTTTGTAAACCATAGGCAGTATTTTAAAGTCAATTCTAAATGGCACAGGTAAACAATCTAGTGACATCAGAACTAGAGAAATGTGCTCAGATTTTCTTTTCCTAGTTAAGATTCTAGCAGCTGCATTCTGCACTTAAGAGTTAAGAGCTGACCATTAATATAAACTGCTTATTTGATGAGTTGTGTGCAGAAAACTCACAAAGACACAGAGAGACTTCACATTGGCTGTGACCTGGTCAGACTCTAAAGCTGGGAGTCCTAAACATTGTGCTGTCAATTTTAATTTACGTTATTATTATGATTGTGATTTATGTACATGGAAATGGCTCAAACAGGTTGGAATGATAAAGTTAACGAAGCAGGTCCCTTAAGAGCTTAGTCATTTTTTATTTTATTTATTTATTTAATTATAATGAAATTATATAAAGGTCAATATCTGCACCAATTCTTACATAACAGTAAAACAACATGACCCACCCCATCTTCAAAACCCAACTCCGGCCCGCAAGATTGCATCTGTCATCTCATTGTTATAAAAAAAAATTACATAAGTGGTGCCACTCCCAGTTTAAAAGTACAGATTCCTGTAACTGTGGGTGTGGTGCTTATTTGACAGTCTGGCTCTGGAACAAGGACCGGTATTTCTTAAGAAATTAAACTGCAAGTTTGAAAATTTTAGAATATTTGGGAAGAAAAAGTATTATTTGCATTTGTCAAGTTCAAAAATATCCCCTACCTGGAAACTCTAGTCTTTTTTTATCTAGTGATATGCACACTTTCCCTTTCTTCTGAATGAGGTGATTTCCATTTTCACTTTTAACTTACATTTTCACTTTTGGTTTGCATTTTCTTCTTCTTTGCTTGCATTTTCATTTTTTACTTATGTTTTCATTTTTCTTTGCATTCTTACGTTTTGTTTGCTTTTCATTACATTTGTGTTTTAACTTTTTATTTGTATTCTGTTATTTATTTTTACATAATGTTGTTCATGTTACTGTATGGTTCAAAGCACTGACCAGGCCACCAAAATCCAAATGAAATTAGCATAGTCAATCTCATTAAAAAGATAAATAAATACTCACAATGGCACAGATATAAAGGACAAGCACATTGCAGTATGGTTCAAAGCACTGACCAGGCCAGCAACATTTAAATAAATAAGTATGAATAAAATTAGTATAATAAAACCGGGTTAAAATACATACTCGCGATGGTGCAAATGTACAGGACAAGCCAAATGTTTTTAAAAGCAGAGAAACACAAACTCCAACATGACATAGCTCCTCAAGGAAAACAAACTACTGCATGATAGCAACTTTAGGCAGAAGTAAAGCAGCTGGCTACTTAGCGTTCTAACAATCCACAAATATGGCTGTCTAGTCAGATATCCATGGGTATGACAGCAATAATTTATAGAAAGTGACTGAACAAGCCCACCTCTTCCATCTGCCACAATGCCTAAGAAAACTCGATCAATGCAGAAAAAAAAAACAACTAAAATGCAAGAAATGCTAACCAACCCAAAAGCCATAATTTTACTGATATGTACAGTACTGTATAAGAAAAATCTCTAATTTCTTAAAACTATGACAGACTTGTTTTCAGTCCTGCATGAGATGTCTATGTAAAGGGCTTAAACACAGCAAATATTCAGCATCTGAGTTGAGAAATGTAGTAATGTAATTTGATTAAGAACAATGTTGGTTTTAAGAACATTATATATATTTGTAAGGTTTATTCATTCATCCTTTTTGTGAAACTCCTAATTTCAAATGTGTGGTGACAAGGAGAGAGTCAATCCCAGCAACTAAACCTGAATCAGCTTTCATCTCACCATAGGGTGCATTCATGTGTCCTCCCACACTTACTCATATTTGTTCAGGAGTAATTTAAAGTTAGTAATCAACCTAACCTATACCTCTTTAGAAGGAAAACGTTAGAAAGACATCACAAAGATTGAGGGAGACTGCAAACTTCACAAAAACAAATACATGGAAGTGGGATTCACACCTATTCTCCTTGGACCTTGCAGAGACAATGCTCAAATTGTGTAAACATGGTACATCTTATGGTCCTGTTGATTTAATTTGAAACATATTTGTAATTATTTATCATAATATATCTGGCTAAGTGGAAATAAATATTACGTGTGCATATTGCCTTGCTATTTGAATGGTGTACAACAGGGGTGTCAAACTCCAGGCCTGGAGGGCCGCAGTAGCTGCAGGTTTTCATTCTGACCCTTTTCCTAATCAATGACCAGTTTTCACTGCTAATTAATTTATTTTCCCTTCATTTTAATAGCCCTGTTTTTAAGGATTCAGTCCTTTGAATTGATTCTTTTCTTCATTAAATGATAGCCAAACAGAAATGAGACATGAAATGAGCCAACGGATGACCAGTTAAATTGGGGCTTCAAACTCCAACCAGTTTCTTAATGAGAAGTCGACTCTTGCTGTTAATTAAGCCCATTATTTAATTCCATGGCTTGTTGCTGCTCACATTATGCCACAGAAGACATTTCTAAAACTGTTGATTTTCTGTGTTTTCTGTGCTGGGCACAGATGAGCTGGTCTTATGGTGGCTTGTTTTGTGTCTCATTATTGTTTGGCTGCTAATTAAGGAAAGAGAAACAACTAAGGGGTTCAAGGAGTCAAGTTAATTAAAATTAAAGCAAAAGAAGTTAATTACCAGCAAAAACTGGTCACTAATGAAGAAGATAGTTAGAATGAAAACCAACAGCCGCTGCAGCCCTCCAGGACCAGAGTTTGACATCTGTGGTGTACAACCTAAAGGCTTGAATCACTATGTAAATCTGAAGTTAGCAAACAATTCTGCAGTGTGGGGTTCAGGCCCGAGGAGAGGGTGGTGCAGCTGGTACATCACTCTGGGGCCTATGAAGCTCAAGGGGACCCATAAAGCCCAATGCGTTCCATCATTTTTATTATAATTTGAATATTTATTTATTTAATTCATTTAATTTTTATTGTATTTTTTAAAATTTTGCAAGTCTATTTATTTTCAAAATTAAAAAGGCACGTGGGTCACAGGGTACTTAGCAGCAGTCAACAGTTTGTCACAACAACATGAAACGGATAACTCCCCTGAAGAAGTGCATTTCAGAAAGTTTGTTTTCTATGTAATGTTGGATAATGTTATTGGTGGACTCACAGTTTGTTTCAATGCTGCAGTGAACATTTCTGAGAAGTTCAGCTTCCTCTGGAAGTATGTAACAATTCCTGTAGATGACCTGAAAGAAAAATCAAAATCACTGGCAGATCAATATCCTGCTGATATCAGTGAAGATCTTGTAATGGAGATGAGTCATCTGCCAACTGTTCATCGATCAAATTTTGGAGAGAAGCAACTGAGCCCATTGGAGCTGCTGAATTGCTTGAAAAAGTACAAACTGGAAGGACTCTTTCCAAATATATGCGTCGGTCTGTGTATTCTGTTGACAATTCCTGCCACTGTTGCCTCTGCAGAGCGCTCATTCAGCAAGCTAAAGCTGGTAAAAAATCGTCCAGCATCCAGGGGGAGATATTGCACTGTCCAGGGCTGCTCCCACTGAATATACAGTATAGTGAAGGGGCGTCCCGGCCAGGCATGGGACCGCCACAGGGCCCACACACCTTCTTTGCACCGGGACTGGCCCTGGTGGGGTTAATAGCATGGCCATAACAGAAACAGAGGTTAATTATTGCATTGCAATAAATAACGTAAAATAAATTATGGAATCAATTGTTAATTTCTTTTGTATTAGAATCGATAGATAGATAGATAGATAGATAGATAGATAGATAGATAGATAGATAGATAATTTATTGATTCCAAGAGGAAATTAATATGTTACTACAGCCAAAACATACATATCCTGCACTGAGGTCTGAATGGTAAAATTAATATAAAAACAACAGATTTTCATTCTCCAACCACTTATTTTAGAAAAAAAGATAAAAAAAAACACAATCTCATCAAATGAACATTCCATAGCCAGTACAACGGTAAGTTCCAGAGACAATCCCTGAAAATCAGCACTCAGCCGTGACCCTCTGAAGAGAGCTACTGTATGCGATTACACAGCCTAAAATGGATCTGAGAGCATATAAGATTGAAGGTTGAGCACATGCTCAGCATGTTTACTTTAGAATTACATTGCTAAATTCTTTTGAAGTTCTGAATTTAATCCAGAACTGTTCCTCATAACGAGAACTTTTTTTTTTTCAATTTTGGATAATCTAGAATAGCACTTTTCCACTCAGTTATAGATGGTGCTTTGGGATTTGGGAAGCAAAATAAGTCATTGAACAAGTAGTGTGTTATATGATATTACACCTGATTCTCCACAACACACTTTTATACCTTCCACTATTACTCAAATATTGCTGTTAAGACTTTAGTTGGTTTTTCAAATCCAAGGCTATCCGAGGGATACACAAATATTTTTGGCCCAAATGGTTCAAATGTAGGTTATTCTCAAAACTTAGCAGTGCAGATATTTCATGACGTCACCTAGAGGTTGAATTTTTAGAAGAGTGCATTTTCTAAAATTTTAGGCAAGATATATGTAAACAATGGAAAATTTGGAGCTGATTTATTGTGTGTGACTTACATTGAACTAAAATGTATTTTTTGGCTGACTGAGCTCTATTCCTTTTTTGAAATTTTAGTTGAGAGATACCCTTCCTATTGTTCCCTAAAATATTTAAGGAATAAGTTCCTTGAGATTTTTTTATATACTGTATAGTGTGGAGATGCAGTCTAAATCTTCATCAAAATGAACCAGTATGACCTCAGTGATAAGTATAAGTAAAAGCCAAGGAATGCTGGGTAGAGTGCTTTTTGTAGAGCAGTTAATTTGCATATAAAAAGAAATAAAGGCTTCTGTAAAATTAATTTCAGAGCATAACAGTTCAAAAGATGCAAATATATTAGCATTATAGAGATGTCCTGCTGTCACAATCCCTAGTGATTTTGACAGATTGGATACCACATGGGCTAAAGAAGAGTGATTATTGTGCACAAGATCAATAGATTACAGCTTTTCTGCCTTAAAATGCATCCTACAGCATCCTGCACTGGTTTCATATATTTAGTAAATGGTGAACCATTTGGTTGCTGGTAAATTGAAAATAATCTGTGTTGGCTGGAGCAGAGAACAAAGCAATTTATAGAAAATGAAGTCAATGTTCAAGTAATATTCTGTGTTGCATTCACCACCTTCTGCAGTGCTTTATATCCTTGAGCCTAGCAGGTGCCATACCAGAATATGATGGGGCTGAGATGGACTCTAATGTGCATCTGCAGAGGTCTGGGAGAACAGTTATAGCAAAGTGAGCTTCCTGCAGACATATGAGGAAGCAGAGACACAGGTGAGCCTTTTGACAAGAGCTGAACTGTGTTGTGCTCACTTCATTCTGTCAGTGATGGTCATTCCAAGAAACTTAAAGCTGCTCACTCTTTCAGCAGCTTCGCCTCCGATGTAGATGGAAGTGTCGCCTGCCTTTGGCTTCCTCAAATATATGACCAGCTCATTATTTTTGCTGATATTAAAAATCAGATTGTTGTTTTGGTGCCACTGAATAAATCTATCTATCTAAGCAGGTAAACATCATTACATTTGGTGATCAGGCTTATGATGGTGGTGTATTGAGCAAAAAATAATGCTGGAGTTACAGCTGTATCTGGACATATTCACGGGCTAAAAAGGAGTACAAAAGGGGGCTTAAGGATCAGCGGGGAGGATGTGATGCTGCAAATCCTTACATGCTGAGGTCTGTTGGTAAGGATATCCAGTTGCAGAGGGTGGAACTATGTCCTAAATTGAGCGGTTCGGGTATCAGCTTTGCTGGAACAACAGTGTTAAATGCTGAGCTCATTTTGAACAATATTTCTTTTCCATGGCTAACCAAGCAGGTGTATTTTTCTTGAAAAGTCCAATATTTTGCTGAAAAATTATTTGCCACCCAGTAGTGCCATGCTACCTTCAGCTTTAGATCTCTGGAGAGTCATCTTTATAATATGTGGCCGTTCAGAATTCTAGATAATAACAACATTTTTCTGCGGTGGCGCAGTGGGTAGCGCTGCTGCCTCGCAGTTGGGAGACCTGGGGACCTGGGTTCACTTCCCCGGTCCTCCCTGTGTGGAGTTTGCATGTTCTCCCCGTGTCTGCGTGGGTTTCCTCCAGGCGCTCTGGTTTCCTCCCACAGTCCAAAGACATGCAGGTTAGGCGGATTGGCGAGTCTAAATTGGCCCTAGTTTGTGTGTGTCCTGTGGTGGGTTGGCACCCTGCCCAGGACTGGTTCCTGCCCTGTGTTGGCTGGGATTGGCTCCAGCAGACCCCCGTGACCCTGTGTTCAGATTCAGCGGATTGGAAAATGGATGGATAACAGCTGTACAGTACACTAACTCTCTTAATTATGTGAATATATGCCCATGAATTATTCATTTCTCAGTAAGAATACACTTGGTAAACCAAAAGAAAATTTAATGATTGTTCACATCAGTGGCTCTATGTCTGTGCTAAACAATGGTTATTAATAAAGTAACCTAGAATTTTAAGTGTCAGCTTTCATATTGCTAAGATAACAAGAAATGTGTCATCTATTATTGTCTCAACAGATCCTTCAGGCTGCCCTTGTCAGTTTTACATTAGCTGACTTAAGTGCAACATAAAAAGTGTCTGGCATCTGCATTCAGGTATAAACTCATACAAGCCCCTGGCTGTCTTCCTTTTACAAGGATGTGCTTTTTCAGTTATTAATTTCAGTAAGTTGTTGTTGCTTTTTTTTGTAGTTTTTTTTCTTCAGAGTACTGCCAAACCTGAGTTGAATAAACTTGGCTGTAACGAGTGTGACTCACAAAGTAATTATTTAGGTTTAAAACTCAATTAGCATTAGACTAAATCCATTCAAATGCATATGATACATATCATGTCTGTAAAGCATAAATCATCATACAGTATATCTGGGTATGTATTTTAACACCAACCTTTCCACTTGGCATTGCCACCATACAGGCCTTTTTCAATTGGGATGCTTCCATGCTGGATGCCTGCCGTGCAAAGGTTGCTCGTTGTCCCTTGACTCATGTGGGATTCCCCAGCATATCTCCTATTCCAATGACAAACATCCTGCTTGGATGAATTCACCATAGTCTTCAGCTTTAATTTGCACTGTACCGTGTACTGAAAATGTTTCTGTTTGATGCCATTTGGTATGGTGTTTGTAAAAGCAGTGTTAATATTTGTGATGCACCATCTATTGGAATGTCAAATTCTAAATATTTAAGAAATTGTCTTTTGGAATTACAGAGACATAGCAACCAGACAGACACCTATTATGGCTGCCTTTTTTGAGGTTGACTTGTTTATTAGCAAATGTGATACCCTCTACTAACACATATGACTCCTGGAAAATCATTCATCAGGATATACAGTATTAAGTCAATGATTCTGAAATGTAGTCCTTTTTGTGCTAGTCAGGTTCTTAGAAATAACCAATTTTTGTGCTCCATTTTTATTTATTCAGGTCGTTCCTTTTCTCTGACTTTATTTAGACTCGTTGTGGCACAGTGGTAGTACTGCTGCCTTGCAGTAAGGAGATCATAGGTTTGAGTTCTGGGTCCTCCCTTAATGGGAAGCACTTTGAGTAGTGAGAAAAGTCAGTCAGTCAGTCAGTCAGTTATTTTCCAGCCCGCTATATCCTAACACAGGGTCACGGGGTTCTGCTTGAGCCAATCCCAGCCAGCACAGGGCTGGAACAAATCCCGGGCAGGGTGCCAGCCCAATGCAGGACACACACACTAGGGACAATTTAGGATCACCAATGCACCTAATCTGCATGTCTTTGGACTGTGGGAGGAAATCAGAGCACCCAGAGGAAACCATGCAGACACGGGGAGAACATGCAAACTCCACGCAGGGAGGACCCAGGAAGCGAACTCAGGTCTCCGTACTGCGAGGCAGCAGTGCTACCACTGCGCCACCGTGCCACCCATTGAGAAAAGTGCTATATAAATGTAAAGAATTATTATTATTATTATTATTATTATTATTATTACTAGGGGGCTTTGCCCCCTGCTCGCTTCACTCTCCAACCCCTTAACCCCCCTGCCAGCGCTACGCGCCATTATGAAAAGGGGGGCTGCGGTCGCTCCTCCGAAACCCCCTCTTAAACAGTGATACAATGGGAAACAAATAAATTTTTTTTACCTCCTCTTTGCTCAATCAAGATGCTGGCTTACTGCTGCTGCCGTATTTTGTGATCTGCATTTCATGCGGTGCTTCGAATGTTTAAAAGCCTGTACAGCACCTGTCCTTTTGTCTCACTGCCTTGTCTCTCTTGTCCCCCAGACATCCTCAAACACTATGCGATCTCTTTTCGGTGTACCGTTATTTCACCGAGATATATTTTCAGTTTGTTTGCGCTAATGTGATCTTTACTCTCATTTTTTTGAGACTTTCAAATTTTCCTACTTTCATTATCTCTAACCTGCTCTGCGTGTGTATCACGGGACTTGCTTCCAAAGGTTGTAAGTATGACGTGACTTCTTCATCTTGCAGGATGTGAAAGAGTCTCTCTGTCTCTCTTCAAAAGATCTCTCTTCCAAAGATCATGTTTTGTCGCAAGATTTTTTTTTATAATAGACAGATATTTCCTACATGATGATGATAGTATTGGGTCAATTATTTATTAGCAGTAAGCCAAAAGCAACTGAAAAAAGATGAATTGAAGACTCTGTACAAGCCAATGTACTCTTTCATGACATCAGAAAAGTCTTTGCTGTCTGTGCTGAAAGGTCAAACAGTAATATTGCATTGAAGGTAGAGAGTGCCAGTAGGTATCATGAAGATGGCAGCTTAAGGTCTGTTTTAGGACACTTACTGTTTGCGCAGTACAGATTTGTGTGGTGGTTGTTCAGCAGTCTGTATTTGTCATCATGGGTATTTGTTGATGCTCTTTGGCTTCTGTCCTTTAATACGGTCCTTTCTAAGTTTAAGATTGTGTCCCTTCAACTACTGCTATTGCCACATACTGTCTACAGTGAAGACGGTCTGTTTGGTTCACCCTGTAACTGTTGAATAGGGGTACAAGAAGCTTTTTGAGGGGGTTTGCTTGGTTTGATTTTGGGCCCCCAATTATTCATGGGGGCGCCTAACTTGTCATAAAATAGAGGAGGGTGGGGAAAAAATTATAGGCCACAACATAAACAATATCCAACAATCATAACAACAACAAAAATAATTATTGACCTGCCAGAGTATAAAAGACACAGATGCAGCAAAATAAACATAAAGCAATCAACACTACAACAAGACTGAAGCTCTCTTTGACTGCAGTGCTTAAGGATGCTTTAATTTAAAGTAAAAGCATCTCTCTAATGGGCTTAGAGTAAAACGTGCATTACAACTCTACATCTATGACGTGGCTAATTGTACTCTCCATAACTGGTCTCTTTCTGGGAAAAAAGCACTGTCTGACATTGTACACTGATTAGATGGTAATATTGTATAATCTTCATAAATTGATGTGGATCAGTAAACAGGAATTATGGGTATATGGCATTTAAGACACTCGTTATAGTTTAATCTCATTGAATTTTGTGATTTTTTTATGGTGTTGCACAGTAGGATTATGATTATGCAGTCACCATCAACATAAACTACTGCTTAGACTAATGAATTAGGGAGCTACACATGTGAGAACAAATTCAGTCTTTTCAGAGATGCACAAAATGCAAAAAAGAAAAAAAAGAAATCACTATTGCTATCTGTTTCTGAAATGTCTTGTCTCAAGCGTATATTTTTCTAAGTGATTTTTGCAGTCTGATGTTATTGTAATCGAATGCCCCCCCTTGACATTCTGAATTTGTCAAACCACTATTTTGCATTAAATTCCTCCACATCTTGGTCCCACCAGATTTTCATCTCTTGCATCCTCAGGTTTCGATGTACAAAAATGAGAAAGATGATCCTACTCAAAGATTCTTGAGAACTTGTGAGCTGAAAAATTCACTGATGAATTCACAGATATTCAGTAATTTAAATAATCTGAAGTCAGCATGTCAGCAGTTAGAATGTAGATTGAATTCTTGGCTATCTATTATGTTGCTCCTGCCTGATGAATTATTTTCTGATTTTCTGAAAACCGGCTGGGACGCCCTGAGGATGGAAGGATGGGGGAAGGCAGTTATTTTGGACACTGCTTCCCCCAAAATGCTCGATGCCAGCTCCCCTGGAGCAGGGCATCCTGGGACTTGGAGTTTGGTTTCTCAGCCCTGGTGGGTACCATGGGTGCCACCAGGAGGAGCTGTGAAAGGACCATTGGAGTTATGTCTCATCCATAGCCCGGAAGTACTCATAAGTCACATGCACGGAAGCTCCAAAAAACTTCCAGGCTGAAGAAAAAGCCAGTTCTCCAATTGACCCAGAAGTGCTAGCAAGTTACGTGCACTTCCGGATCAAGGACTACATAAAGGACTTCTGTAAACCCAGCCAGCAAGTCAGAGTCGAGAGGTGGAGGACAGAGCTTGCTGGGAAGGTGTGAAGCAGAGAACATTTGATTATTTGATTTGTAGTATTGTGTATTTACTTGCCTGTTAATTGTGGTGGAGGTGCTTTAAGGCACTATTGGAGGAAGAAAGGCATTAAAGGATCTTCCCGTTGCTTTTAACCTGTGTCCAGAGCATCTGTTTGTTGGGTTTGAAGGGGCATCTTACAATGGGTATAGATGGGTATAAATAGTCATATTGGATTTGTATTACTTGCTAAATTAACTTTAAAAGTAAAAATCATAATTGAGTCACTTTCATCTGTGGTGAGAATGTAGTCTAAATAGCCTGTAGCAACACATAGACTCCAATGCACCCATTATAAACTTTTCAAGTCATTTTTATCACTGTGACTTTTTTCCAGCATTGCTCCAGGATTGGGGAAGCATATGGAGATTCTTAGGGCCCCCTAGTGGTTGACACCCCTATGCAATACGTGCTCTGCATACCTCCTAATTGTGCCCCTAATCTCTGATAGATATTACACTCTCAAATAGGCTAATAATGCAATACATTTCAAAATCCATCAGTTGGTAATATAGCTCTCTGATACTTTTAGATATGATCTAAAATGTACATATTTTTTTACTTCGCCAATCTTCAATTGCAGATCGTTTTTCACATAGACTGAGGCTGAATCTTAAGTATAATCAAAACCAGGATGACATCTCTAAAGATATCATGCTGAACTTTATTTCCTGAATTTCAAAGCTTTCATAAACAATATGCATACCAGATTTCGTGGCATCTCATGTATGACTGTTTTGTCCAATATATATGCAACTCTGCTGTACATGAGAACTTTATTATAGACAAAATGGAGGCAAAGAAACTAAATAGATGAGAGCAATAGTAGTCATTTGACTACAGAACATCTTCAGATCTGCCAGTCTGGTTGGTTATGTGTCTGTTTTCCAGTGAAATGAGCAGAGTGCAGTCAACACGAGAGGCATTTGCCATGGCCTAAGAGTAAACACAGTCTCTGTTGCATTAAATTTACAACATACTTACACTACTTTGTTTTATCTCATGGTCACAAAACATTTATCTTCTGAACACTTACCTCCAGGACAGTACAGTGGCGCAGTGGTAGCGCTGCTGCCTCGCAGTAAGGAGACCCGGGTTCGCTTCCCAGGTCCTCCCGATGTGGAGTTTGCATGTTCTCCTCGTGTCTGTGTGGGTTTCCTCCCACAGTCCAAAGACATGCAGGTTAGGTGCATTGGCAATCCTAAATTGTCCCTAGTGTGTGTCCTGTGGTGGGCTGATGCCCTGCCTGGGGTTTGTTTCCTGCCTTGTGCCCTGAGATTGGCTCTGGCAGACCCCTGTGACCCTGTGTTACGATATAGCGGGTTGGAAAATGACTGACTGACACTTACCTCCAATTGTCCAAAGGTATCTGTTTAGATTGATTTATCCCTGTAAAGTTTATTATCAACTCTAGATAAACCCTTTAGAGTTATGAGTGACTCATAGAGGTATGAGTGTGAAGAAGTTTCAGTATTTTTATAGAGAGAGATATTTCAGGAACTCGACTGCTAGGAGATTGAAGGAGATCTTTTTTCTCCTAAGCTCTGAGCACTTGCTGCATTTTTCAATGAGACTCTATGTGCAATGTTCAAACAGGAAACGGAAACACTTAAAGACAACATTATGAAATGTTTTCAGTAAATATTAGCAGGCAATCTTTGTTTCATCTAGACCTCTTTATTCTGTACGGCCTTTTTTTAAAATACTGCAGAATGTAAAAAAAACGTTTATTTTTTATGGAACCTTGTAATATTTTGACAATTGCAGCACATTAGGTCTATTAACCAGCCTAGAAATGCACAGTGAAACAGTGTTGGGAAAACTATCAGCTTTTGAAATGCTTCTACTAAAGCTGGATTCAGTTAGACAGGCTCTTATTTACAAACATTGCTTTTTTGTAAGCTCTAATTAGGACGCTGAACACATTTTTGTAATTCCAACAAAGCAGCTGAGCATAGACAGTACTCTCCCACGATGCAACATTCTTGACATTTGAAACAACAAAAATATTTCTTCTTTGTGTAGCAGTCAGGGGCGTGAATTCCATGCAGAGGTTGGTTAAACTAACAATTGTGCTGATGGATATTTTTTTTTGTTCTTTTCTTGGTTTCAAAGATGTTTTTGTGAGATGCACTGAAAATTCAAAAATATCCTGGTATGAGATGGGTTTTTTGGGTGTGCCCTGCTATAGGCTGAATCTAGTCCAAGACTGGTTCCTGTCTTGCATCTAATAATGTGGCTCCGGCTCTCCTCGACTTTGCAATGGAGAAACCCTGCAAAGGAAATGGATAAATAGACAGAATGGATTGGCAAATATAGTTATGATGTTACACAAGATAGATAGATAGATAGATAGATAGATAGATAGATAGATAGATAGATAGATAGATAGATAGATAGATAGATAGATAGATAGACAGACAGACAGACAGACAGACAGACAGACAGACAGACAGACAGACAGACAGACAGACAGACAGACAGACACTATGGACTCATACACCCAAACAACTGAAAAGGAAGACAATCGACAAGAAAGAAAAACTTCTGGCTTTGCAGTCACAGACACAGTGATGCAGACCAATTGCTGTTGGTATAAAGGAGACCCTTTAGCATTTCCTGACACACTTCTGCTGAATAATTTGTTGTCTGAAAGTCCTCAGTGTTGGTGTGTCAGAGAGAGGATGTGTAGCTTTTTTCATAAAGGCACTCAGTTTTGTTTTAATTCTCTTCCACTACCTCCAGGGCCAAAGTTTGTCCCATAGCTGCGCCTGTCTTGAAGTGGTGTTACCAATGCAGCACACCACATTGTAGAAAATCAGACTGGCCAAAACAGAATTATAGAATATGTGTAGCATGTCATTGCCCACTGTCACACGTGCGCGTCTGAAGGACATCTGCAGGGCTCATCTAAGGCATGCAGTACTGCTACTGCTAACAGTCTCTGCTTTTATCTCTTCCTCAGCAGTGAGAAGACAACCCCTTAAGGGCAACTAACCCTGATGCCCTCTCTCATTTGGACCTGGAAAAACCTTGAGGACAGAGCTCGGAGATTCCTGCATACTCATAACATAACATTCTTTCTAAAAGCCAGAAAGGCGCTTTATGTTCTGTTTTGCACCCTCAAGCACCTGTTTTGTTTATTAACTGCCACAAATTAAAAGAGTTGACCCAGCTGGCATCCCAACACTTTATATGGGTTCTGTGTTCCTTCCACCTGTACATACACAGTCTCCTAAGAAAAAAGATCCTCATCTACCCTTTCATATATAGTTCCTCTGTGTTATGAGACCAAGAAAATAAAAACAAATATGTGTTACTCTTGGAGTACTCAAACGTTAACTGTCATGTGTCACAAAGAATATGTGGTCTAAAGGTTCTGTGTGTGGATCACACTGGCATCATCATGAGCAATGTGAATTACATTCCAGCAGGGAAGCAACCAATTTGTCCACTCTGCACTTTGCATGCATATATATATTTATATTCTCTACTGTATCTTGTTTTTTTATCTCAGGAGTATAACTTATACTTGGAGAGTCACCAAAACCGGAGTCAAATTCCTTGTATGAGTACATGGCTAATAAATATTATTCTGATTCTGATTCTGACTCTGATGAGGAAAATGTATTTATGCAAAGTATTAAGCAAAAGTTTAAACAACAAAGTTTAGGAAATCAGAAAGAGAGCACTTAGTATAGTGAACTATTTGCCCATGCTGTATATATTATATTGCCAGGCAAGTTGCTAATAATAGTTGGATTGAAAACAGTTGAAAGAATGCAAAAAGTTAATAATTTTCCAGAGTGCTTTCTGGTTGTTGTTTTGCAGCCCTGACAGAGTGGGGAGCTCCTATTTAAGCTCAAATTAAGGGCAGCAGATTGGTTGTTGTTAAATAAATAAATGTGTGAAATTAAAAATGAACTTCCAAGGAACAGACATACAGTATGTGCAGTAATTACCTAGCAACTTCAGTTTACAGCATTGTTTATGTATTCATTATTATTATTTGCATGCTGTACATGCAGTATTTATACAGTACATGTGCAGATTTATTTTATTCTTACACAAATGTATGATTGCATTATATATATATATCTACTCCCCTCTCTTCTTATCTTATAAATTATAAAATAGCTCGGGCTGACAAACAACTTGAACCATGGTTTTATTTTTGAGAAGCACATCATAAAATGGAAGAGAGCTTTTATCTGAAACTTTTTATTGGACAGGAACAAGCTAGAGTCAATAAAGATATAAATGTACCAAAAAACCTAAGTCTAGAAAATAGAACAAAGTTGAAAGCCAGACTGTTCAGAAATTGCTTAACCAAAATGAACATGACCACAGTAAATTTCTTTGTTTTGAACTTATCCATAAGTTAGGATACTAGAGTGGTCACAACACCATCTTTTATAGTCACCAAACAATGACATGACATATTGTAGCAATGGTCGTAACTACCGATCAACAACATAACTTCAGCTACAACAAGACAATGTGAAATAGCGGCAAAAAAATAACAAAATGAAATTACCACTGTAACAATAAAAATAAATTACTCTTGAGAAAATGACATCTATATATATATAAAATACTAAGAGTTGAGTCTGTCTGTCAAGCATCTTGGTCTCATTAAAAAGCTTATGATGTGATAAGTGCTTGTGAAGCCAAAAATGTGGCTAGCAGCATCCTTCACAGAGTTATCATGGTTCATGACTTGTCTTTGGTGGTCTACTGGTACTTGCAAACTACTGTGACTGGTAACTTGATCTTAGGAAGACTGAAGGTCCATGTGTTTATGATATAAGGATTCAAAATAGTAGGATTCTTAACAAACAGTTCCTATGTGTTCAGTTGTTTTTGTGAATTCTTCTTCTTGTTCTTCCTCTTCATCTTTTCCCACTTTAATGTGCAGTCAATGTACTTGATCAGTCTTCTCCATACAGCTCAGTCTTGCAACTCCTCCTCGGTCAAGTCATTTTCCTTCAAATCTTTTGTTTACTTTATCCATTCAACTCTGTTTTGTCCTCCTTTGCTTTCTCTTTCCCTGGACTTCCATTCCCATCACTCTTTTGCCCACCTATTCTAAGTTCTCCTCATCACATGTCCATAACCCTTCAACCTACTTTCCTGTACTTTCTTAGATATCTCTCCCACATTTGTTGTACCTCTGATTGTCTCATTTCTAAATCATTCCTTTTTTGACTCCACACATCCATCTCCACATTGTCATTAGTGCCACATCTAACTTCTCTTGTGTTCCCTTTACTGCCCATGCCTCAGCTCCATATATCTAGTCTGGTCTTACAATTGTCTTAAAAACCTTCCCCTTAACCTTTGAATCAATTCTTCCATCACACAAATAGTCCTGATACCTTTTTCCAGTTGTTCCATCCGTACTGCACTCTATGGCATATCTCTGCATGTAATTTTCCATAAGAAACATAAAAACATAAGAAATTTGACAAAAGAGAGAAGACCGTTCACTCTATCAGCCCATTTGTTTACCTAATAACTAAGCTTTCCCAATATCTCATCCAGAGATGTTTGATTTTTGAATTTAGATTTGGTTTTGCCTTTTCAATTTTGGTGAACAATCAATAATTTGTCAGTGCCACCCTCAGCAAATGTTCTCTAGAATCCTTTGATTAAGCCATTAAATAAGTAAACGGTTCCAAAAAAACACGTCATCCAACCTATTCCAGCAACAACAAAAATTGCAGATTAAATAGTTGGTTTGTTAATATTCAAAACTAACTATACAATAGTGCTTTTTTGTCCTGTAATGTACCTTTAAAGCTAAGTTATTGCTAGATTTGTTTCAGTAGCAAAATTGCATTCAAACTGTTATTATTACTGCCTCACAGGGAAATTTTAAATGGACTCATTGTTTTTCACCCCCTTTTATGTCATTCTGGTTAATGAAATGTTTTTGGTCCAGTCATTCTTACATCCATTTTCTATCCTACTTAATCACAAGGCAGGAACTAGCACGTATAGAGTGCCATTTAAATGTTTTCCTGGTCATTAAAATTATTTTGAGGTAAACTTGTAAGTACAAAGTAAGTGATGACAAGACAGCGAAGCAGGAGAAAACCTATAATGGACAACGCAAGAACATTTAAAGGACTGAATTGAACTAGTGCCTGGATATGAACAGTAAATCTATTTTTTTGTCATCTGGTCAGCAAATTCACTGACTAAGCTTAAAACAAGCCAGAAATGTGCATAATAATAATAATTTGAATACTGTACTTGTATTTTGGTTCAGTTTCAGAGGGCTGTGACCTGAACACTCCTTGTTTCGAGGACACACACATTCCTTTAAAGTGACGTTTGTGAGACAAAACTTTTCATAAAATGCACTGCAGTAGTGTTACAGAACAATATTAATTATTATTAATTAAAGTATTGTAAGTCAAACAGAATACATTTTGTCTTATAATTAACAAATTATATTTAAATTCAACAATGCAACTGATAAAGTTTCTTTATCACTCACACATAGAAAAACAGAATTAATCCAAGTTAATTCTCCATTTACTCAGAAGTGAAACTATTCACACACTAAGTTTTCCTTTGTATTTCAGTAGGGTTGAAGCCACAAACATTCCTGTTGTTTGTTTCACAGTGTCTAAGAATTCTTGTTGGTCCTGCTTGCTCTAATCCTGTCCTGGAAATACTGTGGCTGACTGATTTCCTGCAGTATGTTGGCCTTATAGACATATTTTTTATTTTCTTTTTCCTAATAAATGTTTTTTTTTATTATTTTCACTTTTAATTAAATAAAACATTAACATAATAAAAGTAAAGAGGTGAGTATAAAATATACTACATCGTAAAAGGCAGACACAAAGTTAGCTAGTGGTTACACCACTGTGCTGCCCTTTATTTAATTTACTCATAAAACATATGTCATAATTGGATATGCATTTTGTATTATTAAAAACACATTGAAAATAAATTGAAAATGTATGTACCTTCACTTTCATCTTTTGGCATTGACTGTATTCAGGCTAGGAAAAGGAAAAACTGATGCATCTAGGCTAAAGGTTGACTTTTACTGCTTTAAGTTGGTTGGTACCTTTTATTAACAAAACCTGAGTGACATGGAAGCATAATGGAGAAAAATTACAAGGAATCGGTCGCATCTGCAGATAACCATTAGAACTGAGCTTAATAATGAGGCCCAGAGGTGGGTAGAGTAGCCAAAAATTGTACTCAAGTAAGAGTAGCGATACTTCAAAATAATATGACTCAAGTAGAAGTAAAAAGTAGTCATCCAAAAAATGACTCACGTAAGAGTAAAAAAGTATTTGGTGAAAAGACTACTCAAGTACTGAGCAACTGATCATAATAAATGATTTATTTTTTAGAAATGTCTGATTAGTGAAACAGTCATGCAGTAGATCCACTGGCGGCTTCTCTCTGGCAAAAATATAGCGTATCTAATGTGTAAATGGAAAAAAAGTAACAAGTCGAGTGTTGCCCAATGTAGCGGAGTAAGAGTAGTGTTTCTTCTTCACAAATGTACTCAAGTAAAACTAAAAAGTATGGTGCAATTAAACTACTCTTAGAAGTACATTTTTTTTAAAAAGTTACTGAAGTAAATGTAACGGAGTAAATGTAACTTGTTACTACCTACCTCTGATGAGGCCATGTATTATGTGAGCGACTAAGTGGACATACTGAGTGCAGAGAAACCGGAAGATCACCGGGTAGAGAGAAAGTGTGAAAAACTATACCTTCCATTTTAAAACAAATGACTTAAGCTATGTGGCATGCTCATTTATTTTACTTGGATAAGAATGGTTGACCTGTCTTACCAGCATTGATATTGTATTTTGTTGCAGTTTATCACACTGGTTGCCACAGCCAGCCCATGTTAGATTTAGATATTGTCTTACATTTGTGAAGTGTTTAAGTAGAAAAAGGATTGGTATAGTGGTTCTTACCCCAAAGCAAAAACTAGAAAATTTAAAAAGTAAATGGGAACACTAATGAATGTTCTTAAAAATAGCGGCCTTCCTGTTTTTATAAACGTTGTGTATTTTGGTCAAGTGTGTGTACATTGCTTATCAGAATGGAGAGATGAAGGCTATACAGACCTTGGCTGTGCACTAATCAACTTATTGTGCTGACTCAACAGTTTATTAAACCTGAGGAAAAGATTTAATTTGTAATATTTCTGAATTTATGGATTGAAAAAATGAGGTACACTATGAGTAGGAGTAGCTCTTGACAATAAATTTCCTCAAGCATGTTTTATACAACTCAGGGTTGTGGGTGGCTAGAACCTGGGCGCATTAGACTCAAGACAATAATCAACCATTGGTGGGGTACTAGTCCATTACAGGGTCCTTTCACACACACACACACACACACACGCACACACACACACACACACACTCACTTATAACCCACTTAGTTAACATGTAATGTTCAGGATTGTAATAAGAGTGGGTGCCAGTGTGTGTGGTTGGGGATGGTGGATTTTCATTGTTTCCTTTTACCTTTTACTTGTTGACAGTTTGAGCTTTATTATTCTATGTTCATTTCTGTAAATCAGTCTCTTTATGAAACTTCGGTAACACTTTAGTATAGGTTCTGCAAAAATGCATCTATTACTTTTTTACTCTAATGTAACAAGACCTTAACAAACACGTCTTTGAGTCTTTGAGCTGCATTATTTGTATGAAAATGTGCTATATAAATACATTTTGTTGTTGTAGTTGTTTACAAAGTGTCAGTAAAGTGTTTCTTTATCTCTGTAATGTGGCCTACTAAGAGCACATCACTATGGTCTGAGATGGCTTAACTGAGACACATTTCTCTGATATTATATATTTATAATAAAAAAAAAAAAATGTATTATTATTATTATTATTATTAATCCTTCATAAGAACAAGTAATTATACCATCATGTCAAAATGCCATACTGCACAGACATGAATAACTCATCTTTTGATGTTTTATAAGTGCTATGAAGAGCCAAAAGAAGTCTTTGTTAAAGTCTTGTTACATAAGAGCAAATCAAAAATAGGTGCATTTTTGCAGTACCTAAACTTAAGTGTTACTGAAACTTCCATAAAAAAGTGGTCACAAAAAAAGGAAAAATATATGAGTCGGTAGAAGAAGGGAAAATTTAAGATGATCAATAGCCTGGCTATTCAAGGTGAAATGTAACAGCCATTTGCACATTAAATAATTTAGTATTTAGAAATATTGTTGTCTTTTATGTTACTGGGAGAGGTTTGTGGGTTACGAAAATTAAGCCGTGTGTTATTAACTTATTAAAAAATCAGACAGCCAGCAGACTGCTCCACCTTAAATATCATAGAGATTACAGACAAAAAGCACATGGAATAATAACTGAAATGTTTACTAAGCAACGGGACATTCCACAATATGTGAAAAATATTTGGAAGACCGATACTAAGGATGCAGGAACGTCTCTCTAAATCCTGAAAGATCTTAGACTAATTAGAGGCCTCTGAGTAATTTTCTTGAGCCCTCATGCACTACACAATTGCTTCACTCTTTAAACAATATTTAGACTTCAGGTATTATCTTTATCTTCCTCTTATACCACTTAGTTGCTGGGAAAAATGTATATCTAAATCCAAAACCACAATACATCAAGAACGAATTATTAAATCATATAAGAATTGCATACATAAACACACAAACTACATTACACAGACAGTATAACAAAGCAGTTACAATGTCATTAGCAAAAATATATCCCAACAAAGTATGCTCAATAAAATTACAACTGTGATATGACCAGTTGACAATGGAAGAGAATAGAGCAGAAATTCTACTCAACAGTCCACAGTTGGTTCAAATGCACAAAGCCACATTCACACAACTCTCCAGCCTCTCCAGCCCTACTCCAACATGCTTCACAGCCACTCCTTCGCATTCTGCAATCTCATAAGCTTTGAATGAATTTGGTAAGCTTGCTTTTTAAAAACTGCACTTTTACTTCCACATAATCTGATTTCTTTTTGGAGTCTAACTTTGCACATAAATTTGCTGCACCTTAGCAGCTTTCCTTAGCCATTTGTGATAGTATATTCTGTGAAAGATATACAATTTAGCATTGAACGCATGATTACTGAGTGGCACAGTGGTTAGTGCAGCTATATCACAGATTCAGGACCCTTGGATTGGTTTGTTGCTAGTGATGAGTTTCCATGTATCTCCCATGTGTCTGTGTGGTCCTCTGGCTTTCCTTCAAAAACTGCAATAGGTTATCTTATGATTGTAAATTACCTCAATGTGAGTTTGTGTGTGTGTGTAAGTAGGTGATGGACTGCAGCCCTGTAAAGGAATTTTTGTTTTGCTGCTGGGATAGGCTCCACACCCAGCCCTGCAGTGCATTAAGCTGGCATGAGAATGTTAGGCTTGATTATAACACTTACGGAGGGCAATCACACCTTTAGCTACACCTAACTTGTGTAGGTTGGTTCCTTCATTTTCCCTCACAACAGAATGCTGACACATGTCAAACTGAATTGTCTTATTATTATGGCACATTGGCTACTGGTGGACTATCACTCTGAATAGTCTGTTCTATTTCATCCTACAGATATGACATATGAGACTGGGAGGCCACTGCATTAAGCAGAATTAACTGTCATCATTCGAGGTACCATTCCACAACATTCTTAGTCCAGTAGTATAGAGTATCATCCTACTGAGAAGACCATTTGTCAATGAGTAATCAGTTATCATAAATGGGATACACCTAACCAGCAATGATGCACTTGGCATTCAAACATTGATGTCGTCTTGTCAAGGATGGCAATATGAACCAAGGAAACACTTCCTCCACATTTTACCACCAATGCCAGCCTCCACTGTTTTGACTTGACACAACATGTTGATTTTCCAACCCACTCTGGCGGTCATATATTGGATCTGATCTGCACTTCTGGACTATCTGTTACCAACATTTACAGCACTGATTTGGGACTCTCTGACCATAAAGCAATACTTTTCACTGTCTCATTACCTCTCCCTCCTCTTACCTGTAAACAACAAATTTCTTACAGAAACCTTAAAAATATCTGTCCCTCTATCCCTTCTCCATCCATTTCTGATCTTTTACTGTCTTCACCTATTTCATCAACACTAGATAGTCTTGTTGACAACTATAACTCAGCCCTTCATTCAGCATTAGATAAAACAGCTCCTTTAAAACATAAGGAGGTTTCCTTTAAGTGTTCATCTTCTTGGTATAATTCAGAATTGTGATCTATGAAAGCAGCTGGTCGACGCCTTGAGAGAATGTCATTTACGACTGGCCTCACCATGCACATCCAGGCTTTCTCTGACCACCAAAGAGCTTACAGAGAAGCGCTAAATGCTGCCAAGAACACTCATTATGGCAGAATAATAGAATAATAGAAAGTGGCCATGAAAACCCAAGGATTTTGTTCTCAGTACTTAATAAACTACTCGAACCCGCATCTGGCCCAACTACCTCTTCTACTCAGGTCTGTGAGAAATTCCTCCACTTTTTCCTTAACAAAATTAAAGATCTAAATAATTCAACTAACATCAATACATCATCTGTTTATATCTCTCCCTGTTTTCCCACTCCATCCAGCTCCTTCTCTAAGTTCTCACCAGTCTCATCTGCCTTTGTTAATAACCTGCTTTGTAAGATGAGGCCGACGACTGGACCCTATCCCCACCACACTACTTAAATCCTTCCTTCATGCCATAATCCCAACTATTACAACAATAATAAACTCATCCCTTGACACTGGCTTTGTGCCGCTCACTTTTAAAACTGCTTCTGTAACACCAATGTTAAAAAGTCTGGTCTTGATACTGACAATCTTAACAACTTTCTGCCTATTTCCCACTTACCTTTTCTATCAAAAGTTCTTGAGTGTGTTGTAGCTTCCTAACTCACCAACTACTTAACTTCTAATAATTTAATGGAACCCTTTCAGTCTGGTTTCAGTGTGCAGCACAGCTGTGAAACTGCTCTGCTACAGGTAACCAATTATTTGCTTATGGCAGCAGACTCTGGACAAACCAGCATATTAATTCTGTTAGACCTCAGTGCAGCATTTCACATTGTCAGACATGACATCCTACTGTCCAGAATGGAGAAAATGCTGGGTATCTCTGGCACTGCCCTCCAGTGGTTCAAGTCCTATCTGATTGATAGGCAAGAGTTTGTTAGTCTTGGCAACAGCAGATCCAGCTCAGCGCCAGTCACACAAGGAGTTCCTCAGGGCTCTGTCCTCGGCCCTCTTCTCTACTGTATTTATATGCTTCCCCTTGGCCATATTATATGTAGCTATGGACTGGGTTATCATTTTTATGAAGACGATACTCAACTCTATTTCAATGTTAAAAGTGAAACTTCATCGGAGCTTTCTCAGCTGACAACTTGCCTCAGTGAAATTAAAACCTGGATGAAGCAGAACTCTTTAAAATTAAATTGCAACAAAACTGACCTCATGCAAATTGGGACTAACGTGCAACTTAATAAAATGAGCTCTTTCCCAGTCAATCTTGGCGGTGATCTCATCAGACCTGCCTCTACTGCAGAGAATCTTGGTGTCATTTTTGATTCCTCCCTTTCTTATTCACTTTCTTATTTTCACCTCCGTAACATATCCCGTGTTCGCTCCTTCCTCTCCTTTTCTAACGCTGAGAAACTTGACCATGCTTTTATCACATCCTGCATCGATTATTGTAATTCCCTACTGGCAGGTGCCCCTTCTAATCTTCTATCACAGCTCTAGCTTATTCAAAACTCGGCTGCAAGAGTCCTTACATGGACCAGCAGCAGCGAGCACATAACGCCCATCCTGCTCCGCCTTCACTGGCTCCCCGTGTCTTACAGAATTGAATATAAAATTCTATTAATAACCTGCAAAGTCTTAAATGACCTTGCGTCAAACTACATCAGTGACCTTCTCCATCACTATATGCCTGTCCACCCACTAAGGTCCTCTGATTCTGGCAATCTTGTTGTGCCCCAAACTAATCTACACTCCATGGGTGACAGGGCCTTCAGCTATATAGCGCCCAGACTCTGGAATGACCTACAGAAATTAATCAGGTCAGCGGACTCCATGAATTCTTTTAAAAAACAACTCAAAACTCATCTGTTCAGGAAGGCTTTTAGCTCTACTTGACTTTATTACCCTTCTCGCAGTTTACCTCTATGTCAAGATACTCATGTAACCTGTATTTGTGTGTGCTAGACCATCAATTATGTTGTCTGTTAAGCTTTTTCTCTGAATTTACTGTCTTAATCTTCTGTATTTATTTATCTGGTTTAGTACAATGCTATATACTGTATACCCTGCCGTTCTTTCTTAAACTCTGTGAAGTGCCTTGAACATGGGAAAGGTGCTATATAAATAAAATGTATTATTATTATTATTAAAGAAGCGGAATGCCTCCAGTGACCGATGAGATTTTCTCCATAGCCAGGCCCTTCCATCATCATCAAGGATACAAGGACTTTATTTCAATACCTGCTTACACAACAAGTGTCTAAGGCACTTTACACCATAAAAGCACATGAAGCACAAAACACCCTAAAATAATAAAATTACATAAAACAGAGTAAATATAAATCGTGTTATGCATTCATACCTGGGGACCAACTTCCAGGCTCGGAGGAGGTAAGCAGTACCACCCTGGACTATTGAGGGTGCTGACTCTAACAGTATCCTCTCCTTTGTGTACAGCATCAAACATACCCATTCCCACACAACCCCAAGAAGGCCCTGTCACTTCTGGAACTGGTGATATTAAAAGGAGCTGTTCCAGAAAGGTGGCACTACAT
Source organism: Erpetoichthys calabaricus (assembly GCF_900747795.2). NCBI lineage: Eukaryota > Metazoa > Chordata > Cladistia > Polypteriformes > Polypteridae > Erpetoichthys > Erpetoichthys calabaricus. The sequence goes on from NC_041395.2 coordinate 80,177,409, forward strand.
TCTGACCAGATTAACAAGTTTGCTGGTTGGGTCCTAACGGCCATCTTTTTGGTTAAACTAATTGGAGTGACCTGGTAGGTACCCCAACTACTTCCTAGAGCGTTCATATACTACTTCCTGACCGTGATACAAAATACATATTCAATGGCATGGAATGAAATACTTACTCAAGGGAAAACGGATTAAGTCAATTTGTAAACTTCTACACCCTGCAGCTTCCAAACATTCATTGGGAGTGAATTCCAAAGTATAGAAGCATATCAGCTGAAGGCTTGAACCCCAAAGATTTCATACCTGCATGTTGGAACAACAAGATAGATAGATAGATAGATAGATAGATAGATAGATAGATAGATAGATAGATAGATAGATAGATAGATAGATAGATAGATAGATAGATAGATAGATAGATAGATAGATAGATAGATAGATAGATAGATAGATAGATAGATAGATAGATAGATAGATAGATAGATAGATAGATAGAAGATGAGTATCAGCGAAGTAAAGAGTTCTATTTGGCACCTAACAGTTTATCAAAATGGATAAGTATAAAGGAGGTTTATCATGTTGTGTGTTGAAGGTTAGAGATAAATTTTTTAAATGAATGCACTTTTCAATTGGTAGCCAATTCAAATGGCATAAAACTGGAATTGTTCTTGAATGCATCTGGGTATGTATCAAAATGATTATATATGAACCATTTTGGCAGGCCGCTATATAAATCATTAAATTAATAAGTATACATTAACAGGAACAGCATACTGTATATTAAGCACTCAATTGCTATTGGGAGGATGTTTTGGGGGGTTCTTGCTTATTCTTCTTACATCTATCTATTCTCCAATAGAGTTACTGTTCCAGATATACAGTGGGGAAACTAAGTATGGAAAGCGTCTACGTTTTTCTCAATAAATATATTTCTAATGGGGCTATTGACTTGAAATTTTCATCAGATGTCAGTAACAACCCAGATAATCCACACATACAAATAAATCAAAATGAATAAGTCCATAAATTAAGTTGTGCGTAATAACGTGGAATGACACAGGGAATAAGTATTGAACACGCTTATTGAAATTTATTTAATACTTAGCAGAAAAGCCTTTGTTGGTAATGACAGCTTCAAGACGCCTCCTGTATAAAGAAACTATTCGCATGCATTGCTCAGGTGTGATTTTGGCCCATTCTTCCACACAAACTGTCTTCAAATCTTGAAGGTTCCGGGGGCCTCTTCTAAGAACTCTGATCTTCAGTTCTTTTCATAGATTTTCAATTGGATTCAAGTCGGGTGATGGACTGGGCCATTCTAGCAGCTTTATTTTCTTTCTCTGAAGCCAATTGAGAGTTTCCTTGGCTGTGTGTTTGGGGTCATTGTCTTGCTGAAATGTCCCCCCTCGTTTCATCTTCAGCATCCTGGTAGATGGCAGCGGATTCTTGTCGAGAACATCCCAGTACATTTCTCTATTCATCCTTCCTTCAGTTATATGAAGTCTGACAGTATTTTGGGGTGTTTTAGGGTGATATGCAGTGCCATTTCTCCTCCAAACATGGCGTGCTCAATGACATTCAAACAGTTCAATTTTGGTCTCACCTGACAAGACTACATTCTCTCAGTATTTCATTGGCTTGTCCAAATGTTGTGCAGCAAACTTTAAACGAGCTTCAACGTGTTTTTTCTTCTTCTTGAGCGGTGAGCGTGCATAGAGGACATGGCGGTTGAGTGCATTAATTACTGTTTTCTTTGAAACAACGGCACCTGCTAATTCCAGACTTTTCTGAAGCTGTCTGCGAGTGGTCCTTGGTTCTTGGACAACTCTTCTGATTACTCTTTTGATTCCTCTGTCAGAAATCTTGCGAGGAGCACCTGGTCATGGCTAGTTTATGGTGAAATTATGTTCTTTCCACTTCTGGATTATGGCCCCAACGGTGCTCACTGGAACATTCAGAAGTTTAGCAATACGTCTGTAACCAATGCCATCAGTATGTTTTGCAACAATAAGGTTGCAAAGGTCTTGAGAGAGCTCTTTACCTTCACCCATTTTGAGATGGTTCTTGTGTGACACCTTGGTAATGAGAAACCTTTTTATAGGCCATCAATTAGGACTAAACCAGCTGATATTAATTTGCACTGATGGGGGGCAGGATTGCTTTGTAAATACTGATAGATTTCAGCTGGTTTCTTGGCTTTCCGTGCCGTTTTGCACCTCCTTTTCTTCATGTGTTCAATACTTTTCCCTGTGCCATTCCACTTTATTACACTTAATTTATGGACTTATTCTGACCTGAGGTTTTGGTGCCCCCTTCCATGCTACCTTCAATATCCATAAAAAGAATCATGTTTCCTGTTGCACCACTAATTACATACAGTATGTCAGCATATTCCTGCCTGATTTTAAAAGCATTCTGTAGAAAAAGACTAAGAAGTTCCAAAAACTTAAAAAACATCATTATTACTTACAATTGCATGGGCTCATGAGAACGAGGAACAAACATAATTTATACAGGTAGTATGCTAAATACTGTAACTTAATTAACATTAAAAAAACTATTAATTTACCCATTTAATCTAGTTCTTTGTGATGGGTGTACGGCAGAGCCTATCTGTCAGCATCAGGCAAACCGGGGTCCATCTTCTAGACATTGTGCTATCCATTGTAGTAACTTCATTATTTCTCATTTATTATTAGTTATGCAAATTGTAAAGTCTTCCAAAAAATTTCCACTCCTGCTTAACATTTGAGCTGAGCTGACAGGTCCCTGAACAAAGAACACAGACATAGCCAACTTGAGGCAGGGAATGATCTACAGTACAGGCAGACAGGTAAGAAAGTCAACAGCTTCAAGCTTTGAGCCACAGTCCCAGGTGCAGAAATGTCAATGTGTGGAGACCAGCAGAATCCATAACTGGATTAAATCATGGGTCATAGCACAAACATTAAACTAGATAACAAATATGAGATTAGATATCAATTAGATATGTCAAGCATAAAAGCCACAATACATTTCAATAGTTGTAAATAAGTTTTATGGATATGTGGAAATAATAACATTATTAACTTTGTTGTTTCAATGTCATGTAGGCAAGCTTGTTAATAATAAATAAAGCCTTGCAAAACAATAACCATGTATTGACTGTTGGCTGTTAGGCCATGGTGCAACTGACCCATGCACACTACCTATAGTTATGTCACTGATATTATCAGCATGGTGGTTCATTATTTTAAATGGATTGAGTTTGAAAAGGAAATTCAATTTCTGCCAAAATTGTGCGGTGGTATTTTTGTTGTTTGTTCTCTTGTATACCAGCATTACATTTTATTTGTGTAAAATTCTTAGCAAACACGAAATTTCCATTTGATGACAAGTCAAGTCAAGCCAAGTTGGGAAGCGTGCACTAGTACAGCAGCTTGGGATCCCAGTTGGCGACCCCCCAGGCAGACATGCGGTCCAGTCCTACCTTCTGGAAATGACCATCTATCTGTCACAGCCAGGTGTTATGTGGGTGACCCCTTGGCCTGGTCCAGCCACTCGGGTCCCCAACAATGAGGATCCTGCGAGCTGGATCACCCTCCGGGAATCACGCCACATGGCCATAGTGCCGTAACTGACGCTCCCTCAAAGTGCAGGAAATGTTCGGGACTCCATGAGCAACCACTCATTCAACACAAAGTCAAACAAACGGTACCCAAGGATTCTCCGGAGAGACACAGTTCCAAAGGAGTCCAGTCTTCATCTCAGGTCATTTGATGACAGTATTAGAAAAATGATAGCTTGAGTTGTTTATATATGTCAGTCACTCTGATTCAGTGCTAGCATCACCAGGCCCCATTGTGACCAGTAAGTAGCCAAAACCAGCAAAATCAGTTCTGGCTAAAGGGTTATAGACAGAAAAGAGTCAAAGAGGTTAAATGTTAGACCCTAAGGATTTAGGTCACCAATTTAAATTTGTTCTAGCTATGCAACATTGACTACTTTAATATTTTATTTTAATCAAATCATTCCATGTACAGCTTATATTTAATTTAAAATTCTGCTTCAGTGATCATTAATGGAACTAACAATTCCTGGTTTAACTTCCAATTAATTACTCATCTAATATATAATGTAAAGCTGTCATTGTCTTTGGTCCCCTTATATAACAGAACTAAATAACACAAGCACACACAAATAATAGCCTATACATTCACTGAGGAAATTATTAAGAACACTGTACTACAAGTAATACTGGGTAAAGCCTCCTTTTGCTCTCAAAACAGCTTCAATTCTTCATGGCACGGATTCCAAAAGATGCTGGAAACATTCCTTTAAGATTCTGGTGACTATTGCCATAATTGCATCACACAGTTTCTGCATATTTGTCAGCTGCACATTTATGCTGCAAATCTCCTATTCTACCATATCACAGTCTACTGGGTTCCAATCTGGTGACTGGGAAGGACACTGAAGAACACTAAACTCATTGTCATGTTCCTGAAACCATTCTGAGATGACTTTTGTGTTGTCACATAGTGCTTTTTCATGCTGGAAGTAGCCATTAGAAGACTGACAAATTGTTACTATGAAGGGATGCAACACTACTAAGATAAGCCATGGTATTCAAGTGATAATTGGCTCGGATTTAATGGGCTCAAAGTGTTCAGAAAAAACACACCATTGCACCACCATCACCAGGATGGAATGTTAGCACAAGTCATGTTGAGTGCATGAATTCATGTTGTTGGTGCCAACTTCTGACCAAAAATGGCCAGGTTATGTTTTTCCATTTTTTGTCCAGTTTTGGTGATCCTGTTCCCACTGTAACCTCAGTTTCTCTTCTTGGCTGACAGGAATGGAACCCAACTTGGTCTTCACCTATTACAGTATAGTCCATCTTCCCCAAACGTTTCATGTGTTGTGTATTCTGAGTTGCTTTTCTGCTGACTGCAGTTGTACAGAGTGGTTATCTGAGTTACCATAGCCTTTCTTTCAGCTAGGATCATCTGACCATTCTTCTGTGACATCTGTCATCAACAAGGCATTTCTGTCCACATTACTGCCTTTTACTGGAAGTTTTTGTTTTTCACACCCTAACCCTAAACTCTAGCGACTGTTGTGCATTACAATACCAGGAGATCAGCAGTTACAAAATACTCACACCAGTCTTTCTGGCACAAACAATTATGTTGCTGTCAAAATCAGAGATTTTTTTGTCTCCATTCTGGTGTTTGATGCCTGTTCATTGTCTGTGAGGAGTTTGCATGTTTCCTTTCTTTCTGTGTGGACATTTATCTAATTTTTCTTCTAAATTCCACATTTTACATTTGGCGATTTGAAATAGGCCTTGTGTGTATTTGGTTGTGAAATCACTCTAATGAACTCTGTGATGGACTGTCATGACATGAAGGGTTGGCTTCTGTTTTTGGTGAGACACTGCTGGGGTAGGCCCTAGACCCTTTGGCCCTAAGATGGATATGTAGATTATGTAAGGGATGAATTTGCATAAGGATCATAGTGTATTAATTCAGTAGATTTTACATTTTACTACAACATAAAAAGCAGCGTGAGGGAGGATGTCTGTATGGGAATGATGACTAAATTAAGTATTATCTAACAATACTCTCAAAATAGTCTACTTGATTTGTAGCCTTAATTGTGTTCCTAAGGTATATTTGTAAATGTTTATGTAGTGACTTGGCAAAACAAATACAGTTTGAGTTTGACCAACCTCTACAGTGCTGGATTATGAACAGTTACTCACAGCAATAAATTCAGGACTATTTCAACTAACCACTTTTGTTTCATTGAGCCACCCAGAAGTGACATCATCATCATGACAAATACAGTCTTCAACCAAATTCCTTCAAAATTACGGTGACCAATAAATGTGTAAGAATTGACTCCAAGATTTCTTGCTACTTACTTTTGTATATTGTGAATATTAGTTTTCAGACATGCTTTGTCACATTGACTGTGTTTGTGTTACACTGGTTTTCAAAGGCACTCGTCTATGATGACATCACAGGGAAATAAGTAATCTGGTGATTGTCACATTATTTAAGAGGAAGGGATGTTAGATGCTGTCCCTTCTAAAGTTTGAACATAAATTTAAAAGTTCTTTGCTGAAATAATAAATAGAATTACTAAGAAATTTGGTTTTATTGCCTAATTCCTCACAGCATCACATTTAGTTTTATTTCCTTAAAAGGTTCACATGATCAATTGATCCATGCCTATCAGTTTAATTTCTCTGTCAGTCTACTATTTACATTTATTCTCCAAAAAATTAAAATGACATATAGTATACTTATTTTTCATGATCAGCCATGCACAATGGTCAGGAAAGGACAAGAGAGAAGGAGCATTGTCTAGATTTTACATACACAAATCCCTATTATTGGTAGGTGGGTGCTAAAACCGTAAACAGGCATCGGACAGGCCTTGGCACTTATCTTGAGTACCACTTTGGACTCTTCATTGCAAGGACTCCTGGAATGGGCAAAAAGTACTGTGACCTGATGGTCAATAGCTCTAGATGGCGTCTAACCCTAGAAGTGATTCATGAAATTGGCTTTAATGCCAACTGGTAGTGCTATGATTTGGGTTTGTTTCAGTTTTTTTCTACAATCTTTAATAACCCTTTCAGATGTCTTTGTATTCTACTTTTTTTCAGTCATTGAAATAATCTCTTTCATTTATTTTGAGTTTCGATGTCTTTTACTAGTTGTTAGATTTATTTCACATGCATTTGTAACACTATGATAAAATCCTGTATTGTTGCCATTTTGTGGGAGTGTTACTGTGATGTTGTTAGGTAAGGATGGGATGAGAGTGCATGGCATATGAAGCCATCACTGCAGCACTATAAGGGTCAGTGTTCTATACTTTGAGGGTATCCGAGATTGTGGATCCATATAAATACTTTTTGTGTGCAATTTTCTTTGATACTTGATATTCTGATTTTAGAATCTTTTCACTCTGGTTTTCTGACTGTAATCTACTCTCTATATATAAAATCCTAAGCCTTAAAGTGCAATGTTGACGTTTGTATGTCACATTTTTTGTCACGCTTTAAATCAGGCTTATTTTAAAATCTACATATATATGTTTGGTATCATTCTGATCAGAATTTATCGAACTTTAATGTGATATTGTTAGATTTTCATATTCTTATTCCGTTTTTAAATTCTAAACTAATAAATATCAAGAACTCACGTCCTGCGAGACAAGAGTTTGTGCCGAGAGATTTAAGCATGCCCGGGGCCAGAAATAAAACACAAGCAGTAGGACAGCTGCCTTTACAGGCTTTTAAATGTTCGAAGCACCGCGCGAGATGCAGATCACACAATCCAGCAGTTGATTGAGCAAAGAGGAGGTAAAAAAAAAACTGCATTTGTTTCCCATTGTGTCACCGTTTAAATGGGGGTTTCGGATGAGCGACCGCGTCTCCTCGGGATGCGTTCAGCCCCCCTCGTCACATCGCGAGAGGCAGAGACATGAAGTGGCTGGTGAACAAAGCGAGCAGGGGGGAACCTCCTAGTTTGGTTATAACCTAAAAGTTTTGATTCTTTGGTAACAAACTTGGTGTTGTTTATGACTTTGTCTCTTCTGGCCCCTTTTCTGTCTCTACTGCAAAATGCAATTTGGAAGATTTGGAGAGAGTGACAAAGACTGGAGATGAGCCAGGGCTGTGCTTGGCAGTTTCAAGCTAGAATATCAGGGTAAACTTGGGTGAAGGTGATTAGATTTGTTTCATTATTTCCTTTGTTGCTTTATATTATCCCATGATCATTTTTTATAATTACTGTAAAAACTCTATTTATTATACTTTTTGACATAATTTAGGGCTTGAAGAAATGTGATGGAGTGATCTCTTCTAAAATCCTTATATTGCAATGTATTATTTTTTATTAGTCAGGTGTTAAACTTTTTTTAGTAAAGTGTATATATAAGCAAAGTCTTATTAGATGAGTCATTGATTTACTATCACTACTTAAAATATTGTCATCAAAAGCACAGCTATTTTTAACTTGTTTTTGGCATATTTACTGTTTAATAGTGTTGAAAGATAAGCAGCACTTTAAATGTATACTAATGCCACATCACTAGACACTAAGCTAAAACAATGCCTCTGCAAAACAGGCCATTACATGTCCTACTTACCAGCTTTAAAGTACTAAAAGTTTAGAAATCTATAGTAGGTTTGGATTGCAAAGCAATAAAAAATGAGCCTCAAACAGAAGAGTAGGGCTCTCCTCTTTATATAAATGAATTAATAATACAACAATCATATCCGGTGGTTATTATATTGCTTGTATATTCTTTATGTTGTTAATAATAAAGGCCACCCACAGATCTATTGTTGCTACCGACAAAGGAAATATTGTACGGACAAGAATCAGAACGGAATGTTCTTTTTAAGGATGACTTCATCACTGTGGAATGTGAAGCACAGCAATCACAGCTTACTGGTCAGGAGGCCTTCGTGTGACTCTTTGAATCATCCATTCCACTTGTTTTTTTGATGCAAAATGCTGAAGATTTCAAAAGAAAAAAAAGATTTGCATTAGTTTTGTGGACTGTACCTTAAACATCCATTTTCTAGCTGTTCTTTTTGTGAAAAAACATGAAATCTATTGCATTTATAGCTAATAGGAAAACACAATCCATAATTAAACAAAAATTTAAAGTTGCATGCCATGAAGTCTGTGAAAGACTGATATAAAATTGGAGCTACTGTTTGTGTTTCTTCCTTCAGGATTCAATTTTCATTTTGACACACACACAAATAGAGCCGAATGAGCAGGAGTGTTAACAACGGGGATTGTCTCACCTTATAAATATGGAGTTCCTAAACCTTTTCATGTATATCAGTACAAAGTTGGTACAAGTCGGAGATTTCTAAATTTAGTTATCAATGATAAATTGTTGTGCATACATTACTATAGTACCATTGTACAGATATGGATTTATTTTTAAACAGGTGATTATTCTATTCAGCATCAAACAGAAGGCAGGAACCAACATGTCACCATTGTAGGGCACAAACTCATAAGAAGTTAATCTAGACAAGCCAGCTAACTTAAAATGAACATTGTTAGGATGCTCATGGAAATTAAAGTAACAAAGAGAAAGCCCTGGTTCCACCTCGCGATATGATGCAGCTGAATTAATAAATACAATAAATGGCACTGTATGATCTGCAGACTTCAGATTCAGATTCAGATTCAGATTCCTTTTATTGTCATTACCTTAAGTACAATGAAACTGCAGCAATCCTAAAGGTGCATTCACATATAATGGACATAATTAAATTATAATACAATACAATACAATGCAATAAAATAATAAAATATTGCACTTAGGTATAATGCACATATGAAATCAGTGCAATAATAGAAGTCAATAAATAATATAACTTGAAAAGAATGTAAACATTGCACTTGTAGTGCAAAAGTGACTGTTGTTATATTGGTCATTGTCAATCATTACAAGGGTTTAGTAGTGTTCAGCTCTTGCTCTGGGGAAGAAACTGTTCTTAAATCTATTTGTTTGTGATTGGATGGACCTAACTCAAACAGGTGATGTCCAGGGCAGGAAGGGTCTTTCATGATGTTGGCTGCACAGCTGAGGCAGCGAGAGCTGAAGAGTTCCTCCAAAGAGGTTGTCACACACATGCGCTTGGGAGGCAGGCTAAGGGCTTCACTGAGGGTGGAAAACAAGAGCAGGTTTTTTCGAAGTGCAATAACCTTTCCTCTCCTTCTCCTACAGATTCCCCAAAGGGAAACCAACATAAAGTACTTTCTGCTTCTCTTGATTGTCTGTGCCCCCTACCGAGGTCACATCCAGCTTCAATTATTGGACCACACCTCTTCCTCCCTGGCTATTATAAAAGCCCAACTCCTTCTTTCTTTAGTTGTCCCAGTTTTGGACATGGAACCAGATGTTACTCTGGAGCCATTTTTGAACGCTTTGAGTTATTTTGATTTGTACGCTGTACAATATAGGGGGCAGTTCACCAAACCTTCTTCTGCCTTCTTTGTTTGTTTGATTGTTTTAATCCGAACTGTCCAAGTGTGAGTGCATATGGGTGAATTTGTAAATGTATCATGCCATGGGACTGGCCAAGTTCTGTAGAGCAAAAATGCATGTGTCTTGAAATGTCATTTTGCTCCAATAAAAGTATGGGGTCTTAAAGTAACTATGTGGCTAGCATACGTCAAAATACTGGAACTGACTATATCAAAAAGTATTATACTGTAGCCTGCGGTGGGTTGGCACCCTGCCCGGGATTGGTTCCTGCCTTGTGCCCTGTGTTGGCTGGGATTGGCTCCAGCAGACCCCCGTGTCCCTGTGTTCGGATTCAGAGGGTTGGAAAATGGATGGATGGATGGATTATACTGTAGCAGCAAAATAAAGAGGGAGGGAGTTATTTGATGTATAGAACCATAAATGCAGTTAAAAAACTGGCCATCAATCCAGTTTTCACAATCCGCTTAATCCAGGTTTTAGGGACTGTCAGTGCTGAAAAGAAAATGTAAGTTCTCTTAGGGACTGGAATAGAGGCAACAGTTTTGAGGTAAAAATGTGAAGCATTTACTTTAAGAACAAACATTCGTTATGTTTTTACATCAAGTGCTCTCTTCTTTGGTTCATGTGATATTAATTATGGGCAGTTTGTTATTTCCATGGTAACCGGTGGAGAAAAATAAAAAATTACATTTTCAGACCTGCCTAATCCAGTTCAAGCAGTAAAGTAATAGACTTGTATTGTACAACCAGCAGGGTGTACCCTTATCATGTTTTTTTTCCCATTGTGCTGCTCAATGTAATGAACTTTTTGCTTTGCTGTTTTTCACATGCATAGGTACATTTCAAATTTGTTATAAGCTGTATGGCTAGATGGCTAGTAGTTTTAGATGCTTCAGTTATATTTAATAGATCAAGGCATGAATTCCAGTGAGCTCCTTTTACTTTTAACATTAAAGCAGTAAGTGGCTGCCTGTTATAGTTAAGGTGTTAAGGCTTAAAACAAGACACAAATTAAAGGTACAAATTAACAGGCCAGTTTACTTGTTTGTGTTCCAGTTCCAGTTTCCTTCAAAAATTGTTCCTGTAAATCATTTTGGGATGGAAATCACCTTGCAAGGAATTTTAGAAACATGAAATTGTTTTTTTTTATTATTCAAAACACAGCAGTTGGAAAATTTTCCTTCATTTTATTACTCCAAGTTGTTAGAGGAACAATTGAAAAAGGCCTAATCATTGGAGTAAATGATTTAGTGCAAGGGAAATACATGAAGCTTGTGTAATCTGAAGAGATCACAGAGCAAATTTTAGTGACCTCTTTTTTGTCATTACAGTAAATGATTTGCTGTTTTTAAATAACTGCATAGTTGATTTTTCTTCATCGTTTAATCCGTCAATATTTTAGTGCATTTTATCATCATAGAGTGATTAACATCTACTCTCTATATATAAAATCCTAAGCCTAAAAGTGCAACGATTTTGTGCAATGATTTTATGTCACTTTTTTGTCACACTTTAAATCAGGCTTATTTTAAAACCTACATGTACAGTATATGTTTGGTATCATTCTTTTCAGAATTTATTCAAACTTTAATGTGATGTTGTTAGATTTTCATATTCTTAATCCGTTTTTAAATTATAAACTAAAATATCAAGAAAGTCATGGTTTTTGTCAGTTAAAATGAATGAATCGTTTATTTAGTCTCTTCTAAATATTTCGAGCATTGTGGACCTCAGTTTAACAGGAATACACTAATCGGTAAGAAAGTAAATATTTTATTCTCATTTCATGATTTTTACTCTGTTAAATAATAATTAATTTTTCTTTTGTACATTAACAGATTTCACTAATATTCTGGCCGCAACTGGGGCTTGGGCGCCGAAGGCACTAGGAGGGCTTCTCCCATTAATTATAACATAATTTCAACTTCATTAAATAGTTGAAATAACTATAATTTTAATTTTACAAAGTAGTTATCATTATAGTGTAATTTGAATGTCATTAAATGACTGACATAATGGTGTAATTGTATCATTATAAAATGGTGAACTTTATAGTCTAACTTTATTGTAATTTTACGTTCAGAGTTACAATTTAATCTTTATACCATTAAATGTTTAAAATCACAGTGTAATTTTAATGTCAAAACCAAGTTTAAAGCCATAACAACCTTATATTGTAATCTATACCTCATTAAATGTCCAGCATTATAGTCTGTTTTCATTAAGTAGTTAACATTATAGTGCCATTTATATACTTCTTTAAATGCTTGTGATTTTACAGTAATGTTAAAGAATAGTTCACCATGTAATTTCTACCTCAACTGAATGTTCAACATGTAATTATCATTTATTGGTAATGATTCCAACATAATTTTAACTTAATGAACTAGTTATCATTATAGTGTAGATTAACAGACGTTCCTACTGAGATGAAGTGTGACGCCTTACCCAGCCAGGAAGCCATAATGCTTGGAGCACATGGATGGATGATTCCCATTTTTAATCCCAGTTGGGTAGAGGCCATAATGGAAGGACTGGTGGAACAATTTCTGGACAATTTTTCTCCCAATGTGAGAGGTGACAGTGTTCCTCTGTTGTGTTCCCAGTCTGGATACCTGCAGGGAAGCCTGGAAATTATAGTTCAGAAGGGCAGCTCTGTTGGGGTCCTTTGGTGCTGCTGTGGGGTGATAGTGCGCTTGGGGGCTTTTGGGAAAAGATCTTCCTGTTTTATGGGACTTCTACTTGACCTGAAAGTGCTTCCATCGTCCAACACTGTCCCAGGTCCTCCATAAAAGAAGCTGCTCCACAAAGGAAAATCAGTCAGAGTAGAAGGTAGCAGACAAGGCTTACCGAGAGGAGTGTGAAGGCAGAGGATTATAACACATTTAAGATGAAGATGAAGGTATTTTATTTGAGAAAAGTTCTTTTGAACCTGGCACTTGTCTCTACGCTGCTGTGTATGGTGTTTGGGATGCTATTATGCCCCCTAGTGGCCACAAGTGTAATTTTAAAGTCATAGAGTGCTAGTACATTAACTATTATATCATTTCTATTCAGTGTAATGAAACTGTAATTCAATGGTTAATATTACAGCACAACTTTTTGACAATATAAGGTGTAACATTATAGTGCAATTTCAGCCATGCAGCACAGAAAGGAAAAAAAAGACAAGTCATGAACATAATATAAGCTGACTAGGAAAGTGGGGCACTAAGGATGCTGCAGCACCCCTACATTATTAAATTTTTAGCATCCATAGTCATTTACCATTCCCTTTTTTGAATGAAAATCTACAAGAAGGAAGCAATTCCAAATCCTCCTGCCTATCCTACGGCATATTCACTTTGATCTGGAAACCATGAAAAGAAAACACTCCCACCCCAATGTGAAGTCAACACCTTCAAAGAGAAAATGAGAATAATAAGCACAATGTGCATGACTAAATGCCAAAATGCTTGTCTTCTGTTCTTCAGTCATGTCGGTAGAGTAATGGTATATCTGAAAAAGATTCTTATGTACATGTCACGCACAAGTGCCAGGTACAGCCTATACTTTGATGACCCAGTGCACAATAATAATTCAGAATTTATATGGATTCCTACAACTACTAGAATTCAAAATGTTTATATCTCTGGGGATATAAGAATTCTTAAATACAGATTTGTTGTATACTGCAGTCAAAAGTCAGCCTATTAAAAATGATTGTCCCTAGATATTTGTATTATTACTCCATGTGCACACTCTGCCCTTTATAGATAAATAGATAGATAGATAGATAGATAGATAGATAGATAGATAGATAGATAGATAGATAGATAGATAGATAGATAGATAGATAGATAGATAGATAGATACTTTATTAATCCCGATGGGAAATTCACATTCTTCAGCAGCAGCATACTGATACAATAAATAATATTAAATTAAAGAATGATAATAATACAGGTGAAAAAAAACAGACAATAACTATGTATAATGTTAAATATTAACGTTTACCCCCCCTATCAATATCCCCTTTAATCAGTGTTGACGGAGAAGGAGAAGGGACATCTACAATTAACAGCCATATTGTTTGCTTTAGAGTAACTTGGCTGTAAAATGAAATTATCACACCATCGAACAAATTCATCACCAGCATGTCCTCTTATTTTTCATGTAAAAGACTCATAGTCATCCACAGATCCTAAAATATACCAGTCATTTGTATACAGAATAAACAAAAGACAAGACAAACTGCAGTCTTGAGTTGACCCAATGGATGTAGTAAGCTTATCAAAAAAAAACATCAATACTCACCATGTGCTTTCTATTACAGCCCAGGCAATCAAGTTACCGCCCAAACAGAAATTATGAATCAGCATCTCTGCTAAAATATGAGGCTAGATAGTAGTGAAGGCAGAGGTCAAACCACTAAAGAGCAATCTTGGGTGGATTTTTGACCATTCAAAGTACTCATATAGCAGATCCCACCTCATTGTCCCTCTTTCCTGTGTTTACAGATTACTAAGTAAGGCGGAGTGGTGGCTCTGAGGCTAAGGATCTGCACTGGCAATCAGGAGGTTGCCGGTTCAAATCCTGTAAATGCCAAAAGAAACTCTGCTCTGTTGGGCCCTTAAGCTGCAATTGCTGAGTTTTTTGAGTAGTGAGAAAAGTGCTGTATAAGTGCAAAGAATTATTATTAAGTCCAGTAGATAGCAGTGAAAAAGTAATTGGCACATCTAGAACTCACCTTATAGGCACTGATGTAAAACAGTAAATCAGAGAGAGAAAGAGAGAGGTTGGGAGCATGCACTGATACAGTTGTTGCTGCACGCACTACATCTTAGGATCCCTAATTAGGACCCCAGCACAGCCATGCAACGGGTGACACCTCAGCACCACACTGGACTAGCGGGAGTTTTTTTACAGTGGCTGGAGTGCCAATAATGCCATCCACCCCCAAGTTTTCCCTGCAAGTTGGAGGACCTGCTTGCAGGGCTGGATGCAGATTAACGTCATACCCAGGCCAGAGAATGTACAGGTTAAGGCCCTTGCTCAAGGGCCCAACAGAGTGGAATTAGGCAACAAACAAATGCAAAGTAAGAAATATACCGGCTGATAAAGATTATTATATTTTTTTTAAAGCTAATGGAATGTAAGAGCCAGGAAAAGCAAATGGCATAACTTTAAAACATGTCCATCAATGGGTCAGTGTCATGGACAGCAAATATTGTCATCTCATAGTATTTTCATCTAGGTCTAATGTGCTGCTGTGTCCTACATGGACATGTGTAGCAAATGAAAGTTAAAACCAAGTCACTTAATCATTTTGTGGTGACAACCAAAAATGTCCAATTATGTTAATATGGAACATGGTGGATGGAGAGGTGGCTCTGAGGCTAGGGATATGCACTGGCAATCGGAAGGTTGCCGGTTCGAATCCCGTAAATGCCAAAAGGGACTCTGCTCTGTTGGGCCCTTCAGCAAGGCCCTTAACCTGCAATTGCTGAGCGCTTTGAGTAGTGAGAAAAGCGCTATATAAATGCAAAGAATTATTTATTATTATTATTAAAATACATAAAAAATACAGCTTTGTTTTTGAGCTTTTTGTCTTAAATACTACTAATGGTTTACAAAATCCTTAAATAATCTCACCTGGTCGCTATATTTTTGAGTGTACACTTGGAGTGTTCACTCCAAGTCATAACCTCAAATCTTCAAATAAAGGCCTCCTTATTATAAACCAACCTGAAAAGTATTGGTGAGGCAGCCTTTTGCTGTTATGTGCCTACAATTTGGAATAATTTACCAACAGGAATCTGCCAGGCTAATACTGTAGAACAATTTAAGAAACTGCTAAAAACCCATTATTTTAAAATGGCTTTTTTTTGTAGCTACATTTTAGTTGTATCCCTATTAGTCTATATGTGCATTGAATTATCATTTTCCTCTGGGTTCTGCAATTCTATACCAATCTGTACTATTAGCTGGTGCTGGTCAAGGCACCGTACTGCCCCCTGCATTTATGGATTGAATGGCGGGTGTCCCAGATGTCCACATGACCATCATCATCAAATATTTCATGTGAAGCCTGAAAACCCTGAGGACTCATTTAGAACATCTATGTTAGGTAGAATGCCCAGTGGGGGGCTGGATGGTCTTTTGGCCTTGGAACCCCTGCAGATTATTTTTTGTGGAAACTCCCAACTGGAGTTCTCTTTGTTTTGTTTTTTTCTGTCCTTCTGGATATCCAACCTTACCTTTTCTTACATTACATACTGTATAATATTAGTGCCTAATCTTGTTTATTATGTTTTATATTAACTTCCTTGTTATTTCATCTTGTAAAGCGTTTTGAGCTACATTGTTTGTATGAAAATGTGCTATAAATAAATAATTTTGTTGTTGTTCTAAATTGTACTTTGTTTATTTTTTTAAAGCAACTTTAAATTAGCTTAATTTGAAAAATCTGCATCAGAATATTGTTGAATTTCCACTCTACCAATTCTGCTCTCCTAGTGTGCTCCTAATATCTGCAGTGTGGATTGTAGATAATTTTGTTTTTGATTGTACTGTTCATTTTTTCTAAACTGGCCAAACCTCATTTAAGCATGAGGAATGTCTAGATCTTTAATAAACAGCAAGAGCCTGGCCTTGGATAATGATTTTAAAAAATGCTTTGTGACAAAGCAAAAATATATAAAGGAATGGAAGGTATGAGAAGATAATGGTGTATTACGTCACAGTCCTGCTGAAAAGATTTCTCAGACTGATGAAACGTCTGGCTGTACAGAATGACTCAGGAGTTCTAATCAGCTGGTTGAGTGTACTGTTCAGAGGAGGTCATTTCACCATCTGCGTGACATGCTATGGAGCTCTGTGGCCTGAAAGTTACATATTTCTGAACATTCTTTCAAAATTTACCAGGTTTTTTTTTTTTTACTGCAGTTCAGAATGTGGGTTTATTTTACTAATAAACCTTTAAGCTTCATAGTCTAACCATTGACACTGGGAAAGGAGACTGAACTCAGATTGCAGACAGAAAGAAAGAGTTGTCACAGAACTGGCCCAGAGCTCAGTAATGTTCTGAAGAAAGAGAGAGGAGAGGAGAAGAAAAAGCCTCCTACAAAAAGATGCATTGCTGGAGCTAGGAAAGATCAAAAGAATACTGGAAAACTGTGTAAGTATTCTGGTCGTCCAACAGTATATTAGGTAGGGCATTGGTAAGAGTAACAGCAAATGGCAGAGGTGGAAACACCTCAGGGCTGCTACAGCGCAAAAGGTCCCAGGAGGGAGCAACTTTGACCATGATGTCCCTCAAATAATGCCAGCCACATGGCACCCTACAAGACCTGTCCCTTTAAAGACTTGGGGCTGTAATACCAAGAGAGTGAGATGCCCCAGGCAGCTGTAGCCGTTGGCCTCCTCCATCTCCTGTGACATCATTTGTCATAATCGAGAATGGACTACAGCGAGTGAGGACAGTTCAGCAGTTCTAGTGCAAAAGTGAAAAGTGCACTTCCTTTAAACCACTTTTGTATTTACAGTTTCAGTACCATGGAGTGCTCTTCCTTATGACATTATACACATTCTGATTAGAAGCACATTTTCAGATTAACATGCACTCTATTTAAAATATTTGGTTTTAATATTTTGTATATAAGGAATACATTTTCCTGTCCGCTTTCCTCCTGAAATGTTACGTAATGATACTTCCATTGAACTACATTTACAGAGAAGGGTAACATGAAGTGCTTAGTGCTGCTGCCTCACAGGTCCAGAATCATGGGCTCAAATCCCTGACCATTTACTGTCTGGTGGCTCACATGTGCGAATGGGAGGCAGCTAAAGGGCTTGAATAATGACAATTCTACGCCAGTCCAGGGGGTGGCATGGTGCACTGACTTTCTCTCGATCCTCTGCAGACCATTCATAGGAAATCCCACAGGTTTCTGGTGCCCATGAAGACGTCACTTCCGGTTCTGTCCGCCCACGATGATGTTACTTTCCAGTTCTGGTACCCATGAAGACGTCACTTCTGGTTCTGGTGCAGACGATGACGTCGCTTCCAGTCTCGGCTTTTAAAGACGCTATCATTATGTATTTCAATCAGTTCTGTTTTGGACTTGAAACCTGAACACAACAAAACAGAGATTTACCCATTTTGCAGCCTGGGCATATTATACGGGTGGATGCCCCAAACCTTTTTGATGTCGCTTGTCAATTCTTGTTACATTAGTTTATGTAAAATTTAGATAGTCTCCATGTGTCTGTTTGGGATTTTCACCAACCATGGTTTTGCTCTGACATCCAAAGATACCCAGCTTTAGCCCAGATTAGCCTTGTACCTCCCTTGCTTGCAAAGCTACTGGAATAGGTTCTGGTCCTCATGAGCCCAAACTGGATAAAACAGAATTCAGTAATGGAGTCATGGATTGGAAGGCTGTTAAAGGCAAATAAACAAAAACTGAGAACAGTCTTCAAATGTTCAGATATGAGTAATTCCATAAATGTATGTAAGTTTGAGAGTGAGACTTAAAAGACAGTACAGTGTAGTCAACATCATTTTGGTGGTGGCAGAAAATCATTTAAATAATAATTTTATTGCACAACAACAATCATAGAGATTGAACACTAGGGATTCTCATTTGCAAACCTGATGAGAAAGATTGAGATTATATAAATTACAATTCTAAATGAATGTTTGCTAGTAGTTTCTTAAGATGGTTTTGGAGTAACAAGGAGGCAAATATCAGGAGATTTCAATTATTTCATAAACTGATGAAGGGTAACCAAAAATAATGGGTAGTTTGGATGGTTAAAATGAAAAGCTATGAAAATTAATAAAAGAGTCTTGAAGATGAGTTGATATCTCACATAGGGTCAAAGCAGTGGAGATATGATATGTTTGGTCTAACACTAGAGTCCGATAGCAGCATTTTGTACCTGTTGTAATTCAGTAATGCTTCTTTAACTTCTCCAGCACTTCTTTGCTCTAATATTACCCTTTCAGAATGTACCAGTGCCATTCTAAATTTGAATGGTCAGTTCTGGTATGCTGGCTTCTCTAGCGCTCTTCCAAGAAATGTCCCAGAGCCCAATGCTGATGTGAACAGCTCTTTTATCGTACATCTTTCTCTCCATTAGAGAAATCAACCCTGTCATGATTAAAACATGAAATAGAAGAAAAAATGCTAAAATAATATTACTGATTTAATGTGCTTGTTGCTCAAAGAAAAGGAACATAAAGAATAATTGACCAGGAAATGGAAATGCAATACAGGAAACCAAAGGAACAGTCAAAAGCAGAAGGAGCAAAAATATAGCATCCGTTCAGAATTGAGAGGCAATTTGATTAGCATTATGGCATAAACTTAGAAAGCATAGTTTGCTAAGCCGCCATCTTTTATACTCACCACACGATGACATCAAGTTTTATCAGCACTACATATATCATAACCACAGCACTGAAATTTAAATGCCCTTATATCTGTGAACCCTCTGCCACCATTAAAAGAGTTGAGTCTTCAAAGCTATCCACCAGTTTCCCATATTCTTAAAGGGGCAGCCATGTCACACATCCAAGTCAGGGATTGTATGAATCCACTCATAGTCCAGATGGGAAAATAAGCTTCCTGCCAGTCTTACTGTGCCCCTGATCTTAAATAGGAATTCTGACCCTGGTTTCTTCAAATGGGGGCCTCTTACAGTCTTTTGTTTCCATCTCTCTCTTTTTTGCAGTTGCATGGTTATCTGTCTTCTATTGTTCATTTGAATTCGCCATTGTCCACACTCTCTCTCAGTCCCTTGCATTGGTGCCAGTATGCATCACTCACTTTACATAACAGGGTCTTCTTTGGAGGTTTTCCACTTTTGTGGAATACTTTCCATAGGCAGCCACTTGACTGCCACATACCCCTTTGCAAACCTTAAGGAATGGCTAAGGATTTGCAATAATATATACCATGTTATCAATAATTGCACACAATGTATGAAGTCGCTAATAGACATTTCATTTTTCAAAGTTTGCACAAAATTATTTTTTGTTAGCTGGAAAATTCGGCTCCACTATGAGTGCAAGGGTGGATGTGGTCATGAATGGGCTATGTGATGGACTGGCCTGACACTGGATGGATTTAATGGATAACGTTGTTATGTTATGTTATATTATGAATTATCTACTGAAAACAGACAGATTTTTTACCATGATAAAATGAAATTAAATTTATTTATATGGCACATTTTACAATAAGGTATTTTCACAAAGCACCTTTACAGATTGCCAGGACGTAAATATCAAGAACTAGGTCTAATATGTCATTGAAAAGGAAAGTAGTAAAAACTGAGAATTCTTGGGCAAGTGCCTGCATTATTCTACACAAATTTAAAATAATACATCCATCCATCCATCCATTGTCTCCCGCTTATCCGAGGTCGGGTCGCGGGGGCAGCAGCTTGAGCAGAGATGCCCAGACTTCCCTCTCCCCGGCCACTTCTTCTAGCTCTTCCGGGAGAATCCCAAGGCGTTCCCAGGCCAGTCGAGAGACATAGTCCCTCCAGCGTGTCCTGGGTCTTCCCCGGGGCCTCCTTCCGGTTGGACGTGCCTGGAACACCTCACCAGGGAGGCGTCCAGGAGGCATCCTGATCAGATGCCCGAGCCACCTCATCTGACTCCTCTCGATGCGGAGGAGCAACGGCTCTACTCTGAGCCCCTCCCGGATGACTGAGCTTCTCACCCTATCTTTAAGTGAAAGCCCAGACACCCTGCGGAGGAAACTCATTTCAGCCGCTTGTATTCGCGATCTCGTTCTTTCGGTCACTACCCATAGCTCATGACCATAGGTGAGGGTAGGAACATAGATCGACTGGTAAATTGAGAGCTTCGCCTTGCGGCTCAGCTCCTTTTTCACCACGACAGACCGATGCAACGCCCGCATTACTGCGGATGCCGCACCGATCCGCCTGTCGATCTCACGCTCCATTCTTCCCTCACTCGTGAACAAGACCCCGAGATACTTGAACTCCTCCACTTGGGGCAGGATCTCGCTACCAACCCTGAGAGGGCACTCCACCCTTTTCCGGTTGAGGACCATGGTCTCGGATTTGGAGGTGCTGATTCTCATCCCAGCCGCTTCACACTCGGCTGCGAACCGATCCAGAGAGAGCTGAAGATCACGGCCTGATGAAGCAAACAGGACAACATCATCTGCAAAAAGCAGTGACCCAATCCTGAGCCCACCAAACCGGACCCCCTCAACACCCTGGCTGCACCTAGAAATTCTGTCCATAAAAGTTATGAACAGAATCGGTGACAAAGGGCAGCCCTGGCGGAGTCCAACTCTCACTGGAAACGGGTTCGACTTACTGCCGGCAATGCGGACCAAGCTCTGGCACTGATCGTACAGGGACTGAACAGCCCTTATCAGGGGGGCCGGTACCCCATACTCTCGGATTACCCCCCACAGGATTCCCCGAGGGACACGGTCGAATGCCTTTTCTAAGTCCACAAAACACATGTAGACTGGTTGGGCAAACTCCCATGCACCCTCCAGGACCCTGCTAAGGGTATAGAGCTGGTCCACTGTTCCGCGACCAGGACGAAAACCACACTGTTCCTCCTGAATCCGAGGCTCGACTATCCGACGGACCCTCCTCTCCAGGACCCCTGAATAGACTTTTCCAGGGAGGCTGAGGAGTGTGATCCCTCTGTAGTTGGAACACACCCTCCGATCCCCTTTCTTAAAGAGGGGGACCACCACCCCGGTCTGCCAATCCAGAGGCACTGTCCCTGATGTCCATGCAATGTTGCAGAGGCGTGTCAGCCAAGACAGTCCTACAACATCCAGAGCCTTGAGGAACTCATCCACCCCCGGGGCCCTGCCACCAAGGAGTTTTTTGACCACCTCGGTGACCTCAGTCCCAGAGATGGGGGAGCCCACCTCTGAGTCCCCAGGCTCTGCTTCCTCATTGGAAGGCATGTTAATGGGATTGAGGAGGTCTTCGAAGTATTCCCCCCACCGACCCACAACGTCCCGAGTCGAGGTCAGCAGCGCACCATCCCCACCATATACAGTGTTGACACTGCACTGCTTCCCCTTCCTGAGACGCCGGATGGTGGACCAGAATCTCCTCGAAGCCGTCCGAAAGTCATTCTCCATGGCCTCCCCAAACTCCTCCCACGCCCGAGTTTTTGCCTCAGCAACCACCAAAGCCGCATTCCGCTTGGCCTGCCGGTACCTATCAGCTGCCTCCGGGGTCCCACAGGACAAAAGGGTCCCGTAGGACTCCTTCTTCAGCTTGACGGCATCCTTCACCGCCGGTGTCCACCAGCGGGTTCGGGGATTGCCGCCACGACAGGCACTGACCACCTTACAGCCACAGCTCCGGTCAGCTGCCTCAACAATAGAGGCACGGAACATGGCCCATTCGGACTCAATGTCCCCCACCTCCCTCGGGATGTGGTCGAAGTTCTGCCGGAGGTGGGAGTTGAAGCTACTTCTGACAGGGGGCTCTGCTAGACGTTCCCAGCAGACCCTCACAACACGTTTGGGCCTACCACGCCTGACCGGCATCCTCCCCCACCATCGAAGCCAACTCACCACCAGGTGGTGATCAGTTGACAGCTCCGCCCCTCTCTTCACCCGAGTGTCCAAGACATGTGGCCGCAAGTCCGACGACACGACCACAAAGTCGATCATCGAACTGAGGCCTAGGGTGTCCTGGTGCCAAGTGCACATATGAACACCCCTATGCTTGAACATGGTGTTCGTTATGGACAATCCGTGACGAGCACAGAAGTCCAATAACAAAAACACCGCTCGGGTTCAGATCAGGGGGGCCATTCCTCCCAATCACGCCCTTCCAGGTCTCACTGTCATTGCCCACGTGAGCATTGAAGTTTCCCAGCAGAACGAGGGAGTCCCCAGAAGGCATGCCCTCTAGCACCCCCTCCAGGGACTCCAAAAAGGGTGGGTACTCTGAACTGCTGTTCGGTGCATACGCACAAACAACAGTTAGGACCCGTCCCCCCACCCGAAGGCGAAGGGAGGCTACCCTCTCGTCCACCGGGGTAAACCCCAATGTACAGGCTCCAAGTTGGGGGGCAATAAGTATACCCACACCTGCTCGGCGCCTCTCACCGGGGGCAACTCCAGAGTGGTAGAGAGTCCAGCCCCTCTCAAGGAGATTGGTTCCAGAGTCCAAGCTGTGCGTCGAGGTGAGCCCGACTATATCTAGCCGGAACCTCTCAACTTCGCGCACTAGCTCAGGCTCCTTCCCCTTCAGAGAGGTGACATTCCACGTCCCAAGAGCCAGTTTCTGTAGCCGAGGATCGGACCGCCAAGGTCCCCGCCTTCGGCCACCACCCAACTCACATTGCACCCGACCTCCTTGGCCCCTCCCATAGGTGGTGAGCCCATGGGAAGGGGGACCCACGTTGCCTCTTCGGGCTGTGCCCGGCCGAGCCCCATGGGTGCAGGCCCGGTCACCAGGCGCTCGCCATCGAGCCCCACCTCCAGGCCTGGCTCCAGAGTGGGGCCCCAGTGACCCGCGTCCGGGCAAGGGAAAACGCCGTCCAAAATGGTTTTTCTTCATAGGAGGTTTGTTTAACCGCTCTTTGTCTCATCCCTCACCTAGGACCAGTTTGCCTTGGGTGGCCCTACCAGGGGCATAAAGCCCCGGACAACAGAGCTCCTAGGATCATTGGGACACGCAAACCCCTCCACCACGATAAGGTGACGGTTAAAGGAGGAGTAAAACAATTAAAAAAAAAATACAAACATGCCCTAAATAAATAAATATGTTTTCTGCCTAGATTTGAAACAGTTTCTGTAACTAAATAAGATGTAGTATTTTATTGCCTATTGGATTGTCATATCCATTATAAAAATCAAATATACTGCAATATATATCAAAATATATGGACATATCTTTCAATATAATGTAATACATACAGTATGTAGTTCAAATATGTATTTTTAAGATAATATCTCTAAAATATAATGAAACATATATTTACAGTCATATGAAAAAGTTTGGGAACCCCTCTCAGCCTGAATAATAATTTTCTTTCAACAAAAAAGATAACAGTGGTATGTCTTTCATTTCCTAGGAATATCTGAGTACTGGGGTGTTTTTCGAACAAAGATTTTTAGTGAAGCAGTATTTAGTTGTATAAAATTAAATCAAATGTGAAAAACTGGCTGTGCAAAAATGTGGGTCCCCTTGTAATTTTGCTGATTTGAATGCATGTAACTGCTCAATACTGATTACTTGCAACACCAAATTGGTTGGATTAGCTCGTTATGCCTTGAACTTCATAGACAGGTGTGTCCAATCATGAGATATAAAGGTATTTAAGGTGGTCAATTGCAAGTTGTGCTTCCCTTTGACTCTCCTCTGAAGAGTGACAGCATGGGATCCTCAAAGCAACTCTCAAAAGATCTGAAAACAAAGATTGTTCAGTATCATGGTTTAGGGGAAGGCTACAAAAAGCTGTCTCAGAGGTATAAACTGTCAGTTTCAACTGTAAGGAATGTAATCAGGAAATGGAAGGTCACAGGCACAGTTGCTGTTAAACCCAGGTCTGGCAGGCCAAGAAAAATACAGGAGCGGCATATGCGCAGGATTGTGAGAATGGTTACAGACAACCCACAGATCACCTCCAAAGACCTGCAAGAACATCTTGCTGCAGATGGTGTATCTGTACATCGTTCTACAATTCAGCGGAATTTTCACAAAGAACATCTGTATGGCAGGGTGATGAGAAAGAAGCCCTTTCTGCACTCACACCACAAACAGAGTCGCTTGTTGTATATGCAAATGCTCATTTAGACAAGCCAGATTAATTTTGGAACAAAGTGCTTTGGACTGATGAGACAAGAATTGAGTTATTTGGTCATAACAAAAAGCGCTTTGCATGGCGGACGTAGAACACCGCATTCCAAGAAAAAAACCTGCTACCTACTGTCAAATTTGGTGGAAGAAGGGACCTGAGTTGCCTTGAAAGCTTGCATATTCTAATCTTTTTAGTTAGCCAATAAAAGGTGTCATTTTGCTTGACTTCTCACTACATCATCCATAATGGCTAACATTGTACAACACCCTAGTACTACAAGCAAAATTTGGAAATTTGAGATTGTAATGACTGAATACCAGAAAAGTGGTTAAGTGATGTTACAAATAAGGTACAATGTGTGAAATAATCAAAGTAAAGCAGAGATAGGGCTCCAGAGGACATCCCTTTTAATGTCCAGAGAAAAAAAAATGGAAAAAAATAATAAAATAAATAAAGCAGAAGTTCACTACATCTCATAGCTCCTCAAGCTGTTAGGTTGCTTTTCGTTGGTAGAGTTGGTGGAGTTCTGCCTCCTTCAGAAGCTTGGTTCCAAATGAATGGCAACTTCCTTTGTTAACACTGGTTTTACAGTGGATCAAGCAGAAGAGGCAGGAACTAATGACGTCAGGACTGGATATGATGTAATAAATCTTTCAGGTTGTTCTCCTCCACTCCAAAGAAAACATAACTTGGGTTAATGGTGGTGTCACACCCAAAGTCTTTTTCCAACATTCTTTCTTAGACCAGCACTCTTGATGCACTCCCAAAGGTTTCATGTGTGACACAAGATTTATAACATTATGGATAAGAAGCATGATTGAGCCTTGTGCCTAGTTGTTTTGATTAGCATTTTATTATGATTTTTTTAAACCCACCCACTTATTCAAATTCAGACGATACAGGAGTCTGGCTGCTCGGACTACAAGACTTAAGAACAGCTTTTACCACCAGGCCATTCGACTCCTCAACAGCAACACCTGAACACTTACATACACTTACATTACATCTACATTGCACTACTCACACACAAACTGTACCTGCACACACTCAGAATACTGACTGGAACATGCATCTGCACTTTATGGAATATGCATCTGTACTTATAAAACATTATCTGTGCAATAACTGTCATTTGTACTTGCTGCTCATTCAACTCATATTGCTCTATAACTTCTTTTAAAACATACACATTTTATTTTATATGGCTTGTCTATTTTTAACTTGTAATCTTTTTTTAAACTTTATTGGATCTAGGCTGAGTGACTTGTTTTTCTCGTCATACACATTTCATTGTATGTTGACCCTGTGTTAACCTATATATGACAAATAAACCTAAACCTAAACCTAAACATTATAGAAAGCCTTTCTTTTGGTTTCTGTATGATGTAGCTAAACATTTATTGTAGTGCTCCATAAACTCACCAGGCAAGTGGTGAAATACAACAATAAGAAACAAAGTCCAATGTACCAATTTGAATGTGTTGAGTCATAGTTATATAGGAACAAAGGTCATCAAGACACATCCTTGATGTTTCTTTAAGACAGTCAGAAAACAAAGCATTCTGGGTTAGATACATTTTCACTGGACTCCCTTATAAGCAGGTGTGACTACAGAATCTTTGTATAACTTAATTAGTTAGAAGAAAAGGTAGTTTGGAAAATTTTGGGGGCTATTGAGATACCCTACGCTCAAAATAACACAGAAGACCGTTTCAATTATGTAGTGAATGTAGAGAAAAGCTTTTATCGGCTAATTAAAAAGATTACAATATGCAAGCTTTCGAGGCAACTCAAGCCCCTTCTTCAGGCAAGAATGGCAACAGTGGTCACAGAAGTCTGGGTATCTTCATCCTGGTCTCTTCTTGGTTGAGCATCTCCTTTCTGCTGTCTCTATCATTAGGCCCAATCCTGTACCATTTCCCCAAGGCTTTTCAATAAAAATAATAATAACTGAAACAAATGGGAATTATTAAACAGAACCAAGAAGGAAAAGAATTGAAACACAAAAGTAAATACATAATTAGACTAGAAACTAGGTGCAATAATGAACTAAATCTTTGGAATGGAACACAAAAGATAAACTGAGAGGAGGAGAGAAAGATTAAAAAGTGGAATGAAATGGTGACTGCTACAACAAGCACAACTGAAATGTGAATGATGTCATTGAGAAAGAAAGAAAAATATTGCAATCTGTACTTGCTAAAAAATATAACAAACATGCCAAATATGTGTAGATCTTGGCATCGAGGAGTACATTAATCCAGTGTTTTTTTAATGTTATTTGTGCCTGCTGTTTATGATAGCTACTGGTACTGCTTATATTCCAGTACCCTGGGATAGTGAGGTGTTCAAAAATCTGAGCCAACAAAAACTGCAGTGTACCTTCACATTCACTTGTAATCCATAGTAACTCTAAAAACAATTAGATGCTCAATATTTGACTGCCAGAGCCAAAAAATGAGAAAGTAAGGAAAAACAACAGAACTTTGAAACACTTTGTTCAAGCTTTTGTTTTGACGATTAAGGAATAATGCAGAGGACTGCTTGGTTTTACTCACAGTTTCATTTTTTTCTTTATCATATGTTAATTGCTATCTTAATTTAGATTTTACAGATATTGACTCAGAACTTTCCAGTTAATTCCAGCTGTGTTCCTATTCCTTGAATCCATTCAAATCAATGGGGTAGGTTGCTTCTGAACTTTATGGAGATTAATTCTTGTACAGGACTCCATGTGTTTCTATGACTACATTGCAAGAATTTTGCTTAATTTAACACAATGCTATGCAAGTAATCTGTAAGGCTTATTTCATATCTTAGAACATTAGAAAAAATTGTGATGAGAACAGGCCATTCAGATGAACAAGCTCATCCATCCTGTTCACCTGGATTGTCCAGAATGACATCAAGCTGAGATTTGAAGGTCCTTAAAGTCCTACTCTCCACTGCAGTAATCTATTTGACGCTTCTTTGCATGAAGAAAAACTTTATAATATTTTTGAAGATCTGCCCTTAACAAGTTTGCAAATGTATCCCCATGTTGTTGATGAACAATTTTATTTTAAGTAACAGCTTGGATGCACCGTCCAAATTCCGTTTATAATTTTATACACATCAGTCACATCACCTCTTAATCTCCATTTTCTTAATATGGACAGGTTTTAACATTTCCTCATAGCTCATACCACTTAGTCCCAGAATCAGCCTAGTCACTCTTCTTTGGACTTTCTCTAGCACTGCTATGTCTGTTTTGTAAGAAAGAGACCAAACCTGTACACAGTACTCCAGGTGAGGCCTCATTAGTGTGTTACATAAAATACGCATAACCTGCTTGACTTGTACTCCACACATTGAACTATATAACCAAATATCCTATTAGCATTCTTACTTCTGTCTGGATGTTGATAGTGACAAGTCCACTGTGACTCCTAGGTTCTTCTCATGAGTTGTACTTTCAGGTTTCTGACCTCCCATTGTGTATTCAAATCTAACATGTTTATTTCCTTTGTTTATTACCTTGCATTTACCTAAATTTCATCTGCCACAAATATGCCCAGCCTGTGTGTTGTCCAGGTTTCTCTGTAATGATATGGCTGATTTTACATTATCTGCTCTTCCACCTATTTTGGTTTCATCTGCAAACTTAAGCAGCTTATTGATTATATTCTTGTGCAGATTAGTGAACCAAGTTAGACAGTAAAACATTTATAAGCAACACATCAGTCACAATACATACTGTCTGTATAAGGAACTATAATTTCTAGTGATGCTGATACAAGAGACCCTAGTTTAATGATGGCAAGAATGTTACCATTATAAACAGTTTCTGCATGGCAAACCAATTTCTCCTAATTTCCTTTAACTGACAAGTGATAAATGAAACTGGAGGAGCCCCTAATAGAATTATGCATAACCTAAATTATGGTTAACTATATACACAGTTTCTCAATTCCTGATAGTAATAATGGTTAAAGCCAGAGACTGATGCTATGTCAGTTGGCCAAGGAGGAGAGGAAAACAAAAAACTCCAGGCAATAGGTGAAAATAAACTTCTAGTGCTCCCAAGGTCAAAAGACTTCCCAGCCTTCTTGGGCAATCTACAATATATAAATGTGATAAATCAAATCAAATCACATTGTATTTGTCCCATACAATTATACACACAGTGCAATATGTAAAGTTATTTATTATTTTCATGATGCACCATTCTAAAAGATATGATGCAGCAGGACTTATCAATAGTTGGAGCAACCACATCCCTCTCAGCATCAAAGGTGGCTGCAGGGTTCTTTGATCAGGTAGCAGTGGGGCAAAAAATTGGAGAAAGAAAACAGTGGTTAGTGACTAGTGCAGATCTTTTATGTATATTATATTGCAGTTGCTACAGTATTTTAATCTATTACTTCCTGCCCTAAAAAAGAATAACTTATGAAAAGGCCAAATTCAAAAAGTGGCATTTTTATAAAATGTTACAAACACTACTGTATTTTGTATCAATTCTATCATTGTATTAGACTGCAGAACACAAACTGAATGACCAGAAGGAGATGGGCAGCTAATTGGCCAAGAGATCTCCAGGACAGAGATTGTATCTGACTTTGTCTGCTTATGTTATCTATTATAACTGACTGTGGACCCTCTCAGAGGTTTATTTTGTCCAAGCATGCTGCTAACTGGAGTTTTAGTTTCCCTCTTCTTAATTGTCAAGTGGCCTCAGTTCAATGATTACTTTAATGGACAGATATTGTTAGGTTCCATTTAAGTTGATCAGTTTAGAAATGACTGCGTGTTTAAATAAACCTTTATTTTTATGCATATGCATTATATAATTAGTAATTTGTAAAGCTTGTAACTGTAATTTACCCATGAGTGTGTGTGATACCCTGGTTTGCCTGCAACTGGCATTACGTCTTTGAATCTGGGCCATCAATAGTCATGAAACTGAGGATGAACAGTTCAATGAGGACACATCACAGGTGGTGTAAAAGTGTGCATAATGCTTTTTATTCGTCAACAAATTTTTCAAAACAGTGCTTCATGCAAATAAATAAATAAATGATCCTGGAAAAAAATAGCATTCTGGTGGGGGTTAACGGTTTATAAATTTTTTCTGGTCAGTTTCAGAAGATGCTGAAAATACATTTTATTAGTAAAATGTATTAGATTTTTTTCTATTTTACAAATTTTAAAGTAACACTGAACATTCTAATGCAGAGAGCACTGCCAAACAGACTTTTGATTGCACTCACTAGCCTCTAGTTCCTCATAATAATAATAATAATAATAGTAATAATAATAATAATAATAAGTTGCATTTATAGAGCACCTTTCACAAACCCAAGGTCACTTTACATACAGAGTAAAAAAATAAAATTACACAGAAGACAAATGTTTGTAGAAGAGGAAAGTTTTCAGTTGAGATTTAAAAGTGCAGAAAGAGGAGCAATCTCAGAGAGACTGAGGAAGAGAGTTCCAGAGTTGAGGGGCCATAGCACTGAAGGACATGCCTCCCAGGGTGGAGAGTCTGGTGCATGGGACAGTAAGGAGATTACTGCTCGAGGACCTGAGAAAACAACAAGGAGCTAGTAGCTGAGTGAGATAGAGTGGAGCAAGGTTATGTAGGGCTTTGAGGTGAGAAGCAGAATCTTGAATTTAATCCCTGATGGAACCAGTAACCAGTGAAGCTGGGAGAGAACAGGGGAGATGTGAGCAAAACGCTTTGTGTGGGTGAGGACTCTAGCTGCGGAGTTCTGAATGTACTGTAGCTTCTGTATAGATTTTGCAGGGAGGCCAAAGAAGAGGGAATTATAGTAATCAATATGAGACATTATAAAACAATGAACCAGAGTTTGAGCATCATTAAAGGATAGAAATGGATAGAGGCGGGCAATGTCACAGAGATGATAGAATGAAATTTTTTAAAGAGGCCTAATGTGTAGCTCAAAGTTAAGTGATGAATCAAACAAAACACCAAGATTTCTGACAACAGGAGCAGGTTGGACAAATGTACCATCAACAGAAACAGAGAAATTGGATGCCTGAGAAAGTTGGGATTTTGGACCTATCAGTAACACTTCAGTTTTATTGGAATTAAGTTTGAGAAAGTTATTTTCCATCCATAGCTTAAGATCAGTGATGCATTCAGTGAGTGTGCTGGGAGGTGAATCTTTAGGGGAGTCTGTACTAAGATATAACTGTATATCGTCTGCATAACAGTGGAAGTTAAGGCCATGTCTGCGAATAATCTAACCCAAAGGAAGGATATAAAGTAGAAAAAGTAACGGCCTAAGGACTGAACCCTGAGGGACACCATGTGACACAGGTGAGGTGGAGGATTTATATCAGCCGAGTGTGATAAACTGTTGTCTATTACAGAGATACGATGTGAGCCATTGAAGGTCTAAGCCAGAGATCCCTACAGCAGAGAGAGACGGGACAGGAGGAGTTCATGATTAACAGAACTTTTATACATGTGAGCCACTTTCCTGCAAAGATGAGTGTGCATGTATAAAAGAACTGAAAATCTCATACTGACCTTTAAGTATTTTGACACTCTTGTTATCCTTCTGCTGTGAAACATTTTGACCTGTCATTGTTTACACATGTCTTAATTATCATACACTGATAATTTCTGTATTATCTATATCTATTATTTATTATTTATTTATTATATTACATATCTTACACATCAATATTGCTGCTACTTCTTTGTCTTGTCTTTGCACAATGTCTTGTCTTGTTTGTGTTTTAATTTTAAATTTAAATTTTTAATTCTATTTTTAATTTATTATTTGCATGTCATGTTGTTACACTGTGGACCCTGAGCTTCGCAATTTCGTCTGTCTGTATACTTGTATATGGTTGAGATTGACTTTGACTTTGACAATGTCAAATGCTGCACTTAAGTCAAGAAGGAGGAGGATATTAAGTGAACCATAGTCTGCAGACCGGAGAGGATCATTAACTACACGGAGAAGAGCTGTCACAGTACTATGCTGTGTGCGAAAACCAGATTGAAAAGGCTTATAGAGTGTATTGTCTAGAAGAAAAGCATGGAGTTGTGTAGCAACCACGTGTTTCATCACCTTAGCCAGAAAAGGGAGATTAGAGATAGGCCTGTAACTGGAGAGAGAAGAAGGATCCAGGTCAGGTTTTTTAAGGATTGGTGTAACTGCAGCAGTTTTGAGGGCAGTAAGAACAGAACCTGAAATGAAACATGCATTTACCAATGAGGGAACAGGAATACTAATTATGGATGAACATGTCTTAAGCACAGAAGTGGGGGCAGGATCAAGCAAACAGGAACTGGAACATGAACATGAACTGGATAAGCCAGGTAGAAAATGAATGGATGGAAGCACAACTTTGTTCTATCCCACGTCTGAGTGTGCATTACTGTATATACACAATGTTTTATGAAGACTAAATACTACTTACAACCTAAAGCACAATATGTGCCCTTGAGCAAATTACATTGCCCGCCTGTGCTCCAAGTGAAGTGATACATTCAAACAATTATTTTATGGCTAAGTTGCGTTGGATAATGGATGAATGGATGGATATACAATAATAGTTATTTGTTTGTATCCGCTTTGAGAGATAACAGAACATTTCATCCATTTCTTTTATTTACTGTAACTGGAGAAACAGGAATAAAAAGTAGGTTATTTAATTCTTTACTACAGTTCAGACAGGCTGAATACAAACTTCTTTCTTTCTTTGTAGTCATCTTCATGTGAGAATAGTCATCACATCTAGACACACTGTACAAGACCTCAACTTGCTTTATTTCGTAGGAACTTGCCTTTGACATACTTTTTTGCGAAACTCTTTTTTATCTGACTGTGAGTCACCCAGCCAGCACTGACTCGTGAGAAACTGGGACAAATGTCAAAAGAGTTTGAGCTACTGCATGCCATTAAAGGTAGGTCAGTCTAGTCACCTCAAGAGCAAGCTGCCAGAAGGGGATTCAAAGGATAATTGTGCTGTCAGGTCAATGGGTTTCTTGTCCATGATTGTTTTAAATCACAGAGTTTATATTTTATAACTGTCTCATGAGACCCCACCACATAAAATGTTGATTGGAAAGGGAATCTTACGGTAAGTATACAAACAATTCCAAATTGCCACTTTTATATATACTGTAAGTAACATTTAAAGTAATTGCAAGAGTGTATATATATATAAACGGTGCGTACGCACAGAAATGTTGCGTACGAATGTTTCCACGCTCAAATTGCGATGTATAAAACCTAAACTTGGCATAAAGCCACGCACTTTTCCACCGTACCTCATGCCCTGGCGTACGCAATTTCTCCGCTCAGTTTTGCAGACTGGTGGCACCCAGCGTCAAAGCAGTGCTACTGTTCCTGTGTGGTCAACCTTTCTTTCTTAGATCCACATTCCTGACGCGGCTTTATAAATACAGTACACTGAAACTAACTGCATATTGGTTATTAGTGTAATGCATCTGATTGTAATTAACCTGCAGCAATATAATGGTCCAGGGAATAGCCATAGTATTCCAAATACCATAACTACTTTAGCGTTGTTACTCTCAATGCATCTTCTTCCTCTTTCAGCTGCTCCCGTTAAGGGTTGCCACAGCAGATCATATTTTTCCATATTACTCTCACTGCACCACTCGGAGTATTTATATCACTGTATCTGAGTGGGGAATCACAGCAGCAGCTGATCGGAAAGAGAATTATCGGAATACAGCATGAAGCAGATGCTGCCTGAGCCACGGCAAAACGCTTCAGAGACTTTCCTTGCTGACTTCGCGGTTTAGAAAAAGTTTCATCCCAAGAACTATAAACGCACTGAATCAGTCCATCAAGTGCTCCTTGTAGAACTGTTTGTACTTATAAGTACAATTACCTCACTGTAAACTTGGGATACAGTTATAATATTGCACAACCTGCACCACTTTATAAAGCGCGTATTTACATATGATGACAATATCATTTTTAAGATGAAATGCAGCAAAATATGTTGATTATATTATACAGTTAAAACTTTAACTTCATTTAAATAATCTGTATTGTTAATAATTAAACATGTGAGGACACGGTGCCGCAGCGCTAGCTAGTTCATGGATTGTTCCTGCATTGCGTTGTATTCTTGCTCGTGCTGACGCGACACTGGAAGGATAGACGGACAGAATAATTAAACATGCACTACGAAGATATTTCAATGTTCCTTAAAAGTTTTGAAGAATCGGCGTTCTAAGCTTACAGATGGCTTAACGTCTATTACAGAGCTGATTGTGTGGCGATTGGGTATTTGGAGAAAGAAAAGTAAGGACAGAAATTGGAGGTTAGTACGTTTGAAAGAGACAGTACTGCTGCAATAAATTATTTCATCGAAGGTCGCGCATGGCGCAGCAAGCCTCTTGCGTGAGACTTGAACAAGCTCTGCGCCACCGTGTTCCCATGTTTAATAACATGCTTTAACTCCTATCATCATGAAAAAGATATCACGTATACATCTCAGTATTTTAATTATTCAGAGAGCTGTAATATCACGAATGTAATGGATTCTGTGTCCTGTCGGAGAAAAAGAAAGCCTGTTTAAGAAGCAGGTAGTGATTCACACACAGAGCACATAGATACGTACATAGAAGATCAAATACAGAACAAAGCATTTAATGTGCTACTTTAGTTACAATGGGATTTGAGAAACTAGTAAATTAAACGATTTTAAGATGAAGTTTATGATGTTCTACTTTAATGGCAAAATAAACTACGTGATTAAAGTGGAAATTTCGAGATTAAAGTTGACATTTCGTGCTTTTTTCCCACTGTGTGCCTATTTTTTTTTGTCTGTACCCTAATAAGCTTTCATATGACACTCAGACGGTGGGCTACGACTCGCCTTTTCACGGCGACTTTGATATGTGATTTCTTTTTTATTTCGGGCACTGTGCGACTTTGTGAACTTGAGCTTTCGAGTTTCTCCGACACTCTGTCACTTAATCAACTTCATTTTGTTGATTATACCACTGTTTAAACCAACAAATAGTATGCTTTTCCTTTGCCTCCATTTGGTATTCGCTGAAATTCTTATATTTTCCCCCATGCTTTTCCCATTGCTTTTTCACAGAAGGCTGAGCTTAAGGGCTATTTATATTGATTTGCATATTCAAAGAGGCGTAATTCTGGGAGGAGTTGGGGCGGGACAGAAGGCACGTGCACATGCATTACTTTTCACGCTGATCGGAATTTATGTAGCGGAAGAACGTGGAAGTTTGCGTACGTACAGATTCCTGCATCTGGATTTTTCTGTGCGTATGAACATTCCCGCTTTTGTGCTTACGCCATGTTATAGTGTGAGTTCTACGCACGGCATTATGCATGAGGCCCCAGGTCAATGAAACTTCTGGGATATTGATCTGGTCAGTTAAGTAGCAGAGGGGGTTGTTAATCAGTTTCAGCTGCTTTGGTGTTAATGAAATTAACAACAGGTGCACTAGAGGGGCAACAGTGAGACGGCCCCCAAAACAGCAATGGTTTAACAAGTGGAGGCCACGGACATTTTTCCCTCCTCATCTTTTCTGACTGTTTTTCATTAGTTTTACATTTGGCTACAGTCAGTGTCACTGCTGGTAGCATGATGTGATACCTGGACCCTACAGAGGCTGCACAGGTAGTCCAACTTCTCCAGGATAGCACATCAATATGTGCCATTGCCAGAAGGTTTGCTGTGTCTCCCAGCACAGTCTTAAGGGGATGCAGAACATTCCAGGAGATAGTCAGTTACCCTAGGAGAGCTGGACAGGGCTGTAGAAGGTCCTTAATTCCATCAGCAGGACCGTTATCTGCTCCTTTGGGCAAGGAGGATCAGGATGAGCAATGCCAGAGCCCTACAAAATTACTTCCAGCAGGCCACTGGTGTAAATGTCTCTGACCAAACAATCACAAACAGACTTCCTATGGGTGGCCTGAGGGCCCATCGTCTTCTAGTGGGCCCTGTGTTCACTGCCCGCCCAGCACCGTGTAGCTCGATTGGCATTTGCCATAGAATACCAGAATTGGCAGGTCCACCACTGGCGCCCTATGCTTTTCACAGAAGAGAGCAGGTTCACCCTGAGCACATGTGACATACATAAGAGGGTCTGAAGAAGCCGTGGAGAACATTATACTGCCTGTAACATCATTCAGCATGACTGGTTTGGTGGTGGGTCAGTGATGGTCTGTGGAGGCATATCCATGGAGGGACACACAGACCTCTACAGACTAAACAACGGCTTCTTGAATGCCATTAGGTATCGGGATGAATTGCTGGTGCAGTGGGTCCTGGGTTCCTCCTGGTGCATGATAATGCCCAGCCTCATGTGCCGCGAGTATGCAGGCAGTTCCTGGAGGATGAAGGAACTGATACCATTGACTGGCCCCCACACCCCCCTGACCTAAATCCAATAGAACACCTCTGGGACATTATGTTTCATTCCATCCGACGCCGCCAGGTTGCACCTCAGACTGCACCTCCAGGAGGTCAGTGATGTCCTGGTCCAGATCTGGGAGGAGATCCCCCAGGACACTATCCGTCGTCTCATTAGGCGTTATCAGGCTTTTATTTTGTTTCTTCACTACACAGTCCTTTGCACCACACACACAGTTCATAACCCACCAGCACTATAGCTCACAGTCTTTCCTTTCCTTCTTCTCTGCTGCCCTCACTACTCCACTCGCAAGCTCCATCCTCTGCCTCCCGACTCCAGCTACCTGAAAGGAGTGAGGCGGCCCCTTTTATAATGCCCCCGGATGTGCTCCAGGTGCTCCCTGATGACCTTCCTGCAGCACTTCCTGGTGTGGCAGAAGTGCTGCAGTCCAGGGCTTAGCCAATGTCCATGTGCACCCTGGCGGCTGCCTTTTCATGTTCCAGGGGAGGTACTGCTTCTCTCCCAGTCCTTCCATTCTCCAGGCGTCCCGACTGGATAGGAGCCCCAGCTGTCCGCCACACAGTGTATTACCCTGTTGTAAGTATCCTTGAGGAAACATGAAACCTATAGTCATAAAAGGCTACACATAGACAACAACAATGCTTAGGAACTCAGTGATATTCAAATTGTGCTGAATTAGTATTAAGTGGTTTAATGCATGGCTAAATGCATGGCTATCTCAGATCAGTCACACTATCACAAGACAGCCGCATGTACTGTTTACAAAGTAGAGGCAGGAAAGATCCATGTATTCAAGCTAGTTATTAACTATTACTGTATATAATATTATATATATATATATATATATACTCTCTCTCTCTCTCTCTCTCTATATATATATATATATATATATATATATGGTTGAAATAGCTTTACTGTCAAATAATGCAATGATTACGTGACACGTGTTTCGCTCTAACTCTGGCACTGACGTTCGAGGTTCGATTCCCGAGAGGGGATGCAGTGAGTGCATACGCCTGATGAGCCCAGAATTAGGGCGAAACACGTGTCGAGTACTCTTTGCATTATTTGACAGTAAAACTATTTCAACCATTCTATGATCTGCTTCTCGCAACTGAAAGAGGGCACCGTGGCGGATGTTAGCCGACTTGCTGACAAACCACAAGCATTACCTGGTAGGTAACCACCCATACAATCAGATTGTGATTCAGACTACGAATGCCATGAATATATATATATATATATATATATATAAAATCCTAAGCCTAAAAGTGCATCAGTGATGTTTTTATGTCACTTTTTTGTCACGCTTTAAATCGGTCTTATTTTAAAACCTACATACAGTATATATGTTTGGTATCACTCTTTTCAGAATTTATCGAACTTTAATGTGATGTTGTTAGATTTTCAGATTCTTATTCCATTTTTAAATTATAAACTAAAAAATATCAAGAACTCACGTCTCACGAGATGAGACTTTGTGCCAAAAGATTTAACCATGCCCAAGGTGGGAAATAAAACACAAAGAGTAGGACAGCTGCTGTACAGGCATTTAAATGTTTGAAGAGCCACACAAGATGCAGGTCACATGGCACAGCACAGCAGCAAGCAGGCAGCTGATCGAGCAAAGAGGAGGTAAAAAAAAACTGTATTTGTTTCCCATTGTATCACCATTGAAGAAGGGGTTTCGGAGGAGCAACTGCATCTCCTTGGAGTGTGTTCAGCCCCCCTCTTCACAATGCGAGTGGCAGAGATGCGAAGTGGCTGGCGAGCAAAGTGAGGTTTAAGTTTTGAATTAGTCACAAACTCGGACAATAAAGGAATGTATGGCATTGACCTAAATACCTTTGTAGTAATTAAATCAAATGTCACACACTCCTTGCCTAGCAACAGTCTGGCAACCCCACATTACAAATAGAAAAACAAAATGATGCCTTGGGAAGATGTATTTCAAAATGAATGTCTTTAAAAACATTTTAAACCAAAAAACAGACTAGACAACTAAATTTCCTGACCTGTAAAACCCCCCAAAATGCTACTTCCAGTACTTTTGATGCCATGGAAAAGGATGTAAAAAAAGTCCATATCTTCATGACACTTTCTTCTTGTGTCAATGGTACCACTGGAAGTGAAGTTTTTTTTTTTTTTTTGCCGAGGCAAAATACAGAGTTTTGTTGTACATTCACTATCTCATAAATCATTTTGTTCATCATTAATATTTACCCAGCTATCAGTAGAAATCGCGTTTCATCTGACCTGCTAGCATTGTTCTAATGTCCAATCATCTCGGTTTGGTGACCTGTTTAAAGTGACAGGAGAGGAGCCCAGCATACGACTTATGCTGCCGTAGCCAATCCTTTTCAAGGTCTAATGGTTTGCATATTAAGAAATTGCTTTTTAAACATCACTTTTGTATTAAGCTGTTAACTGAGGATTTATGGCCTTTCTTCTCCAAGATTTATCATTAACTTGGTGTTTTCAGCTACAAAACTACTGCTTGCTGGATATTTAACATGTATCATACCACTCTCCATAAACTCTAGAGGCCATGGCTCTTAAAAATTCAAGGAGACCAACTGTTTCTGAGATGCTATAACCTCCATGTCTGGATATTAAAATTCTCAACTCTTATTTACTTATTTTATTCTTAAAGAGCTGCATTCATGTTTTAATGGATTCTTGTTTACTAAAAGAGCCATCTGTTAACAATGAGATAAAAATGACAAAGGAACCAGCAGTTCAAAATATAAATTTACCCCATTTTTATTTGTGTGTGTTCACCATCAAGTAGGTGTAATACGTGTATAAGTTTATTACGTCACTGTGCTCTGTGCAAATATATTTTATAAATCTGCCTTTTTCTACTCACATGCACAGTTGACACAGAGCCAGATTTAGCACATGGGTTAACTGTCAGACTGAGGACCATTGTATACTATTTTTGTGTGTCAAAGTTAGCATGAAACTGTATCCTCTTTGCCTTGTTTGGAATGGCATGATTCACCTAAGTGGGCACCTGCATATGAAGAAAGAGTATAAATCCTTGGAACATTGCCCGGCACACCTTTGAAGCCGATGGACAGATGGGAGATAACATCAACTGACAAACATCCTTCCATAGCACGGCGAACAGCAATGGCAGACACTACACATCGGGCCCCCACTCCCAAACTGGGTTTTTGCCATTGGCTTCCTTCATCTGTTATGCAGCATAAGCCGTCATTAAATAAAGCTGTTATTTCTCCTACAGTCATATGAAAAAGTTTCGAAACCCCTCTTAATTCTTTGGATTTTTGTTTATCATTGGCTGAGCTTTCAAAGTACCAACTTCCTTTTAATATATGACATGCCTCATGGAAACAGTAGTATTTTAACAGTGACATTAAGTTTATTGGATTGACAGAAAATATGCAATATGCATCATAACAAAATTAGACAGGTGCATAAATTTGGGCACCCCAACAGAGATATTACATCAATACTTAGTTGAGCCTCCTTTTGCAAATATAACAGCCTCTAGACGCCTCCTATAGCCTTTGATGAGTGTCTGGATTCTGGATGGAGGTATTTGTGACCATTCTTCCAACAAAATCTCTCCAGTTCAGTAAAATTTGATGGCTGCCGAGCATGGACAACCTGCTTCAAATCATCCCAAAGATTTTCAATGATATTCAAGTCAGGGGACTGTGACGGTCATTCCAGAACATTATACTTCTCCCTCTGCATGAATGCCGTTGTAGATTTGCAGTAAGATGTTCTTGCAGGTCTTTGGAGGTGATCTGTGGGTTGTCTGTAACTATTCTCACAATCCTGCGCATGTGCCACTCCTGTATTTTTCTTGGCCTGCCAGACCTGCTGGGTTTAACAGCAGCAACTGTGCCTATGGCCTTCCATTTCCTGATTACATTCCTTACAGTTGAAACTGACAGTTTATACCTCTGAGATAGCTTTTTGTAGCCTTCCCTTAAACCATGAGACTGAACAATCTTTGTTTTCAGATCTTTCGAGAGTTGCTTTGAGGATCCCATGCTGTCAGAGGACAGTCAAAGGGAAGCACAAAAGGGAAGCACAACTTGCAATTCTTCTTCTTCTTCTTCTTTCGGCTGCTCCCGTTAGGGGTTGCCACAGCGGATCATCTTCTTCCATATCTTTCTGTCCTCTGAATCTTGTTCTGTTACACCCATCACCTGCATGTCCTCTCTCACCACATCCATAAACCTTCTCTTGGGCCTTCCTCTTTTCCTCTTCCCTGGCAGCTCCATCCTTAGCATCCTTCTCCCAATATACCCAGCATCTCTCCTCTGTACATGTCCAAACCAACACAATCTCACCTCTCTGACTTTGTCTCCCAACTGTCCAATTTGAGCTGACCCTCTAATGTACTCATTTCTAATCCTATCCATCCTCATCACCCCCATGCAAATGACCACCTTAAATACCTTTTCTCATGATTGGACACACCTGTCTATGAAGTTCAAGGCTTAATGAGCTAATCCCACCAATTTGGTGTTGCAAGTAATCAGTATTGAGCAGTTACATGCATTCAAATCAGCAAAATTACAAGGGGACCCAAATTTTTGTACAGCCAGTTTTTCACATTTGATTTAATTTCATACAACTAAATACTGCTTCACTAAGAATCTTTGTTCGGAAAACACCCCAGTGTGCAGATGTTCCTAGGAAATGAGAAACATACCACTGTTATCTTTTTTTGTTGAAAGTAGAGTGATCTGTTGTAGACTGGGGTAGGGTGGGTTCACATGCAAGAAGGTACAGTTGGATGATAGACAATGGTTCATTGGCAATCACTTGGAATAAGGTAGCAAAGAACTAAACTTCTGAGCAGGATGATTGTTAATCAATTGTTTTTTGATCAGAGAAACAATTCACCACTCCTTCCTTTGGTGATCCCAATGTTGCTCACACCCAATTTAGTATGCTGTGTGCTTTTCATAGAGTGGGTGAAAGATGTCACAATCGGAATGTCGGAGAGAGCCTTGCATCATGGAGAGCTATTTGTAACCATACACACAGATTCACAAGAACACAGAATTAACAATGGAAATTATTATTCCATGGTATTGCTTTGTTTATCATCTATACATCCGGTGTGTGGTGAATGGACAAGTACTATTCTGTTACCAAGTAGTGCTAAGCCAAAAATTAACAAGCAGTTAAACACTTATGAAACAATGCTTAGATTAGTCAACTGAGTATTAAGATTTCTTACTTTAGCTGGAATGCATTGTATGTGTGTTTTTGAAGATACAGCATAGTATCATGCTCAGATAAACTTAGAGTGGCTCATGTTTCAGTATGTTATCATTTATTAGATTTTTAGCTGTCTAAAAGGATTAGTATTGTGTAGGTAGAAGAAATTTCATACTTTACATGATGTGCTTAGCTTCAGCCCCCATTGTTGGTTTTACTGTGCAATAATAACAAAGAAGTTAACATACAGTACAAGGAAACTCAGTAAATCTGTTCATTCATTCATCCATTTCCATAAGCCATTTAATACAATGCATCTGCCAATTTACTGAAATGTTATTGGTATACATAAGTCATTGTGTTTCTTTTGGGGGTCGGTTGTGGACAGATTATTTGTTTAAAGGATCAATTCTAGAATGTAGCTCCTTGGAGATTCAGAAATCGCAAATTTTTGACTTTGTGTTCTAACAAAGCTGAACAGAAAATAGTATGTGACCTGTGTTCCTTTAACAAAATAAGTCCAAGAATGCCAAGAGGATAATAGAATTGTATTACAACAAAAGTAAAACAGAAGGGCTTTGGAAAAAGGATACAACTGAAAATAATAATCCTTTACCTTTTAAAACCTAACTAAACAGGGGTCAGTTCCCTATTTGTCTATTTGGGCTTGATTTATTATTGCCAAAGGTATGAAAAAAACACCCAGCTCAAAGAGACAAGAGCAAAACGACCAGGGGCCTCATACATAACGGCGTGCGTAGAATTTGCACTAAAACATGGTTTACGGACAAAAGTTGAAATGTGCGTATGCACAAAAAAAAAAATCAGATGCACAAAACCGTGTGTAAGCCAACTTCCATGCACTCCCGCTACATAAATCCAAGTCTGCGTGAAATGTACCGCTCGTGCACACGTCTGCCACCTCACCCCGTCTACTCCCAGAATTACGCCTCTTTGAATATGCAAATCAACATAAATGTTCCCTTAAGTACAGTGTTCTGTGAAAAGACAGTGGCAAAAGCAGAATTTGGGTGGATGCCAAGTGGAGGTAATGAAAAATGTACTATTTGTTGGTTTAAGCAGTTGTATAAACAACAAAATGAAGCTGATCGAAAGTTCAAGATCAGAAACTTGCACAGTGCCTGAAATAAAAAAAGAAGTTGTCACATATCAAAGTCGCTGTGAAAAGGCGAGTCGTAGCCCACTGTCTGAGTTTCATATGGAAGCTTACTAAGGTACAGAGAAAAGAAAAAAATAGGGACACAGTGGAAAAAAAGCTTGAAATGTCAACTTTAATCTCAAAATTTCCACTTTAATCACGTAGTTTATTTTGTTATTAAAGTAAAACGTCATAAACTTCATCTTAAAATCTTTTAATTTACTAGTTTCTCAAATCCTATCGTAACTAAAGTAGCACGCTAAATGCTTCGTATTCCATGTACTCTATGTGTGTGAATCACTACTTGCTTCTTATTAAACGGGCATTCTCTTATGACAACAAGACACAGAATAAATTACATTCATGATATTACAGCTCTCTGAACAATTTAAATACTAAGATGTATGCTTGATATCATTTTCATGATGAAATGAATTAAAGCATGTATTAAACATAAGGCCACAGTGGCACAGGAGTAGTGATGAGCTGACACCCCATCCAGAGTTTATTCCTGTATCCCGCAAAATGCTTGCTGCGCCATGCGTGACCCTTGATGAAATAATTTATTGCAGCAGTACTGTCTCTTTCAAATGTACTAACCTCCAATTCCTGTCCTTTCTTTTCTTTCTCCAAGTAACCAATCACCACACAATCAGCTCTTTAATAAAAGTCAATCCATCTGTAAGCTTAGAACGCCGATTCTTCAAAGCTTTTAAGGAACATTGAAATATTTTCACAGTACATGTTTAACTATTCCATCCATCAATCCATCCAGGGTCACACCAGCCCCAACAAGCACACAGCGCGAGGCAGGAATGATCCCTGAACGGGGTGCCAGTTCATCGCTACCGCTGTCCACCGTGTCCACATGTTTAATAACAGTGTACATTATTTATATAAACATAAAAATGTATCTGTATAATGTAATATATATACTTTACTGCATTCCATCTTAAAAATGATATCAAGAGCTCCAAGAAGATAGTGCCTGGAAATCTAAATTGACTTAGAAGCCAGTCGTCATCATCTGTAAAAACATGCTGTCTTCTTGTTATTGTATGGTACAATGAGATTCAATACGCAAATCCTCCATTTATTTTCCTATAAAATCATAAAATAAAAACAACAATAATAATAATAATAATAATATAATAAAAAAACAATGAAAAATATACAATATGAAAACATAAGTGGCTCATGTTTTGCAATATTACAACTGTAATGCAAGTTTACAGTGAGGTATTTATACTTATAAGTTTAAACACTTCTACCAGGAGCACTTGATGGACTGATTGAGTGCATTTAT
Source organism: Erpetoichthys calabaricus (assembly GCF_900747795.2). NCBI lineage: Eukaryota > Metazoa > Chordata > Cladistia > Polypteriformes > Polypteridae > Erpetoichthys > Erpetoichthys calabaricus. The sequence goes on from NC_041395.2 coordinate 80,221,315, forward strand.
AGCTCTTAGGATGAAACTGTTTCTGATCTGCGAGGTCTGTACAGGAAAGGCTCTGAAGCGTTTGCCGATCGGAAGAAGTTCAAATAGACTGTGCGCATGGCTGAGGCAGTGTGTGCTAGATGCTGTACCCAGATAATTTTCTCCGCTCTTGACAGAATCTGCCGTAGAGCTTTCTGATCAGCTGCTGTAGAGCTGTAATTCCCAACACAGATACAATGGGTTAAAATACTGGTGCACTAAGTGTAACAATGCTAAAGCAGCTATGGTATTTGGAATAGTTTGGCCATTCCATGCATCATTATATTGTTACAGGTTGATTACAATCAGATGCCTTAAACTTAAAAAACAATTTAATGTCAATGAATTCGATAAAGCCGTGTCAGGGATGTGTTTCAAATAAGTAAAGGAAAACCACACAGTAACAGTAGCACTGCTTTGACACTGGGTGCCACCAGTTTGCAAAACTGAGCCGAAAACATGCGTATGCAATGGTTTGACCTGGCGTGAGAATTTGCGTGGCTTTACACCAAGTTTAGTTTTTATACATCATGATGTGAGCATGGAAACGGGCGTACGCAACATTTTTGTGAATACGCACCATTTATACATGAGGCCCCAGGAGATAATGAGATGAGAAACCAAAAGAAATGTTTTTACAGGTATGTTCAGAGAAAGAAGATCAAAAAAGCCAGTGACTAGTGATGAGAAAAACAGACAAGTTTCAATCTGCATGCAGTTTTGCAAAGCTGTGTGGAAGTTCAGCCCCAGAACAAAGACAGGGACACACCAATGGTTCCTAAAAGCACACGTTTATTTACATATGTCCACACAACACACAGTGTCCCTGCACCACACACCCTCTTCACAGGCTCTGTCCTCTTCCTCCCGACTCCAGCTCTCAACTAGAGGGAGGCGGCCCCTTTTATATTCACCCGGATGTGCTCCAGGAGCTTCCTGATGTCCTTCCGGCGGCACTTCCTGATGTAGCGGAAGTGCCGCATGAGCACCTGGAAGCACTCCAGGCGTTCCTGGAAGGTCCTCCACCACTACTCCCAGGTGTGGCGGAAGTGCCAACATCCCAGGCTCTATGAATCTTGGGGCGCCCTCTGACGGTGGCCACGGGCCCCAATGGGTTTGAGCCTCCATTCTCTGTTCCCGTGGTCCCCACACTAACCAGGGTGGTTGCCCCCTCGTGGCCTGGAGAATGTATAGTCTGCCTCCCGGTCCTTCCAGGTGTCCTGACTGGGTCTGATTCCCAGCCACCTGCCACAGCTGATACCAAATTAGTTTTGCTGCCAATTTCACAATTGCGAAATGCAGACTCACTAAAATAAGTTTTTCAGGGGAGTTAAAGTTTTTTGCGGCAGAAAACAAGGAATATTGCTTCTGTCACACACGTGTGCATGGGCAACAGCTGAAGTGCCTAAACAATAGTAATTCTATGCCAGGCCAGGGGGCGGTGGAGTGTACTGACTATCTCTCTCAGTCCTTTGCAGACCTTTCTCTGGAAATCCCGCCTGTTTCCAGCCCCATTGATGATGTCACTTCCGGGTACGAGGACACCACTCCCAGTTCCTGCACCAATGATGTCATTTCCCCTCCGGACTGTTAAAATTGCCATCTTGCCTCAGTGCAGGCAGTTCTGTTTTGGACTCTGATATAGGCATATCGTGCTACCATAAAAAAAAATGACTTTTGCAGCCAAGAAAATAATATACGGTGGCTGCCCCAACTCTTTATGATGTCTCCGACTCATTCTTGTGACTAAAGCTATGTTCATACAGTACTTTTATATTCACCTGTGTTTTTTTCCACAGCTACATAATGCAAATAATTTTCTGCACACCAGTCAAATCAATTCTATTACACTGCTCATTCACATCATCACAGAGATGTAGTACGTTTCTTAAAATGTGACGTGCAGCATATTCTCCACCACTGTGCATCTCATTTTGTTTTCTTCACAGGAAAATTCACATTCACAGAAAGCTGCTTCCTTTCTCTGTTACCTAGCCAACATCATTTCTTGTTTTTTGATTCCTGCACATGAGAGTTCCCATACTTCATGCAAAATAAAGCTTCAAATTTCATTTTTGTCTCAGATACATCTTTAGGATTACGATCATCAAGATTGTCATCTGAATTGTCAAAATCCTCTTACAAGTTCAACACAACACACATCCGATGGCTCAACAAAATTTCTACAGCATTGCTTCTCCAAACTGTTGGTCAGTGCCACCCTGGGAGGCTACAGGGCCCACCAAGGGGCTCAGAATACGTTGTTTCTTTTGAAAATGTAGAAGCTAAAAGTGATAGTTTTGAGGGATATGAGGAACTCAAGTTCTCCGAAGGCTAGGACAAACTACCCTTTAATCTCTTTTCCTAGTAGTGTCCTCTCTTTTCCTCTGGGTGGTTCCCTCACTTTTTCATGAAAGAAAATTCACTTTAATTTTTCAGTTTGCTAAAAGCAGAGCTTAGTCTTAATACAAAATTGAATCAATGTGTTTAAAGACCTGTTAACACCAGGAAGTGCCCAAGGATGATTGCCACTCCCAAAGATTTTTTTTTATAATTTAGTTTACCTTTATGGTATGAGGAAGGAAGCTATAAGGATGTTTGTTTTGGTGTGATATGCCTTTGAAGAAGCTAATTTGAGAAGTACTTGTCTACAGGACAGGAAATAGGGTGGAGTGGTGGCTCTGTGGCTAAGGATCTGTGCTGGTATCCCAAAGGTTGCCGGTTTGAATCCCCATCACTGCCAAAAAAGGCCACTGCTCTGCTGGGCTCTTGAGCAAGGCCCTTAACCTGTAATTGCTCCAGGGGCGCTGTACAATGGCTGACCCTGTGCTCTGACCCCAAGGGGTATGCGAAAACTAACAAATTCCTAATACAAGAAATTGTATAAGGCAAAATAAAGAACAAAAAAAAAAAATAAGTCAGGTTATGTTTTTTTTTTTTCACTAGAGACATTTATTTAAAAATGAAATGGCAGTAGTGATGAGTAAACCCTGAAAAATCAGGGAAATGTTGGTGACCTTCGCTCAATTCCACAAAATGCATTGAAGTCAATAAGGAACTTAACTACTTTTGAGTGGATTATAATGGTGCAGTGGCCTTTTAGGTGTCCCTAAGGGCTAAGGAAAAGAAGGCCAACTATGCTGGACAATTACAGTTTCCAAATATGTGATCTGAGCTATGAAGCAGCAGTGCTAACCACTGTCCCACCATTCCTCAAGCAACAAAATATGCAGAACGAACCACAACCAAATACAGCAAACAGCTGCAAACTATCAATAAGTAAATACATCATAGATCATTGTGCTCACAGAGTTCCACTCTCAGGGCACAATTGGTCGTGCCACGAAGAGGTGGAGTGAAACTGTTCAGTTCCACTGTTTGAAGTCGGAGCTCCAGGTGCAGAAGGAAAATCTTTTGTGTTTTATCTTGTGCTTGTGATCCTGGTAACTTTGGCAACTATCTTACAGTAAGCATGAATGAAAGTTCCGCGCAGCTCTGTGATGTCACACTGGTCTCACAAAGCATCATGGGGCACTTGGAAAAACATGTTTGCCTAAGCACGATTTTCCTGTAAAATATTTATTGAACAGGGTCACCACCGAATACAGCATGTTCGCTGTAAGAGACGGTTTGGTGAATTTCACTGATCAACACTAAATAGCAGGGAGGTGCATGTGGAATTAATTCATGAAAAAGCATCCTTAAAGGAAAATAATGCCTTTCTTCTTGTGCTAACGGCACGAATTTCACTGGAAGCGAAACACAATTTGTTTCACAAGGCAAAGCACCTGTGTGCTTTTTTCTTTTACAGGGAAATAAACAAGACATCATGATGATGTAAATTCCTGTGACATGATTAGCAGTGGCTCTGGATACCATAAACCTTTGAATTTCGGCCAGGATTCCACCCACGACTGGGGTTCAAATGTCCCTTTTATCAGTGCTTTGTTCATTTTTTATTTTAGTATTCTTAATCATGTAGTTTCTTTATGTTTAGGTATCTTTGTCTATGTAAAATGTGTTTTGTGGGTGATCCCCTAAGAGGTGGGGCCACCTACTGTGAAGAGACTGCCTCAGCCCTATAAAGCCAGAGAGGAAGCTATAGTCCCTTGCAGTTCATTAAATGTGTGAATTTCATTTGTGATTATTTTGTACTTTTTTGTGATACTACTTAATTTTTTTTTACCTTATGCTCTTTTTTGACTTCATATTCTGTATATGTGTATTGGCACTTGTTTCCCTTGGTTTGTTATTACCCTTCGATATATCTCCTGCTTTGCTGTTTGTGCTTTTCTGAGCTTCACTGTTTTCAGAACAATTTTTTAACTAAATATTTTATTTATAAAGACTCTGCATTTTCCCTTTTCTTTATATCCAGAGTTAATGTGTCCCTAATTTACTGGTCATTTTTGAGTTTTTTTACTATGTTCATAGACTCTCTACAAGTTCATAACAATAAACAAGATGACATCTTGTGTGAAACTAAATGACAAAATGGCCACTGTGGTAAAACAAAATGGAGTCATAATTATATCACCAAAATGACATGGACATTTCACAATAACATCAAAACTTTAATAAAGTTATGGGCCCGCCTAAGAACTCTGGTGTTAAAGATCTCTTCTAATGCAGGAAGTGTTGTTCCAATGATATTTTGTGCAAATTTTACCACCCACTGTAGATATAATATTTAATCACAAATGAATGATAACATGCCTCTACTCCTGCTCTTGCCTAAAAATTACCTTCTTCTTTGCCCTCTCTTTTTTCTGCCAAGTGAATTTTTGTCAATTCTTCTTCCAACTTTGACTTCAACTATCATTTGGTTAGAAGGGCCTTTTAATTCTGTACATCGCAGGTTGGCAACCCTGTGTACTGCAAAAAATAAAGAAAACACGTCTTTACAGTTCAAAATAGAACTGGCTACCAGGTTAATAACTGAGCTTAAATATGGTGGACAAAAGGAAGAGTCAAGATGGCCGAAACAGGAACTGATGTAGTGGTATGATGGATTCTGAGTATGGGAAATGATGTCATGATGTTGGCCGGAAGTGACATCAACAGTGGGTGGACTGGTGGTGATGTCATCAAGGGAATGGGTCTTTGGGTGAACTGCAGAGGAACAAGAGAAGAAAAGATTAAGTGAGAGCGCCAACTTCCGGTCTGGTTGATGAATAACAGTATTTGAACCTGTGAACTGTCCTCCATGCGCATGTGTGTGACAGTGTTGTTTCAATTACAATCCTGCCTGGCACCTCTGTTAAAGTCTTTTCATTAAGCATTGTGAGTGCCATTGTTCTTACATTTTTTGACCAATCGAGAAAGCAGCTTGATTCTGGCCTAACTTCATCTTCTGAAGTTGTGTATTGCAGATAAACCAGTTTGTGATGTGGAGAGAGTGCCAGTGTGGCATAAAGTTTAGTGCTACACATTTGTCCCTGTACATTTGAATCAACTTATATGTTGGTAACAGAAATGTGAAGGAGAATGCTGATGCCATCTCTCTCTCTTATATTTACACAGAACATATGTGACAACAAAATGCAGGAAAAGAGGTTGAGATTACTAATTGAGAACGCATGAGTGTTTATGAGTGTGGACCTGATAGGGGCTGATTCACCATCAAGGAGTCAAAGTAGTTTCCTTGATTAATAGGTGTAGCATAGCTGAGTAATCTGTGGTGTTTGTGTTACTCAATTTTAAATAGTTTCATGTTAGAGGTAATGGTCTGTGACCAGTTTTCCTTATATAGCTGCAAATTGTGAAAATTAGCTATATTTGCAAAAGATATAAGAATATGTAGACCATTGACTAGTGTTTTGAAGTTTAAAGCCCATTGTTGCAAATTCAGATCCCACCCAGATATCAAGTGTTATTCAGAACAAGTCGTTAAAAATGGTTGATTTAATTCTAATATGCCAATCCCATCGATCCATTCATATTCTGACGCTTATCTGGGTCTGGATTGTGGGGGCAGCAGTCTAAGCAAAGTTGCTCAGACACCCCTTTTCCCTGCCTCCTTCTTCAACTCCTCCAGGGGAATACCTAAGCATTCCCAAATCAGTTGAGAGCTATAATCTCTCACGTGTCCTGCATCTGCCCCAAGGTCTCCTGCCAACTGGACAAGCCCAAAACACTTTAGCAGGGAGGTGTCCAGGAGGCATCCTAATCAGATACCCAAACCACCTCAAATGGTTCGTTCCTTCCTGAATGTATACATCTTTCTCATCCTATTTCTAAGGCTGTGCCCAGAGTCCCTGTGAAGGAAATTAATTTCTGTCGGCTTGTATTCACAATCTACTTCTGTTGGTCATTATCCACAGCTTGTGGCCACAGGTGAGGGTAGGAATGTAGATTGACCAATAAATAGAGAGTTTCGACTTTGGCTCAGTATTTTCTTCACCATGGCTGACTGGTACAACGTCCACATGACTGTGAATGATGCTCCAATCTTCCTGACAATCTTCCATTCCCTTCTTCCCTCACTTGTGATCAACATTTGGAGATACTTAAACTCTTCAGCTTGAAGCAGCACCTCATTCTCAACCCTGACACTCAATCCTCAGACTTGGAGGTGCTGATCGTCATCCCAGCCACTGACCCACAGCCTGATGAAGCCAGCAGGACCACATAATGCGCAAAAAAAAGAGATGTGATCCTGAGGCCACCGAAATAGCAAAACTCCACTTCTTGGATGTGCCTAGAAATTCTGCCCTTAACAATTATGAACAGAATTGGTGGCAAAGGGCAGGCCTGGCTGAGTCCTACACCCACCTGGAGCGAATCGAACTATGGGAACTAAATAGCCTGTGACAGCTTGTCTGGTACCCCATACTCCCGAAGCACCCCACACAAGATACTCCATGGGATGAGGTTGTATGCCTTTTTCAAGTCTACAAAACACATGTAGATTTGTTGGTCTACATATGGTAATTCAGAATAACATTTACACAAGTTAGGTCTAATCAGAGGCACTAAATTGTATCCCGTTTCACATTATTACTGCAACTCAAGGCCCTGCCATATTATGTGTCTTTTTCATTGTCACAACATGTTCCCATGTCCGGAAGTCACGTAGTCTGACATCCCCATCGACTCAGTCCAGCCAGTCTGTGACTCTCCCCAACAAAATCAAAAAGATTTACTTTTTTCTTAAATCACAGAGGTGGGCTCTGTGTGTGTGTGAGAGATGCCAGCCATCTGGAAGTACAATGCATGTAATACAGCTATGTACAGAATGTAGGTGTTTTGGACTTTGAAAACAGAAGAGAGGATCATTTGTCTGATATCTAGCGTTTTATGTACCACAAAAGAATTGAAAAAAGAAAAAAAAGAGACAGAGATTGTGGAAGAATGAGCCATAACTGGAAAGCATTTATGTAACACCAGCTTTGTCAAGCAGCACATTATTGACTGTTCAAAAAAGTGATATGCTTACGGTACTTTAGAAATATGAACCTGGGCTGGAATGTTGCTACACAGACATTTAATTTGTCATCTTCTGAATCCTGACATGATAAGATTAGCTACTGCAGTCATAAACTTTGACCAACTTTAGATGACTTCTTGACTTTTTATCATCCAAAGATTAACCTTGTCTGATGTTACCTTTCACTCAAGGTTTCAGTAAAACAGCATGTGGCAATTTGTTGGTGCAATAAGAACTTATTAAGTAATCCTGAAAAGACTTTTAAGCTAAAAGAATGCATTCATAATCCATCCATCCATCCATCCATTGTCCAACCTGCTGAATCCGAACACAGGGTCATGGGGGTCTGCTGGAGCCAATCCCAGCCAACACAGGGCACAAGGCAGGAACCAATCCCGGGCAGAGTGCCAACCCATCGCAGGACACACACAAACACACCCACACACCAAGCACACACTAGGGACAATTTAGAATATAAAATGAAAAATAAACACTCAGAAATTCTCTTCAAAACCTCCAGTTGACTGAGTAATTAAACCAAAGCTATGTAGTAAACTATAAATGTGAGATCAGACTGCATGTTGATGCTAAAAATTCACACACTGTGTCATTGTATTTTCTGTGTTATAATTTGAGTGAACATCACTAGTGCAGTTGGCTACAGCTTTGGTTGACCCTTTTTCATGGGTGGATGCTTTCATAGAACTATAAGTAGATAGAACAATATCTGGAAAAAAACTTAATTAAAATCTGGGTTGCAGTTATGCTGTGAAAGCAACTTTAGAGTTAGTTCTCTTTCTATGCTTTCAGCATTTCCTTTGGTTCTGTTTCTGGCTTCTGATACTTTGCTTTGTACTCTGCCTTTCCTAGCCTTGGTTGTTTTGCCAAGACCATTCAGAGTTGTCTGTCTCCAAGTTTGGATTCATAAAAACTCCCTCCAAAAATGGTTTAAAGAAATTCTTTGTATCACTATCTGGAACTAAAATGATGATAAAGAGTGTAAGCAATTAATTTGAAAATCTGGGGCAGGACAGAATTTGGTAAACTTTGAACATTACTCTATTACTTTTTTTTCATTTTAGCCTTGTGATTTTGCTCGTGGATAACATGCTCGAACTTAGAACTTGATGTCAAGATCTGAATTCTGTTTTTAATCTTTACTTTTTTCCTGGACCGTTAAAATCATGTTGAATAGCATTTTGGAGGTTTTAAAGGTCAGATAATGGGCATGTTTATAATCATTTGTAAGAAGGTTAAGATCTGAATGCATCTTTCTGTGACACCAGGTTAGTTTTATTATGGGTGCTGTCATTCATATTACTAACCGAGAATGGTAAACCGGATGGCATGGACGCAGGCACACGGCGAAAACCGGATGGAATGGACGCAGGTACACGGCGATGGGACCATGAGACATACTGCGCAGGCGCGTACAGCGCGCGTCTCATAAACCGCAAGCGAAGTCGTATCCACCGCGAACAAAGGAGTCACGGCCCAAACACGAAAGAGCTCAACTGACGTGAATGAGAAATGAAGCAACAACGCGCCCATAGCTAACGACTAACGATACATCCACACAAAAAAGAGGATTCTGCGCTGCAGCCCAGATTCAAACGGAAGAGGCTAAAGAGGCCCCACAGGTCCACAAAGATAGGGCGCAGGCGTCACCGCCATATTGTGAGTGGCACTACTGCGGAGTGAAGGCGCAGGCGTCACCGCCATATTGTGAGTGGCACTATTGCAGAGTGAAGTTAGGAATAATGTGCTGCTTGGGATTGTACAAACCGCTGAACGCTTTACACCAACTTCAAACACAATACAACTCAACGATACAAACACGAGCCCACCTGGATACAATCAATGGACGCAGGCGCCCACAACGCGCGTCTGAAACTGTGGAAGCAAAGCAGGCAAGGGTTCAAAACGAACGAGCTTGACTGATATGTAAATCACATTACAGTGATGCATCATTTATAGTACAACCACAGAAAACGCTCAGTATTAACAGTATAACAGTAAGTGCAATTATCCATATTACTAACGGTGAACAACGGATAACTAATGGAGTCACGGTCACGGCTCCAAAATGATCCAGCTCGACTAACGGAGCTACAAACACGTGACCGCATGGATAAGGAAAATAAACGTGGGCGCCTACTACGCTCGTCTGAAACCGCGGAAGCAAAACTGTCTCGGCTCCAGAACCAAACAGCTCGACTAACGGAGCTACAAAAACGCACCAGCATGGACAAATACAATGAACATAGGCGCCTACAACGCGCATCTGAAACTGCTGAAGCAAAGCAGGCACGGGGGGTTGCCGAGCGAAGCGAGCAGGGGCGAAGCCTCCTAGTTTCATACTGTTGCTGTTACATCATTGCTAGGCAGCAGAGTTGGAGAGTGCAACATGTCACATCATCTATGTTTTAATTTTTTTAATAAGCACTGGCAAATGTATTCTATTATGGTCACTTGATCCTAATGGTTCAATCTCCTTTGCTCCCGAATTCAATGGTGGTTATAATCTAAACAGGCTTCTCCTGTTGGTGTTTAAATATACTTGCAGTAAAAACAGCCACTGATTAGAGCTATGAAATCCTATTTTTTCACTCCATTATTTGTAAGGTTATCCCATTTCATCCATATTACTAACCGAGAATGCTAAACCGGATGGACGCAGGGACATCTGGCCATGGGTCGTAGCCGCAAAAAGACGTACTGCGCAGGCGCCCCAAGAAATGAGGGGCCGCGAGAAGCGGATGAGGGGCCACGAGAGGCGGACAAGACCACAGAAAAAAGGAGTGAGCACAGAAAAAAGGAGTCAAAGAAATGAGGCGGCGCGAGCACAGAAAAAAGGAAAAGGCACAGAAAAAAGTAGTCAAACGCAGGCAAAGCACGAAACCCATTGCACACGAAACTAGCACACAAAAAAAAAGAAGACGCTCGCGCACAACAGCAAGGCAACCCCCCCTACAGGCACCGGACGGGACACACACCAAGAGGGGTATTTAACAAGCCCATGGAACACAAAAAAAAAAGAACACAAAACCACCCCACACACCCTACAAGCAACGGACGGGACACACAAAGAGGGGGATTCAACAAGCCCCTGGAACACAAAAAGAAAGAAGACGCTCGCGCAACAACAATCCTCACCCACCCACCCCTTACCCTCCCCCAAAACATCAATAAGAAGTGACACCCAAAGCCACATATCTAAAGGAAACGTCCATATTAAACATACGTCATCTCAACACCTTCACACTAGGCAGCATAGGTGGATCTCCTTACAATAAAGCACTATTAACCGTTCAACTGCAGAAAAGGCTCCATATTAACAGTGAGTGCGATCCTCCTTATTACTTAACCATATTTCGCACGCTGAGGAACAAACAAGTCATGAATACACGGTCACGGGTACAAAACGATTCGGATCGGATAACGGGACCAAACACACGAACACGAATGAAACAACAAAATACACGGGGGTGCATACAACGCGCTTCGGAAACTCCGGGAGAAAAAATGTCTCGGATCAAAAAACGCAAAGCTCAAGTAACCCCGTTACAGAGACGTGCCGAAATGGACAGACACAATGAACGTAGACGCATACAGCGCGCGTCTCAAAGTGCTGCATCGAAACAAGCACGATTTCAAAAGAAAGAGATCGCGACTCAGACATACAAAAAAGGGAGCGAATAGACAGAATAAATGAACGAAGACGTGTACAACGCGCATATGACCTGCCAGAAAACAAGCAAGCAAGACTCCAAAAGCAGAAAGCTCAACTGACCGACATACAAAAACGGACAAGGCTCGATACAAACAATGCACGACGTAGACTGAAACGGACTTTTGGCAAAGCGGGGGCGAATCAATTAAAACTACAAAATAGCGCGTCACAAATAATGGACATGCAACAACGCGGCACTCAAACGCCACAAGCAAAACATGCCCGTCGCGGACATCAACGCCAGACAACGCCTTCAATAATGAGTCCACTATTGAGGATAATTCATTGGGATTAATGAATGTCATTTGCAATCATTGTCATTCACTTAACTTCCCAGAAGAAACAACTGGCAATACAAATAATGAATTTACACGTTGTTGTCAAAAGGGGCAGATTAGACTGCCTCCTTTACATTCATATCCTGAATATCTACAGAAGCTTCTAACTAACGATGTGCCTGAAAGTAAAAACTTTATGAACTGCATTAGATCCTACAATAGTTCATTTGCTTTTGCATCTACCGGAGTACATATCAGGCCACCAAAAGGCAATGGCCCATACTGCTTTCGCATATGTGGTTAACAAAACACACTATATTATGTCCAAAAAATATTAATGTTAATCACATTAATAACCAGGTCATTTCATTACTTCCTGGAGAGACACGGCTCTTTCTAAGCTCTGACAAAGTTGACTCTGATGACGACAATGAACATCTGAATTTCCCCTTAGAATATTTGAACACTATTAACCCAGACGGATGACCACAACACAACCTTACCCTTAAAAACGGTGTTATTCAAGCAACAGTTCTTACAGAATCACATGCTAACAATACTGTTCTCATTCCTAGAATTGACCTTACGAGTTCTGACCTGGATTTACCTTTTACATTGAAACGCCGACAGTTCCCCATTAAACCTGCATTTGCCATGACCATCAACAAATCACAAGGACAAGCCATGGACAAGGTTGGCATCTACCTCTCTGAACCCGTTTTTGGACATAGACAACTTTATGTTGCCTTCTCACGTGTTCGACGTTCATCTGACGTTAAAGTTAAAGTTATAAATGATCCATGCCAAGGAAGACTCATTCAAAGACAAGACACCATCTTTACTACTAATGTTGTATACAAAGAAATATTCCAATAAAACATTACTCTATGCCAAACACTCTATTTTTTATTTATATAGGCATCATCCAAACCTGCACACTATTCTATATCTAATTCATACATCTTACTCTTTGTCATGCCCCAACGCCAGGGGTTGGCGAGCGAAGCGAGCAGGGGGCGGAGCCCCCTAGTATTTGTATAACCAAAGTCCCACATAGCTATAATCTCTGTCTTGCAGTTCTATTTGTGCCTTCTGGAGCTTGAGGCAATGACAAGAGACTTCCACCTGGCTCTATCAGCTGTTGATTGGGGGCTGTTTCGAGTGAGCCCTTTGCTTCTCAATTCTTTTTCTATTGCCCTGCAGCAGGTCTCTTTAAGTCTCCATCTGCTTCTTTTTCACTTGTGTGTCTATAGGAAGTAAAAATGTTAGGTTTGAATATACAATGGGCGGTTGGATAAATGAGTGTACACCTTATGAGAAGGATTTAGGAGTCATAGTGGACTCTAAGCTATCGACTTCCCAACAGTGTTCAAAAGTCATTAAGAAGGCAAACAGAATGTTAGGTTATATAGCACGGTGTGTGGAGTACAAGTGTAAGGAGGTTATGCTCAACATTTATAATGCACTGGTGAGGCCTCATCTGGAGTACTGTGTGCAGTTTTGGTCTCCAGGCTACAAAAAGGACATAGCAGCGCTAGAAAAGGTCCAGAGAAGAGCGACTAGGCTGATTCCAGGGCTACAGGGGTTGAATTATGAGGAAAGATTAAAACAAATGAGCCTCTACAGTTTTAAAAAAAAGAAGATTAAGAGGTGACATGATTGAAGTGTTTAAAATTATGAAGGGAATTAGTACAGTGGATCGAGACTGTTATTTTAAAATGATTTCATCAAGATCATGGGGACACAGTTCGAAACATGTTAAGGGTAAATTTCATACAAACATTAGAAAGTTTTTCTTTACACAAAGAACGATAGACACTTGGAATAAATTACCAAGTAGTGTGGTAGACAGTAAGACGTTAGGGACTTTCAAAACTCAACATGATGTTTTTTTGGAAGAAATTAGTGGATTGGACTGGCAAGCTTTGTTGGGCTGAATGACCTGTTCTCATCCAGAGTGTTCTAATGTTCTATCAAAGGGTTGTCCTTGGTAATGATCTGGAAGGCATACAACACATGTGTCTCAGCCATCTCCATTGACATTTCTGGATTGTCTCTGCCATGGGAGCTATCCTCATCTTGTTTTGCAGTTCTTTGCTTAGCCAAGAGATCTTCAGGACATGCCATAGATATTTGTCTGGAAAACACTGTCATCTTCTACTCAATGGTGGCAGTGGTCTTCCAGCACTCAGAGCCAACAAAAGAATCCTGAGCAAATTGTTCTTGAAGATCCTGATCTTTGTGTGGATGCTGAGACTGGTACATCTCCTAATAGACTTGAGCAATTTGAAGGCTTGGTTGGATTTGCTGATTCTGGCATTAATTGTCATATGTTGTCATTTTACTGCCCAGGTAGACAAATCCCTCTACATCCTTTCCATTTACTGAAACTAGGAGGGTGGTTATGGCATTCTTCCTGAGGACCTGTGTCTTTTTGTTGTTGACCTTGACTCCAATGGTGCTGGCTACCTCACTGAGGTCATCTGTCTTCTGTTGGATGTCTTAGTGTCTTTTTGGCAACAACCCTAGGTTGTCGGCATAATCTAGGACCTCTAAGATAGAGTTCAGGGTCCATTCCATGCCGTCTCTTTCCCAGAGTAACGCTCCACATTGGCCAGTTGCCAGCCAAAGAGAACACGAATGGTGAATAGACTCATCTTTGTTTGACCCCTGTGTTCATAATGAATGACCCTGTCAGTTTATTGATGTGGATGACTCAGCATTTAAAGTTCTAGTAGAGGTACTGAATGATGCTGACCAGTTTCAAAGGGATGACGTATTGTCATAGGATTTTCTTAAATAACGTGAAGTGTAGGCTCTCAGAATCTTTCTCAACATCAATAAAAACCACATACAGGAGTCTGCTTAAGAATCTGGTTGAGGACGAATACGGTGCCAATGAGGATCTCTCTTTCCTGAAACCAGCTTGTACCTGTTGAGGAATAATGTCTACTGCTTTCGTGATGCGCTGAAGAATAATAAGGCTGAAGACCTTGCTAGAAGGGGCAAAAGGTTTTTGCAAACCCCTAGGTCTCCCTTCTTTGCCAGCTTGATGATGAGACCAGTTTTCCAGTCATCAGGGGCTGTCTCCTTTTCCCGGATGTCTTGCAGGATGTGATATAGTATGTGTGGTGTCTCTTGTTCTTCTCCGTTCAGCATCTAAGGGCACATGTCATCCTCTCCTGGAGCCTCACCATTCTTAAGTTTGTGGATGGCTTACCTTACCTTACCTTATGTCTACAAGTGGTGTTGGATCTGGTCAGTTCAGGATCGTCTGAAAGTGCTTTCTCCTTCTCTTTACTTTGATCTTTTCTTCTGTAATGGGTCCTCCCTGCATAGAGAACCCTTTGAGTAGTGAGAAAAGCACTATATAAATGTAAAGAATTCTTATTAATATTATTAATGGGTGATCCATGCTCAGCCTTCACAGGGAGACATTGGATAGCTATAATATTTACCTCTAAACTTGCTTTTCTAATATTACAAGTAAGCCCGCGATTCGCTAGCGAATCGGAAATCCAAGAATGGCAATCAGTTTCTGTTCCGTCCGATATCTGGATGGATGACATATCATGGAGGGTGGGTGCGTCTGGGGAAATGTCATTTCATTACATAAGCATATCTGCACTAAAGCGGTTTCGTCTTGTGGAGACATGATTCCGTTGCCTTTCGTGTGCCAGCCACTGAGTCTGGGAAGCCGCTGGGTTAGAGTCTGTGACTGTTCTGTGATCTATATTACTGGCACAGTGGATTAGAGCAAGTGTAGCCCACAGGTTGTGTTGTTTGGGCGCCACCTACTGACTCTGGGAAGCCGCTGCGTTTTGGGAAGCTGCTGCATTTGACTCTGGGGCGGGCGCCACGGCGCATTACGTTGTCTTATTTGGGTGCCACCTACTGACTCTGGAAAGCCACCGCGTTTTGGTAAGTCGCCGCGTTTGACTCTGGGGCGGGCGCCGCCGCGTTTTGGGACGCCGCTGCGTTTGACTCTGGACTCTGGGGCGGGCGCCAAACTGAATGACCGTTATGTGATCTACATTACTGGCACAGTGGATTAGAGCAAGTCTAGTTTACAGGTGGTGTTGTTTGGGCGCTTACAGGTTGTGTTGTTTGGGCGCCACCTACCGACTCTGGGAATCTGCCGCATTTTGGGAAGCCGCTGCGTTTGACTCTACAGGTTGTGTTGTTTGGGCGCTCAGAGGTTGTGTTGTTCGGGCGCCACCTACTGACTCTGGGAAGTCGCCGCTTTTAGGAAAGCCGCTGCGTTTGACTCTGGACTCTGGGGCGGGCGCCAAGGCCGCAGTGCACATGCGCCTCGGTGCCTCCGCCGTGCGTCCGCCGTGCATATATTAACTGTGGTTTAGTAAGATAGATTAGGAAATGCCAAGTGAAAGTATTGTTTGTACTGGGGGCTTTACAATACACTCCCAATGTCAGGCTTCTATCTCAGATCACCAAGATATTGTCACTAAAAAATGACCCCTCACTGATTTGAAAGCAAACAATTTGTAATGTACTACTCCCTTCCTTTAGCTTTTTAGCTGTGGGCTAGAATGTTTGAAGTTATCTTTTATTTTTATATTAAAACCACAGATTTTTTCTTTATGAGAAGTTTTAACCCTGTCCCGTGCTAAAATTTCTGCCACCCCTATTCTTTAGTTTAAGTAATCATCAAATAATCTACTGATACTCTGGATACAATACAGCCCTTACACAAAACAAGATTTGATAAGTTGTCATCAATGTGGTTTTCATAAAGGTAGATCCACATTGAATGCATTAGTATGATTAGGGAATGATGTAAGGTAAAGTTTTTACAACAAAGGATCTGGAGGTGGCATATAAAACATCATGGAGGGAGTGTCTGATAAATTACCTGGACCAAATGGGTATTGGGGGATTTAAGGTATGTTACTCATTTAGAGTAACATTTGGGCAGGAGTTGTCTATGAATTTGAAGTAGATAATGGAACTGCACAGAGCAGGGTCACTGGTCCTGTATATTGTTTATTATTCTACAGTAATATTTTTTTTAAAAATCATTTAGTCCTCAATTAGGTGTGGTATGCAGATGATGGGGCCATATGGAAAAGAGGCTGTTATATTAAGTACAGGATGTCCTACAGGTAGCGATGAGCATGAGGGGCGGTGGAAATTTCATTTCTAAATGTAATGAGAAGTCAAGTAAAATGACACCTTTTATTGGCTAACTAAAAAGATTACAGTATGCAAGCTTTCAAGACAACTCAGGCTGCTTCTTCAGGCAAGATGTTTTTCACCTAAAAGAAATGCATACTGCGGAAGAATAATTTTAGGGTAACATAGCATTCATCTTAAAGAAATAGCATAAAAGGTTAATAAATGTCAGAAACCTGATCAGGCACACCAGGAAACCAGATAAAGGTCAAGTGAACAACAAAATGTACACTGAAATATAAGAATTGGTTTAGGAAAAATACTGAGATGGTCAAGTAAATAAAGAATGTACCAGTAGAAAGGTTGATGTAATATACAAAATGTACTGAAGAATGATTAAGAGATGACTAAGAAATCAGCAGATGTCCTATAAACTAGAATGGACAATTGTTATATGCACAGAAATTTCAAGGGTGGTGTCTCATCTCAAAGGTATAAGAAGAACCAGAATATAATATAATATAATATAATATAATATAATATAATATAATATAATATAATATAATATAATATAATATAATATAAATAATTTGGGTGTAAACCAATGAACCAGCCAGAGTAAAATGTATGCATTGACACTGTATGTAAATTCAGTAGTTTAGAAAATGAACCTCTATGCTTTGTTTCTCTGACTATTCTGATCATTCTAACCATGCTGTAATGGACTGCTTTTGAAGAATGCTCCCTCCAAGGCATTTTGCTGAGGAATAATTAAAAGATACAATGAACAGCTTTGGGCGGCACGGTGGCGCAGTGGGTAGCGCTGCTGCCTCGCAGTTGGGTGATCTGGGGACCTGGGTTCGCTTCCCGGGTCCTCCCTGCGTGGAGTTTGCATGTTCTCCCCGTGTCTGCGTGGGTTTCCTCCGGGCGCTCCGGTTTCCTCCCACAGTCCAAAGATATGCAGGTTAGGTGGATTGGTGTTTCTAAATTGGCCCTAGTGTGTGCTTGGTGTGTGGGTGTGTTTGTGTGTGTCCTGCGGTGGGTTGGCACCCTGCCCGGGATTGTTTCCTGCCTTGTGCCCTGTGTTGGCTGGGATTGGCTCCAGCAGACCCCCGTGACCCTGTGTTCGGATTCAACGGGTTGGAAAATGGATGGATGAACAGCTTTTCTCCTGTCTTATTACTGAACTGTCCTGTTAGGGGATGTTTCTTTCTTTAATAAGGTGTTAAATTTATACCACGATACATAATAAACATATTTATTTATAAGGACAGATTTTATCTAATGTTCTAGTTTTTAGTTATCTGGGCTTATGGTTTGAAGCACAATTGACTTGGAGAATTCTTGTTAAGATATTTAGTGGATAAAGTAAATGTGTCCTTAATCTTATGTGTTCTGTGGCTAGGAAACAACTAAGAGGCCACTTGACAAATATTACTGAATCTTACTTAGATCATATCAAGAATATAGATCAAATAAAGCATATTTAAAGTATATGGTGACACCATTTAAATAGTCTTAAATACATAAGATGAAATTTAGGCTGTTGTAGAACAATTTGCAATACTCATATTATTGTTTTACAGGTCAAGGTGGGTGTGAAACAAATTGGGCCTAACATACTGGATATATATGCAAAGTTTTGAGGTGGAACATGGAATCTAGACACTAATAATGAATTGCTAGGAGTATACCTGTGCCGTGGAAAATGGCTTTGGATGGGCAAAGAATAAATATGTCCAGAAATATAATTTTAGGAACAGGAACTAAACCCCAACAGTGGTTGATAAAGTACTGTATACTGAAATATACTGAAATGGAAGTTTCCAGTGTCCATTTGTTAAGAAATGGTATGGACTATAAGTGTAGTGGAAATATAAATAAAGAAGTAAATACTGTATATTCACAGCAGAAGCATTATTATTTTCTACAACTATACACTGATGGATCAAAAGATACAGTAAATGGAGTTTTTTTGTATACAGCAGAGCTGACAGAAGTACTGTAGTGGAAGAAGATGAACCATGTCGAGCCATACTTCGTTCAGATTCAGTGTTCAAGAGTCTGAAGTGATTTGCTAGTGGGTATTTATTCTGTGTTGTATGGATTGGAATGCCTGGGTATAGTGGTCTGGTTTTGTTGGGTGCCAACTCATGCTGGTGTTTTGAGTAATAAAAAGGCAATTCAAAGGCTGGAGGTGGATATGGTAGTTAGTATGGAGAAGGAGGAAGTGAAGTTGAGGGCAGTTGTTAAGGTGATGTGAGTCAAGGAGAAGATGGTATTATGGATTATGCAAATTAGTGCATGAGAAGCAGCTGGTATGTAGAAACATAAAGGAAGAAAAGTAGCTAGCAAAGTTTTGGTTTTGGCTTCTTGGTTTAAACACATCATTGGCCCTTATGATAATGGTATGTGTGGGCTGCCAGAAATGCTGCAACATGTGATAATGCCTGTCCTAAATATTGTTGTACCACAAATGTTTAAGAATATGATGGGAAGTACTTCTAGTGAGAGAGATTTAAGGAGTAAAGGAAGGGTCAGAAAGGATATGTAGTACTGAAACTTAATTTCTAGTAAAAACAAGTTTGGGTGGTGAAACCTGAATTCACCATCAGCTACCTCACACTCTAACACAATAGGTGATGTTAATGTACCTTCCTGTGGGACGTGAGATGACATAAACATGAAAACAGAAATAGAAGAAGAACCTGGCATCTGGACTTTTAAACATAAAGGGGAAAGTATTTGTCTAAAAAAGTAATCATTTATGGAAATAGTTTATTGTTTTTGATCTTTACTGTGTTATACCTTTGGCTTTTGATTTCCATTTTGGCTTTTATGTCCTGGTTATAGTTCATTTGTGTATAGATCCTGGGCACATTTAACACCTCTCTAGTTTACTCCCTGCTGTTCTTACTTCAATACTCAAAACTGAAACTTATTTAGGATGTCAAAATAGTATGAAGGCAGTAAGTGAAAGACACATTAGAAGGGAAGGAAAATATCCATCCATCCATTTTCCAACCCGCTGAATCCGAACACAGGGTCACGGGGGTCTACTGGAGCCAATCCCAGCCAACACAGGGCACAAGGCAGGAACCAATCCCGGGCAGGGTGCCAATCCACTGCAGGGAAGGAAAATATAAGTAAGCAAAAGTAGATTAGCAGTGGAAAATCAGAAATTACATAACTGAAAGGTTAATGTGGCAAGGAACCTTACTATTTCATTTAAGAAAACAGGGTCAGAGAGGCAAGTATATCAGTTAAAATGACAGCAAGAAAGAATGAAGTTAACTGAACAGCAGCTGAGATTGTGGCCTTTCAAACAACAATGTAGAGAATAAAATGAAGCAAAGGAAACTAAGAAAAATTATGATTAAATTAGAGGCAATAAATTAAGAAGAGTTTTGTAGTTAACAGTATGAGTTAGCCAAAGGAGAAAGTGACCATTATAGGCATGGATTCAGTGGCAGTTTGTTTCAAGGCTTTGTGCAAAACTGACTACCTACTTGTGCCAAAGTCCTGCTGCTTTAAATTCAACTTTATATATTATTTGAGTATTTATTTAAAATTCTGTGGTATAAATTTGGCCCATTCTCATTCCTGACAGGTAGATCAAATAGGAATTCAATTTTCAATTATATAATAATGGAGCAAAGGTTTCAAAGGCAATAAGATACAGGACCATCATAGCAGAGTGTTTGGATCATTCTGTTCATTCAATACAAGCTGCGTCTTTACATCTGTCACCTGGCATAGTGTAACCTGGGCACAAACAACAGGCCGAGAGTTACAAAACCTCCACAAAGAAGACAGACATAGCCTGAATTTAAACATGGTGTGGCACCCGGACAGGGCTCATGCACGGCCGGGACGCTCAGGAAGACAGGAGGAGGTCTCATTCCTGCTCCAGACCACGAGGGGGCATCCGCCCTGGTAGTATTGGGGGCCACGGGTACAGGGCTTGGAAGCCCAACCCTGTAGGGGCCCGTGGTCACTGCCAGGGGGCGTCCCCCTGCCTGAAGGACCCTGGACCCCAGTACTTCCGCCACACCAGGAAGTGCTGAGGGGAAGAAAATTGGGAACACCCGGAGTGCTTCCAGGAGGACAGCCAGCACTTCCGCCACACTGGGGTGTGTCCGCGGGATTGCTGGTGCACACCTGGAACACATCCGGGTATGGATAAAAGGGGCCATCTCCCTTCATTCGAGGCTGGAGTCGGGTGGAAGGACAAGGTGCAAGAAAGAGAGAAGGAGGCGGTCCGAAGAGGCAGAGTGGTTGGCCTGGACTTTGGGGAAGATTGGGGTTTGTGGCACTTGGACTTTGTAAAAAGTAGTATAAATAAACGTGTGTTGGAAGACATGAGCGTGTCTGCCTGTCTGTATCCGAGCCAGTCTCCACAATGGCTTCATGCCATGAAATGCCATGCCCTTCGATTAAGATTTCGTATCAGTCTGGGAAATCAAGTTACACCTTTGCTACAACGCCCCCATGTCTCATTGCCTGGGAACCTTTGTCCCATGATTATGTTATTACAGTCCCATTTTATTGGCCAGCCCAGGCTGAGAGAGAGCCAGCCTTTAGCTCATAACTCACAGAGGACTGAAAAACAAAAAAAAAAAACCAGTTCTTTATTATTCACCGTATTCAGCACTTCTTTGAAATGCCTGTAGGTATGTGTTTAAGTGCTATATGGCTTATTATATTTGGTACTACAGCATCCTTTTAATCATCCATCCTTTAATTTTCTGACCCCACTCAATCCCATTCTAGAGTCACCCTGAACTCAAATTTATCCCAGCAGTGCTTGATGTAAGGCAGAGAGCACCTTCAGATGGGGTGACCATCCAGTGCACGCTGGAGCAGTGTAAGTCTTTAGCATATGGTGTAAGAAAACACAGAGACACTCATAAAGGGTTTGGGGCGCCCGGAGGCAAACCCTGTATATTATAAAGAACGCAAAAAAAAAAAAGTGTGGTAAGCGCTATAGTGAGACTGGTCGCATTGAATCGGTCAAGATGGTTTCTGGGAGGAAGAGACGGATGCAGATGGGTTAACCCCAGAAGTGACGTCATAGATGGTGGTACGTCAATCTTTCTTTCTGCAGAGGGGAAAGAAGAACACATACTATTATTGTTTAGTGTCCTCGAGTGGTCCGGGGTAATATTGTCATCATCTAAGCCCATAAGTTGTTCCCCAAGCATACACGTGTGACAATGAGTGACAAAAACATACCATCAGGTGAAACACATATATGAAAAATTGGAGATCATACAAATTCCACACAGATAGTGACTGGTTTAGAATTTACGCCAGGAGCTGTGAGGCAGCATCACAACCCATCAAACTACCGATAATCATATGAATAAGCTTAAAGAGCTTTGGAAAAAGAGGCATATTTTTCACATTGTACTAAAAATTCTCCATTGCAGTATTATTATATAGTTTAGAAATATTTCATAAATGCCTTATCCACATTACTAACCGAGAATGCTAAACCGGATGGACGCAGGGACATCCGGCCATGGGCCGTAGCCACAAAAAGACGTACTGCGCAGGCGCCCCAAGAAATGAGGCACCGCGAGAGGCGGCCGCGACCACAGAAAAGCCGCGACCACAGAAAAAAGGAGTGAGCACAGAAAAAAAGGAGTCAAACGCAGGCGACGCACACAGCGCCGCACGAAAGCCATTGCACACGAAACTAGCACACAAAAAAAAAGAAGCCGCTCGCGCCCCACAAATCCCACACCCACCTCCAAGCCCCCCCCCCCCCTCCACCCTACAAGCAATGGACGGGACACACACAAAGAGGACGATTCAACAAGCCCCTGGTACACAAAAAAAAAGAACCCGCAACCCCCCCGACAAGCAACGGACGGGACACACACAAAGAGGAGGATTGAACAAGCCCCTGGCACACAAAAAGAAAGAAGACGCTCGCGCCCCACCAATCCCACCACACACTCCAAGCAACATCCCCCCCCCCCCCCCCCCACCGACGCCGGCAAAGCACACAGCGCCGCACGAATCCCATTGCACACGAAACGGGACGCGCACAAAGAGGAGGATTCAACAAGCTCCTACCACACCAAAAAAAAGAAGCTGTGACCGCCACACCAAGCCCATTAGAGACGAAACGGGACAGACTACGGACATGGCACACGAAACGTTCACAACAACGACGATTCAGACCCACAAACACACTAACATCAATAAGAAGTGACACCCAAAGCCCCATTTCTAAAGGAACCGTCCGCAGACTTGCGCCACTTAGCTGACAACGCGTTCA
This sequence comes from Erpetoichthys calabaricus, assembly GCF_900747795.2. Classification (NCBI taxonomy): domain Eukaryota; kingdom Metazoa; phylum Chordata; class Cladistia; order Polypteriformes; family Polypteridae; genus Erpetoichthys; species Erpetoichthys calabaricus. The sequence goes on from NC_041395.2 coordinate 80,244,195, forward strand.
ATAATGAGTCCACTATTCAGGAAAATTCATTGGGATTAATGAATGTCATTTGCAATCATTGTCATTCACTTAACTTCCCTGAAGAAACAACTGGCAATACAAGTAATGAATTTACACGTTGTTGTCAAAAGGGTCAGATTAGACTGCCTCCTTTACATTCATATCCTGAATATCTACAGAAGCTTCTAACTAACGATGTACCTGAAAGTAAAAACTTTATGAACTGCATTAGATCCTACAATACTTCATTTGCTTTTGCATCTACCGGAGTAAATATCAGGCCACCAAAAGGCAATGGCCCATACTGCTTTCGCATATGTGCACAAATACTGCATCGCATTGGAACAGTGCACCCTGAAACAAATCAACAACGCAAATATGCACAAATCTACACACAAAGCCCCATTTCTAAATGAACCGTCCGTATTAAACATACGTCATCTCAACACGTTCACACTATGCAGCATAGGTGGATCTCATTACAATAAGGCACTATTAACCGTTCAACCGCAGAAAAGGCTCCATATTAACAGTGAGTGCGATCCTCCTTATTGCTTATCCATATTTATCACACTCAACAACAAACAAGTCATAAATTCACGATCACGGGTACAAAACGATACGGCTCGGATAACGAGACCAAACACAATTCACACTATGCAGCATAGGTGGATCTCATTACAATGAGGCACTATTAACCGTTCAACCGCAGAAAAGGCTCCATATTAACAGTGAGTGCAATCCTCCTTATTACTTATCCATATTTCTAACGCTGAAGAACAAACAATTCATGAATTCACGATCACGGGTACAAACCGATACGGCTCGAGTAACGGGACCAAACACACGAACCCGCATGAAAAAAAACAATACACGTCGGCTCCAACGCGCTTCTGAAACTCTGGAAGAAAAAATGTCTCGGCTCCAAAAACGCAAAGCTCAACTAACACAGTTACAGAAATGAACCCAAATGGACAGACACACTGAACGTGGACGCATGCAGCGCGCGTCTCACAGTACTGCATCGAAACAGGCACGGCTTCAAAACGAAACACCTCCCGTCTCAGACATACAGAAACGTCAGCGAGGGGACAAAATAAATAAACGCGGACGTCTACACCGCCCATCTCAAATGCCGGAAAACAAGCAGGCAAGCCTCCAAAAAGAGAAAGCTCAACTGACCAACATACAAAAACGGGCAAGGCTCAATACAAACAATGCACGCCGTAAACTACAACGGGCTTCTCACACCTCACAGGCAAATCGATTACAGCTCCAAAACAACACGTCCCAAATACTGGACATACAACGACGCGCCTCTCAAACGGCACAAGCAAAACATACACGTCACGGACATCAACGACAGACACCTGCTAAACGATTGCGCCAGTTAGCTGACAACGCGTTCAATAATGAGTCCACTATTCAGGAAAATTCATTGGGATTAATGAATGTAATTTGCAATCATTGTCATTCACTTAACTTCCCTGAAGAAACAACTGGCAATACAAGTAATGAATTTACACGTTGTTATCAAAACGGTCAAATTAGACTGCCTCCTTTACATTCATATCCTGAATATCTACAGAAGCTTCTAACTAACGATGTACCTGAAAGTGAAATCTTTATGAACTGCATTAGATCCTACAAATCGATATCCACTATGAACATTAACAGTGGCACTGCACATGACATCCGTCTTGCAAAACTGTTAATTATGGATGAATGTACAATGGCATCCACTCACTTACTCAACACCATTCATAAACTTCTACAAACGTTTATGAATAATAATCTTCCCTTTGGAGGAAAGGTTCTTTTATTACGAGGAGATTTTAGACAGTGCTTAGCTATTGTTCCACATTCCATGCGCTCAGCTATTGTTCAGTGCAACTTAAAATACGCAGACAATTGGCATTGCTTTCAAAAGATACAGTTAGTACAAAACATGCGATGTCCACATCCAGATCATAACAATTGGTTATTACAACTGGGAGATGGTACACTCACCAATACAGATAGACTTCACCCAGATATTATTACAATTCCTCAAGCCTTTATCTGCGCCGACTTAGTTACAGACAGATTTGGAACAGCAATCTCATTAGACCAAATGCCCCTTTTAACACAACGCACTATATTATGTTCAAAAAATATTAATGTGGAAAACATAAATACCCAAGTCATTGCATTACTTCCTGGAGAGACACAACTCTTTCTAAGCTCTGACAAACTTGACTCTGATCACGACAATAACCATCTTCATTGACCTTACAAGTTCTGACCTGGAATTACCTTTTACACTTAAACGGCGTGTACAAAGAAATTTTCCAATAAATCTTTACACTGTGCCACACACTTTATTGTTTGCTTTCTATCTGCATCATCTACACCTTCACACTATTCTATATCTCATTCATACATCACGCTCTTTCTCATTCCCAACACCAGGGGTTGGCAAGTGAAGCGAGCAGGGGGCGGAGCCCCCTAGTTAAAACATATTTCCTAAACCTTAGATACATTATATTCTTTCTTTTTTTATTTTCTACAATTTGACACCCGTCCACTGCAGCATGAATATAATTCTCCCGTCCATTGATTTTCAGATCTGTGTGTAGACAGGGAGGTGTTGTTGAATATTTATAGCACGGTGTGTAATAATTTATAAGACCCATACACTTGTGTTCATTCTCTTAGTTGTTTTTCCCAGTCACAAGCTGCAAGTGCACTTTACAAAGCTGTTGAAATCGTGTTCGACTCAAACATAAACTCTGTCAATCAATCAATGTTTATTTTCTTTTATGTTGTATTGTGGCACACATTTCTTTAGGGGAATACGTGGAGACATTAGCACAATGTGCAGATTATGCACAGATAGTGCCCAGGTGCAGGATTTAAACCCAGGAGGTTGCATCTGTGAGGCAGCAGTGCCAACCACAGTATCCTTCTTTGGTTATGTTGCCCTTTACTCCATTTGATAAAACACCTTAGGAAATATTCTTTCTGATCAAACTTTTAAATATTGTTGCAAGTATATGGTCTTTGAGCCACTAAAATTGGTGGATCTTTTGTCTTCCTTTCTAAGCTCTTCATTGCCTGCCTTCTTTTAAATGCAATGGCCAGTTTTCTTCTTCTTAGAGCCCTGAATAAGCACATCATTGTAGAGAGTTTGGAGGCACAACATGGCAATATGGGCATTGTTCTCATTAATATTATTATAATATTATTATTATTATTAATAAGTGACACTGGAGATACTATTGTCTTGTTGCTTTTAGATCTAACTGCAGTATTTGATACAGCTGATCATGACGTCCTTATCGCCCATCTTGAGCAGTTTGTGGTCAAAGGTATTGCTTTGAAATGAAATGGCACACATTTTTCAGATAAGCCTGGGCAATTTCTCCTCTTCCTTGGCTCCTTTCACCTGTGGAGTCCCTCAGGGATTCATCCTTGGGCCTATTTTTCTTTACTATTTTATGTTGCCTTTAGGATTCACTTTAAAAAAAACATAATATTTGTTTTCATTACTACACAAATTCTCTTAAACCTTTATTGGAATGTGTGAAAACATTAAATATGGATTCTAGAAAGTTGATTCAGTTCATCTGGACATAGTTCTTTTCCAGGGAGATACGTTGCATCACTCATCCAAGTGACTTCCTCAGTCTCAGTTGACAGCAACCTTATAAACAGTACCTTTGTATACTGACCAAAACTAGCACCATTGACTTACAATGGGCCGTGTGATCAATGATATGCAAATTGTCCATTGATCAATGTCCATGATTACCATTCACAGTGAGTTGGGAAATGGCTGCAATCACAGCATTGTTATATGGTGAAATATGTACCCTTAGCCCCCCTCCTCAGTTCAGAGATGGTTGAGATGCTCAGGAGGTACCACAATTCACTGACCACATCAACTCGGTGGACAAACGCATCCAGTTCACCAGGGAGGACATGAAATGTGACAGGCTAGCTTTCTTAGACTGTGAAATTGCCATCAGCAATGGGGGACATTTGAAAGTTGATGTGTACCGTAAACCAATGCATACAGATCAGTATTTATGGTTTGACTCTCACCATCCACTAGAGCACAAAATAGGTGTCATCAGGACTCTACAACACAGAGCAAACACCATACCCACAGACACATCAGCCAGGGAAGCAGAAGAACATCATATCAAAAAGGCTCTGAGAAAATGTAGTTATCCCAGCTGGACTTTTGTAAAAGCAGGGAAGACAACTAAAGAATGCTCTAAGTAATCCAGAGCTACCTCGTCAGGCCAGGACTCCACAGTCTATTTACATCTACAGGACAGTGGTCACTCTTTCAGTGATGAAGATGTGCACATCCTGGACAGGGAGGAACGCTAGTTTGAGCAAGGAGTCAAGGAGACCATTTATGTGAAAAAGGAACAACCATCTCTGAACCGAGAAGGGGGCCTAAGGGTACATCTTTCACCATCTTACAATGCTGTGATTGCAGCCATTCCCCAACTCTTTGTGAATGGTACCCATGGCCATTGATCAATGGACAATTTGCATATCATTGATCAGACGGCCCATTGTAAGTCAATGGTGGTAGTTTCGGTCATTATGCAAAGGTACTGTTTATAAGGTTGGAGAAACCTGCAGTCAACCGAGACTGAGGAAGTCACTTGGATGAGTGATGTAACGTATCTCCCTGGAAAAGAACTATGTCCAGATGAACTGAATCAACTTTCTAGAATTTCCTTACCTGGATTATTGAGCATGCATCGAGTCATTAAATATGGATGTCACTATGGATGTTCCTTAGTCTGAATGAGAAAAAAACAGAGATTGTGTGTTTTGGACCTTCTGATCTTACCTGTGCTCCTGCAAGTAATTTTGGCCCTCTGAAAAACTAATGTGAACCTTTTGCAAAAAATCTTGGTGCAATTTTTGATAATGCCCTCAAGTTTGACAAACAAATGAACTCCATTGTTAAAGCCTGTTTCTATCAGCTCAAGGTATTAGCTACGGTCAAGTCTTTTTTTTCTGCAAATAATTTTCGAAAACTAATTCATGCTTTTGTCTCTTCTCAACATGACTATTGCAACTCACTATACACTGGAATTAATCAGTCATTCCTTGTTCGTCTTCAGCTCATCCAGAACATTGCGGCTAGGCTCATTACAGGCACAGGAAAACAGAACCACATCACACCAGTCTTAACTTCTCTTCACTGGCTTCCTGTTCCCTGCAGGATTGCACTTAAAAATGTATTGTTTGTTTTTAAGTCTCCAAATGGTTTAGCCCCCTCTTATCTTACTGAACTTTTACACTCTTACTCTCACTCGTGATCACTTAGGTCCCCTGACCAGAAGCTATTGGTTGTGCCAAGTTCTAGACTTAAGCTTAGAGGGGACTGTGTCTTTACAGTAGCTGATATTAAGCTCTGGAATGGTCTACCCTTTTATATTAGGTCAGAACCAACTTTGTACACTTTTAAATCCAGTCTAAAAACCTTTTACTTTAGCTTTTTAAACTTGCATTACTTTATTTATACATGTTGGTGTATTTATGGAAACTGTACAGCACTTACGTCAACTGCTGTTGTTTTAAATGCGCTCTATAAATAAGATTGACTTGACTTAACAGCAGAAGTTATAAGTGGAGAGCTTTCAATCTCACAAGCTTTGTTTTCCTATATGCTTTGGAGAATGGGTAAATTATCAAGGCCAGAGATTTACCCAAGGCATACTGGTTACCAGTTTCAGCTAAAGTAACACCACTTAGCATAATTAACTGCACTTTCAACTTTCAGATCTCCAATTGTGTATTCAAATGTAATGTTTTACTTCCCACATGCAACACCCTACACTTGCTTACTTTAAAGTTCACCTACCATAAATCTGCCCAAGTTTGTATTCTGCCAACTTCTCTCTTTAAAGATTCTGGTGATTCCACAAAATATCTGCAATTCCACCTGATTTGGTATCATCTGTAGACTTAATCAGATTTTTATTTATATTTATATTGGTATAATTTATATTAATTAAAATAATAATGGCACCAATCCTTGTGGGACACCACTATTAACATCAAATTATATATGGTTCATTTCTGGTCCCTGCGTTTGAGCCAGTTTTGCACTCATCTAAACCATATCCCTTGTATTCTCATTTATTTTAGTTTGATGCCAAGCCTCTCAAATGCTACCTTAATAAAAGCCTTCTGAAAGTAAAGGTAAATAATATATGCACCTCTCAGATCATATACTTTTTTATGCTTTCCAGAATACTGAAGGCATGTTGACTGGTCACTAATGCAACTGTTCTTTCCTTAATAATTGACCCCCTAATTTAACCATAGCGCATGTTAAACTCTCTGGCCTGCAGTTACTTTGGTCAGACCTATCATTCTTTTTAATAACAGGATCAAGTTTCCTGGCTTACGTAGGAATTTTCATAGTGTTAAGATATTTTCAAAAAATATGTGCCAGTGGTTTATATTTGCACTCACTAACCTCTTTAAGAACTTCATGACCGATGGTATCTGATCCCAGTGACGTGTTTGATCTCATCATTTAATACAAGCAGCTCTTCTCTCTCTCTACAATTTCCAGATCATACAGCAGGGAGGCAGACAGCCCTGAATCTGGCTTTGCTGCATTACATAAAGAAAAGGTGACATTTCTTATTGAGCTCATTGTTACACATAAAGACAATTGACAAGGCAATGAATAGGCATCTAAGATTTTGTGGGATGCTGTGGGGCATCTTCTCGTGATTGATACCTACTCACATCAAGGCAGAGAAAGCAGTTTATTTACAAGATGTTTGGTGTGCTCATAAATTCTCATTTTGCCAGTTCCCCACATAGACACTCATCTTTTTTGTTCCTTGAAGATTTTGCTTTGCTTTGATGAAGGAAGGTCATAAGTATGTAGGACAGATTTCACATCGTAGACCAGTCGGTCCTGGAGGGCCACAGTGGCTGCAGATTTTTGTTCCAACTCAGTTTCTTAATGAGAAGTCAAGTATTGCTGATGAAGCTCTTATCGATCAAGTGACATTTTGATACTTCATTTTAGTGGTCTCGCTTGTTAAGGTTCTCCACCCTTAATTGCTTATTTCAGTTTTAAGCAACTGCATTCACCATTTTTAATGGCTGCATATTAACAATAAGATGCAAATGACAAAGGAGCCAGCAGTTCTCTGTCTAGCTTGTTTCTATTCACATTTGTGTGTGTTCATCATGCACTGTTTAGTTTAATAAAACAGCTTAAGGAAAAAATGTGACAGACTGAAAATTATCCGCTTTAGACTTCAAATCATTTGGACGATATCCTTGAAAAGGAAAAAATCTGAGATATAAGAACCTAACATTGCAGACTAACAAGCTGTAAAGTTAAATAAGGTCTGAGACTGGCAAGGATTGATTTCAAATTAAGAAATTGGCTTGAAACGAAAAGCTGCAGCCACTGCAGCCCTCCAGGACCGACACTGCCCACCCCTGTATAGACCTTTGCCTGACATGAAAGTCTACTTTGCTATGACAATGAAAAGATGGCAATACCAACTTCATTCTACATTGGGGTCCACAAGCTTGTGTTTGATGGCACAGTGGCAGCTGATTTTTGTTCTATTCAGTCCCTTACTTAGAAGTCAATTATTATTCAAGCAAAATTTTTGTGCTTCATTTTAATTAAGTCGCTTATTAAAATTCCCAACCTTTAATTGCTTCTTTTAGTCTTACACAGCTGCACTCTTTTAATTGCTTCTCAGTTTCTTAATGAGCTGACAATTAAAAATAAGATGCAGATGACAAAGGAGCCAGCCTCTCACTATCGAATCTGGCATTATTTTCACCTCTGTATATTTTTATCATGAAATATCTGTTTTGATAAAATATCTCGAAAGACATGGATGAGAAAAAATAAGGACTGAATATTACTAACCTTCTCGAGTCCACAGATTCTTTGAACAGTATCCTCAGAAGGCAAAAAAACTTTCAACATAAGAATAAAAGCACTAACAACAGAATAAAATGAAATTCGTTACTTATTTACAAAAACGTGCTTCTTGCTGTGGCTTTCCAGGGCTGAATTTTAGAACCACTGTCCTATACCCATTTAAAATATGCTTCATCACAAGGCTCTTTGCAAGGAAAATAAGATTACAATACAGCAAACTATAAAAAGGAAAAAATAAACCTCACAAGTACAATAAGAAAGCTACATGCGATATGCTGCGTTGACAGACACCAGAAGCACCATGGGAGTCTTTCTTCCTCATTATGTTTTCCCGTTTCTGTGTGGGGTCGATGTGCTTGACCAACCTTCTCCAAACAGCTCAGTCCTGCGCCTCCTCCCCAGACCTTTTCCTTTAGATCTTCTTTTACTTCATCCATCCACCTCTTCTTTGACCTTCTCACTTTCTCTTCTCCTGCTTTTCCATTCCCATCACTCTTTTACCCACATATTAATTGTCTCTCCAAATCAGATGTCCATAGAACCTTAACTTACTTTCCTGTAATTTTTTAGATATCTCTCCCACTTTTGTTATACCTCTGACAGGAGTACCATGGGACAGCATGATGTAATGATGAAAGAAATTGAAACAGGAAATTTTTAAAGACAGTGACGCTACAGTAGAGTAAGACATGGTGGAGCCAGGTCAGGTCAGGTCAGTTTGGGGAGCATGCACTAGTACAGCATGTTGCCGCACCTTCCACATGATGAAACAGCTCAGGATCCTGGTTGGCAACACCCCAGGCAGACACACGGTCCAGTCCCAGCATCCAAAAATGACCATCTATCTGCAGCAGCCAGGTGTTATGTTGGCATCCCCTTGGCCTGGTCCAGCCCCTTGGGTCCTCAACAATGAGGATCCTATGAGCCAGGTCACCCTTGGGGAATTGCGCTGTAGTGTTGTAACTGACGCTCCCTCACAATGCAGGCAATGTGCCTCATTCGGGACTCCATGAGCAACCGCTCATTCGACACAAAGTCAAACCAACAGTACCCAAGGATTCTCTGAAGAGACACAGTACCAAAGGAGTCCAGTCTTTGTCTCAGGTCACTGGATAGCGTCCATGACTCACAACCATATAGCAAGACATGAAGCACCAGGACTTTTGCATAGATATTGGGAGCACCACACACCCCCTTCCAGCGACCTCATGCCCCCCATGCTCTTTCAGTCCATTTCCTGACTTTATAGGAATGCCAGACACATGAATGTTGCTGCTGAGGTAAGCAAACTTCTCAATGCGGTCAACACCATCTCCACAGACAGACAGCAGTGTGTCTGCAATGGATCATTGATATGTAAATAACTTTTAAATAACTAATTTCTTGTGTGTGTCTCAGTCTTTCCATCTCAGAGCTTGTTACAGTATTATGCTCGATATTGTTGCAAAGTGGCAACAATTCCATATGGCTTAGCAAAATATCCTAACTTATTATGTTTTCCTTTTTCTTTTTTGAATATTATTATTATCCCACAAGAGTTAACAAGATTTATAGTAATTTACAGATTAAAGCGTGCTGATTGCTGATGCCAAAACATTTGCAGAAAGAAGGAAAAAAGCAGTTAGCATAAATATTGAAAACATCCAAACTCTGAAGCGGAACATTAAAACGAAAACCAGAAAACTCTGAAATAAATGACATAGAAAAAAATTGATGTTTAAATTTTTAAATGTGCTACACAAATTAAATGGCAGCTCTGTTTTGCTAAATGATTTTTTTGTAAATAGAACTGTGTTGGAACAGCAGATTTGATAGGATGTGATTCACATTGCTAGAATTACACTTTTTGACACGTGTACACTCATTCACTTGGCACAGAATTAAACAATGTGAACCCAGCAATTCAAAATATAAAAGTTGAAAGCTAATTAGACAAGCAGTTACGGGTAGTGAAAATGCTGAAGGTTAAAGGTTTGTAGGACAGGTACAACTGCTGACATGTGCAGCAGGCAGAACCACATGAGAGCCGTCTTTGTTGACTCATGACTATGGCACAGTGTTATTACTGGTGTGATCTGCCTCAAAAGCTAAACTTGTAAAAGCCGCAGTCAGCTGATAGAGTGCTGCTCACTGCACTTTAAGCAGATCTGCACTTTAGCTTTGTTGTACAGATGTTTACTCATATGATATCATTTTTGGATCCAAACTGTTTCCAGATTGTGCTGCAATGCTTCTTTAATGCTTCAATGGAAGTGTGTAACCCCTATTATGAAACAGATGTGAAATACAGCATGTCAGATTAGAAGAGTGTGATCTGCACCTGAATAATCTGTGTATTCATTTCAGATGACTTTATGTTGGCAAGCTAAAGGCCAGGAATGGATTATGGACTGTGCACTGAGGCAAGCGTTCCAAAACATTTGACTTCTAGGAACCTCAGGAACCCTGACACCTAGGGCCATCTACTGTTAACATACAATTTAAAAACTGTAGATATAAAGACTAAATATATGCCAGTCACTGTACAATGTGCAATATCTGAAGAAATTGCATCTGTCCCTTGGTCCTTCAACCCTATGTAGTATGTTCTGAACACCAGAACTCACAGTGCAGTATAAAACCAACAATCTACACAATAATAATAATAATCTCTCTATTATATAAAAAAATCTTGTGACGAGACGTGATCTTTTGCAGAGAGATCTTTTGAAGAGAGACACTTTCACTTCCTGCGAAATGGACAAGTCACGTCATAGTTACATCCTTTGGAAGCAAATCCCGTGATACACATGCAAAGCAGGTTAGAGATAATGGAAGTAGCAAAATGTATCACCATTTAACAGGGGTTTCGAAGGAGCGGCTGCATCTCCATGGGATGCATTCAGCCCCCCTCTTCACAACGGTGCGTAGCGCTGGCGGTGGTGGTGGGGAGGGTATGCGAGCGAAGTTCAGATCACACAGCATGGCAACAGCAGCAAGCCAGCAGCTGATCGAGCATTGTATCACCGTTTAAGAGGGGTTTCGGAGGAGTGGCTGCATCTCCATGGGGTGCATTCAGCCCCCCTCTTCACAGTGGCGCCTAGCGCTGGTGGTGGGGGGGGACGGGTATGCGAGCGAAGTTCAGATCACACAGCATGGCAACAGCAGCTGATCGAGCATTGTATCACCGTTTAAGAGGGGTTTCAGAGGAGCAGCCGCGTCTCCTTGGGGTGCGTTAAGTACCAAACTTCAGAATGGCATGTAGCGCTGGCATGGGGGGAGGGGTAGACGAGCAAAGTGCAGATCATGCGGCACAGCAGCAGCAAGAAGCCAGCGGCTGATTGAGCAAAGAGGAGGTAAAAAAAATATATATTTGTTTCCCATTGTATCAGCGTTTAAGAGGGGTTTCGGAGGAGCAGCCGCGTCTCCTTGACGTGCGTTCAGCCCCACACTTCACAACGGCATGTAGCTCTGGCTCTTGGTGAGCAAAGCGAGCAGGGGGCAAAGCCCCCTAGTAATAATAATTATAATAAACTGTATTTATATAGCACTGTCGATATATGAATTGCAGCTCAAAGTGCTTTACAAATTAAATAAGAAATCATCCACAAAATATAAACTTAAATCAAAACCCAAAATCAACAATGAAAAGGAACAATAGAACAATAAAATAAAAAGAAAGAAAAAGATACATTGAAAATGCCAAAATAAAATAATATATATCTTTAATAGCACAGTGGCGCAGTGGGTACCGCTGCTCCCTCGCAGTTGGCAGACCTGGGGACCTGGGTTCGCTTCCCGGGTCCTCCCTGCGTGGGTTTCCTCCGGGCGCTCCGGTTTCCTCCCACAGTCCAAAGACATGCAGGTTAGGTGCATTGGCGATTCTAAATTGGCCTTAGTGTGTGCTTGGTGTGTGGGTGTGTTTGTGTATATCCTGCGGTGGGTTGGCACCCTGCTCGGGATTGGTTCCTGCCTTGTGCCCTGTGTTGGCTGGGATTGGCTCCAGCAGACCCCCGTGACCCTGTGTTCGGATTCAGCGGGTTGGAAAATGGATGGATGGATGGATATCTTTAATAATATTTTAAAACTAGTAATCGATTCAACTTCTCCAATTTCATCTGGTAGTGTGTTCCATAACTTGGGGCAGAATAACCAAAAGCTGACTATCCACTGTGTTGTTGCTTAATCATCTTCTTCTTTCGGCTGCTCCTATTAGGGGTTACAACAGTGGATCAACTTCTTCCATATCTTTCTGTCCTCTGCATCTTGCTCTGTTACTCCCATCACCTGCATGTCCTCTCTCACCACATCCATAAACCTTCGCTTAGGCCTTCCTCTTTTCCTCTTCCCTGGCAGCTCTATCCTTAGCATCCTTCTCCCAATATACCCAGCATCTTTCCTCTGCACATGTCCAAACCAACGCAATCTCACCTCTCTGACTTTGTCTCCCAACCATCGAACTTGAGCTGGTCTAATGTACTCATTTCTAATCCTATCCATCCTCGTCACACCCAGTGCAAATCTTAGTATCTTTAACTCTGCTATCTCCAGCTCTGTCTCCTCCTTTCTGGTCAGTGCCACCGTCTCCAACCCATATAACATAGCTGGTCTCACTACCATCGTGTAGACCTTCCCTTTCACTCTTGCTGATACCCGTCTGTCACAAACCACTCCTGACACTCTTCTCCACCCATTCCACCCTGCCTACACTCTCTTTTTCACCTCTCTTCCACAATCCCCATTACTCTTTACTGTTGATCCCAAGTATTTAAACTCATCCACCTTCGCCAACTCTACTCCCTGCATCTTCACCATTTCACTGACCTCATTCTCATTTACACACATGTATTCTGTCTTGTTCCTACTGACCTTCATTCCTCTCCTCTTTAGAGTATATCTCCACCTCTCCAGGGTCTCCTCAACTAGAGAATCCATTCCCGGATGGGTTTATCCATTCCCAGGAATTCGGGAATCCCGGACTCTTGGGGATGACACAGTGCATGGGCATCTCACATGTGAACGGTTTTAGAATGACCGATAACTTATTTTTAATAAAACTACTGCAATATGTTGACACAAATAAAAGACTAACTTTATCTACAAGCAGTTCATGCTGTCATATAAGTACATGTATCTTTAGTTGTGGTAATAAGAGCATAGAAAGCATAATGTCCTCACAGGTGGCGCAGTGGTAGTGCTGCTGCTTTGCAGTAAGGAGACTGTGGAAGATTGTGGGTTCAGTTCCTGGTTCCTCCCTGTGCGGATAGAGCTTTGAGTACTAAGAAAAGCGCTATATAAATATAATAAATTATTATTATTATTAACATATCCAGCGTGCAGTCGTCCAGGCAAGAGCACACCTTCGTGCAGAAGTACGCCAGCCGCTAAGAAAGCACGCTCTGCCTCCACTGAAGTAGATGGCACAGTCATCAGATACTGATACACTTGTTCTAAACAACGCCCGCACTTGCCATTGCTCTGAAACACCGCCATTTCAGCTTTTACTGATGCAACCAGTTTCTTGTCATCATTCTGTGATGGCAAGTTTCTTGGTACAGATAATGCGGATGCAACAGACTGTTCTGTTCTGCTGTTCAAAGCTGTTGTCTGATGAAGTGCAAGCTGCAGCAATTGCGCCACCTTAATTATTTTCAACTATAACTCTGTTATTTCTTGATCGATTTTTACACTTTTACACGCTATATATGTGAGCTTGGCCGTTCCCGTTTTCCAGGGAATTACAGCAGTTTCATGGATTCCCTATCCCTATTCTCTATCCTCAACCTGCTCCCTACTATCGCTACAGATCACAATGTCATCAGCAAACATTATAGTCCACAGGGACTCCTGTCCAATCTTGTCTGTCAGCCTGTCCATCACTATTGCAAATAAGAAAGGGTTCAGAGCCGATCCCTGATGTAATCCTACCTCCAACTTGAATGCATCCGTCACTCCTACCGCAGACCTCACCACTGTCACACTTCCCTCATACATATCCTGTACAACTCTTACGTACTTCTCTGCCACTCCCTACTTCCTCATACAATACCACAACTCCTCTCGAGGCACCCTGTCATATGTTTTCTCCAGGTTCACAAAGACGCAATTCAACTCCTTCTGGCCTTCTCTAAACTTCTCCATCAACATCCTCAGAGCAAACATTGCATCTGTGGTGCTCTTTCTTGGCATGAAACCATACTGCTGCTCACTAATCATCACCTCACTTCTTAACCTAGCTTCCATTACTCTTATCCATAACTTCATGCTGTGGCTCATCAATTTTATCCCCCTGTAGTTACTACAGTCCTGCACATCCCCCTTATTCTTAAATATCAGCACCAATACACTTCTTCTCCACTCCTCAGGCATCCTTTCACTTTCCAAGATTCCATTAAACAATCTGGCTAAAAACTCCACTGCCATCTCTCCTAAACACCTCCATGCTTCCACAGGTATGTCATCTGGACCAACGGCCTTTCCATTTTTCATCCTCTTCATAACTGTCCTTACTTACTCCTTGCTAATCCATTGGACTTTCTGATTCACTATCTCCATGTCATCCAACCTCTTCTCTCTCTCATTCTCTTCATTCATCAGCCTCTCAAAGTACTCTTTCCATCTGCTCAACACACTCTCCTCACTTGTGAGTACATTTCCATCTTTATCCTTTATTACCCTAACCTGCTGCACATCTTTCCCAGCTCAGTCCCTCTGTCTAGCCAATTGGTACAGGTCCTTTTCTCCCTCCTTAGTGTCCAACCTCTCATACAACTTATCATACGCCTTTTCTTTTGTCTTCGCCACCTCTCTCTTCACCTTGTGCCTTATCTCTTTGTACTCTTGTCTACTTTCTGCATCTCTCTGGCTATCCCACTTCTTCTTTGCCATCCTCTTCCTCTGTATACTCTCCTGTATTTCCTCATTCCACCACCAGGTTTCCTTTTCCTTCTTCCTCTTTCCAGATGTCACACCAAGCACCCTTCTTGCTGTCACCCTTACTACATCTGCTGTAGTTTCCCAGCTGTCTGGTAATTCTTCACTGCCACCCAGTGCCTGTCTCACCTCCTCCCTTTACTCAACCTTGCAGTCTTCCTTTTTCAGCTTCCACCATTTGATCCTTGGCTCTGCCCTCACTCTCTTCCTCTTCTTGATCTCCAATGTCATCCTACAGACCACCATCCTATGCTGCTTAACTACACTTTTCCCTGCCACCACTTTGCAGTATTCAGTCTCCTTCAGATTGACTCTTCTGCATAGGATGTAATCCACCTGTATGCGTCTTCCTCTACTCTTGTACGTAACCCTATGTTCCTCCCTCTTCTTAAAATATGTATTCACCACAGCCATGTCCATCCTTTTGGCAAAATTCACTATCCTCTGACCTTCTTCATTCCTCTCCTTGACACCATACCTACCCATCATCTCCTCGTCTCCATTGTTCCCTTCACCAACATGCCCATTGAAATCTGCTCCAATCACCACTTTCTGTCCCTTGGTTACACTGTTCATCACTTCATCCAACTCACTCCAAAAATCTTATTTCTCACCCATTGCACACCCAACTTGCATATGCACTAACAACATTCATCATCACACCTCCAATTTCCAGGTTCATAATCATCACTCTGCCTCACACTCTTTTAAACTCCAAAACACTCTTGACATACTGTTTCTTCAGAATAACTCCATTTCTCCTCCCATCCATGCCATGATAGAACAATTTAAATCCACCTCCAATCCACCTGGCCTTACTCCCCTTCCATTTAGTCTCTTGCACGCACAATATACAGTATCAACCTTCCTTCTCTCCATCATATCTGCTAACTTTCTCCCCTTACCAGTCATACTGCCAACATTCAAAGTTCCTACCCTCAGTTCCACTCTCTTTATTTTTCTCCTCTCCTCCTGCCTCCAGACATGTCTCCCCCCTCTTCTTCTCCTTCTTCTTCTTCTTCACCTGTTGGCTAACAGTACTGGTGGCGGTCATTGTTAACCCGGGGCTCAACCGATCCGGTATGGAAATTTGTATTGTTGTCCGCATATTGATTTGGCAAAATTTTACCCCGGATACCCTTCCTGACGTAACCCTCCCCATTTTTCTGGGCTTGGGACCAGCACAAAGAAACACACTGGTTTGTGCATCCCCTGTGGCTGGGTTACTATTTTGTTGCTTAATGCTGTGTATATAATGAATTTTAGAATTATCATATCTCAGGTTTCCTGTGGGAGTGTAAAAAGACAGGGGCTCTGTAATGTATGATGGTGCCAGGCATTAAGTGCTTTAAGAAGTAAGTAAAAGTTTAAAATCAGTTTTCTAAAAGACACCGGCAGCCAATGGAGATTCCACAAAATTGGTGTAACGTGACCTCTTTTCTCTGTTCTTGACCGTGTCCTGACTGCTGTATTTTGAATAATCTGCTGTTTATTATTGTTTTTTTTGTTAAGCCAGCAAAAATGGAGTCCTGTTCAGGGTTGCAGAGGGTGCTGGTGCCTATCCCAGCTGGCATGGGGGGGAAGCAAGAACAAAACTTTGGACAGGCTACCAGTCCATTGCAGGGGTAACACACACCCAAACCACACATTAAGGCCAATTTAGTATTGTGAATCCACCTAACCTGCATGTCTATGGACTGTGAGAGAAAACTGGAGCACCAGGAGGAAACCCACACAGACATGGGGAGAGCATGCAAAATCCAAGTAGGAATGATCCTTGGTCTCCTTACTGTGAGGCAGCAGCACTACCACTGCACCACCCCATATTGTAAATATAAATCACAGTCCAGGTAAACCCCAAGATTTCTATCTTCATGTTTAGTCTGGGTTGCTAAATTACTAAGCCCAAACTTCACTTTCTCCCTCATTGCCTGAGGATCAATAACAATCAGTTCAGTTTTTACATCAATGACCTTCAGAAAATTATTGCACATTCATTCATTTACAGCAGCTAAGCATTGGGGCAAATTATCCATTACACGCAGAACCACAGTATCTCCAGATACATACAGTTGAGTATCATCTGCATAACAATGAAAATCAACAGAGTAATTCCTGAACATATTACCAAAAGGAACTATATAAAGAGAAAAGAGCAGTAGACAGTTGATGCTGCCTTGTGCTACTCCATACTCAGTTGATAAAGATAAAGATAAAATTTCACCGTTTAACCCGAAAACCTCTTCTTGTTATGTGACAGTGACAGAAAATCCAACTGTTTCTAAATGATGGTGCAAGATTTTATGATCAATGGTACTGAAAGCTATGCATATATCTAGATGGATCAGAATGGAAATCTGTCTCAAAATCTGTGTTAAGCCTGAGGTCATTAACTACATTTAATAAATCTCTCTCAGTACTATGATGTGCTCTAAAACCTGAGTGAAAATTATAAAGGATGTTGTTATTATTCAGAAATTCAGTAATTTGAAGATAGGCAACTTTCTCTTGAATCTTGTCCATAGGAGGAAGATTTGAAATAGGCATGCAATTATTCAGAATGGTGCTATCCAAAGGAGTTTTTCTGAGAAGTGATCTACCAACAGCATGCTTTTGTGTATGCCAAAAACTGACCAATCAGATTGATTGGAAGGACTGGACACATAGACCTCAGTGTTTTATTATATAGTAGATACTGTGTGTGTGTTG
This sequence comes from Erpetoichthys calabaricus, assembly GCF_900747795.2. Lineage (NCBI taxonomy): Eukaryota > Metazoa > Chordata > Cladistia > Polypteriformes > Polypteridae > Erpetoichthys > Erpetoichthys calabaricus. Next base: position 80,261,761 of record NC_041395.2, read on the forward strand.
GCATAAGTGACCTTAGTGAAATATATGCAGAAGAATCACAATACTGTCTGTTGTGGACTGATACATACTCCATCTGCAGACATGACATGCTGTGGCCTTTTCTCAGAAGGAAGGCACTTGTTATGTTGAGTGTCCCATGCTGGGGTTTATTTTTTTTGTTTCTAATTTTTTCTGAGCTTTAATGTTTCAGACAAAATTTGGTTAATTGGTCTATTTGTTGTAATTACCATTTATGTTTAGTTGTTCTGGTGCTTTCTTTGAGCTTTAAAAATGAGTTCTGGTGTTTTCTAGCCCAGAAAATTATTTCTGATGTCTGTTTTCATTTGGACACTTAATTTAAAAGTTTATCATTTTGAAATGTTAATTTCAATGTTATTTTGTTTTTTTCCAATGGGTATTGCATTTTGAAGACATTGCACTCTTGTTACCATGGTAACATATCCCACAATGCACCAGGACAGTGTGATGATGTCATCATTGGCGCAACTACATAAATGACACCATTTGAAGCTCTAGTTTATTAATTTATTTGCAAACTACTTTCTTTCTTTTGTGAATTTTTAAGATAAGACGTTAGCTGTTTACTTTGACCTTTTGGTTTAGTGTTTCTGATGTTGTCTCTTGATATCTGATTTTGACCTTAACTGTGTTATTTTTGATCTTGTCTTTTCTCCTGGCCCGTCCACATAAAAATGTTTCTGCTTTTATTTCTAGTTCAGTATGCTATTGTTGTTCATTTTAGCTTTAGTAGGTCTCTTTGTCTTCTGTTAATTATGTTAATTGTTTTTAATGCTGGAGGGTGGAGGCCTCTTAATTACATTACCAGCCCAAGGTGCTACAGTTTGTCTTTTTTTAAGCATCTGGTAATTATTGTAATAATAATAGTCATTTAGTCTTTGTTTCACTGGAGCAGTATTGTCTTACGTTTAGGTGTCAAAGCTATGCTTTTCTCCCATCCTTTTTGTTAGTTCTACTTTATTAAGTTTTTTAAGTTTTAATTTGAACTCTTCTGGTTTCAGGAATTCTGTACTCTGGAGTTTTGGATTTTGAGTTTTGAATTGAAGACTTTGTCAAAGTTACTATTTTTTTTTCTTTAGCATTTTTGAAACTAGTGTTTTTGTTTTTTCTTTTGAATTTATTTTTTTTAATTGTCTTGAATTTATATTTGGATTTTGCTTTTGTTTTCTTTGTTTTTTTTAGCTAAATAATTAAAAGGCACATTAGTATGGCGTGAGTTTTAGTTTCCTCACTCCTTATGGTGGCTTGGTGAATTTTTCCAGTTGACCAAAAGGGATGGTAGACCACCAAGGTTATCTCAGTTACTTCCCCTTGTAGAAATATGAACCATTGCCAATGGCTAAAAGCTGAGTTATTAAAGAACAAAGTAAAAGATGAGGCCCCTCAAGGAAAAATATTTTAATAAAACTCAAAAGAAATCAGCACACATGCAAAACAAGAAATGAGGCGATGCCCGTTAGGGTGTGTAAGCAGATTTTCCTATTTTTCAGTGTCATTAGGAAAGAAAAAAGCTGCACTAAGTTTGATTTGCATATTTTTATGGTTAATATTAAATACCCCAAAGGCCTGTTATCACTGTTGTGCTCACATAACAGGCAGGTGCGGAGCGTCTCTGTTTAGCCGTATTTACTTCTCAGGCAGCCGGGTTTCCCCTGTTCACTGACGTTATCATCCCCCTGGGTATTTTGTCTCTTAGGTTTTGTGGTTTCCTTTGGTAAATAATTTGCAGAAGTCATACCTACTAATGAGAAGGTGTTAGTTTATCTTTTAGTCTTTCAGTGGAAATGACCTTAGTAGATGTGCTTAAAAGAGATCACAGTAGCAGCTGCCTGACCTCATGCTGCCTTCTATTGTCTAAGTGGTCTTTTAACCTTCTCCCAGCCATCTGTAGCCTCAGTCATATTCTATAAAGTGGGTCAGACATCTATCTTACTAAACCACAGTTAATATATGCACAGTGGACGCACCGAGGCGCATGCGCACTGCGGCCTTGGCGCCCACCCCAGAGTCCAGAGTCAAACGCATGAATGCACGCTGCGGCCTTGGCGCCCGCCCCAGAGTCCAGAGTCAAACGCAGCGGCTTCCCAGAGTCAGTAGGTGGCGCCGAAATAACACAACGTGCTGCATCGTGGCGCCCGCCCCACAGTCAAATGCAGCAGCTTCCCAAAACGCGGCGGCTTCCCAGAGTCAGTAGGTGGCGCCCAGACAACACAACCTGTACAGTCATGGATACAAACAATGAACGAAGGCGCCCACACAAAGAAACCGCTTTAGTTCAAATAGGGTTATTGAATTAAATGGAAACTTTACCATGCCTACGACCTGTGAACTACACCTGAGGTAAAGCGTGCACGCCAGGTTGTACAGCCGCCCGGACGCGACCGCCCACACCACCCCATATACCCTCCATGATATTTCATCATGCAGCGGCTTCCCACCGAGGCGCATATTGCGCCGTGGCGCACGCCCCAGAGTCAAACGCAGCGGCTTCCCAGAGTCAGTAGGTGGCGCCCAAACAACACAACCTGTTCACTACACTTGCTCTAATCCACTGTGCCAGTAATATAGATCACAGAACGGTCACAGACTTAAACCCAGCAGCTTCCCCGACTCAGTGTCTGGCACATGAACACCACAACCTGTAAACTACACTTGCTGTGCTCCACTCTGCCAGCAGTCGGTGTCAGCAAAGGCAACAGAATCACATCTCCACAAAACGAAACCTCTTTAGTACAGATATGCTTATTGAATTAAATGACATTTCCCCAGACGCACCTATCCTCCATGATATGTCATCCATCCAAATATCGGACGGAACAGAAACTGATTGCCATTTTTGGATTTTCGATTCGCTAGCGAATCGCGGGCTTACTTGTTTTATTCTGTTCCAAGGCTGCTTCACACTTTTTAGCTTCCCTGACTATAATGATTCTGGGGCATTCAGGTCAGTAAACACAGGTTTTTGACCCTGCCAACAATATTTTCCATCTGCTCTGACATTACTACATGGGCCATCTCTGCCAATGCACAGTACCCTCCTTGCCGCCTATGTCAGATGTTCCTTTCCTAGTCCTTTGGAACACTAGATACAAGTTTGCTGCTGCCACCAGACCCCATTTTACCTTGGTTAACCCTATGTGAGGTTTTTCTAAGTTTAAATATTATATGTCTCTATATTAAAGCAGTTTCTGTGTGCCTCCAGTACGAACCCTTGCCAGTTGGTGTTGGGGATGTCTGCATGCACCAGTGCCTATGTGCTGATTGGTTGTGTCAGATTTGATCTCTAAGTACAGTAAATGGCAGTAATTTATCATGTCCTATAAGTCATGCTTAATTGTTTATTAAGTAGGCCCAGTATAAGGGAGTATGCACAGGGAAGGCACTCTGCTGCAGGGGATAGTGCTGCCACATTATCGATCCAGTCTTTGTTTTGAATCCAACCCCTGCACCTTGTCATTTTGGAATGTGCATGTTCTCTCTGTATCTACAAGGGTTTTCCTCTAACATCCTCAAAACCATTAGGTAAAGTGTCAGTTCTAAAATGTCCTGTATGTGTTTATGAGTAGGAGAAAGCTTTAGACAGGATAGATCCTGACCCTTAAGACCTTCAACTGGGTGAACTGGGTTTAAGACTGTTATGTTATATTGTATCAAACTGGGATAATGCACATCGGGGGTTCCTTGTGGTGCATAATTTTTTTATTTAAAAACAGTTGTGGTTCAGGATTTGTAGATATGGGTGCACACCGGTGGAAACCCTTGTGGCCGCAAGGTGTTCAGTGAGGAAAATGGCTGACTGCTAGTTCACATGGAAGTTCAATCAGCACAGCCTTTCCTTATTGACAGTGCCAGTGCTAGGTTATTTTGTGCCCTAGGCCAAGCTTATTAGTGCCCCAACCAACTGTTGGTAGCTAACCTGTGCAGCTGGGTTTTCCCCTTTATGATCTTTGCCCTTGGTGAATAGCTAATTTGACTTAATGGTGGTGCCAGCCCCGCTCATTAATGCTCTTTAGTCTTGTGCAAGCACCTACGGTGCTGGGCTGGCCAATCTGATGAAAGGACACTTCTATCCAATAATTCCAGTGCTCCTTAATCAGAGATGACTTTTCCATAAGCAGACAAACGTCTTGGCAGTAGAGCAGTGGCACCAATGTGAGTAGCTAGAAGAGAAACAGTATAGGCAAGCATTAGTAACAGTTTATAAATATCTTATTACTTATATTTTAGTACTAATGACTAATCACAGAGATGCAGTGTGAACAGCAAATCGGCAGCTCTACTCAGGGTATGCTAAACTGAAGTAGTGAGTCTTCAGCCTGGATTTGAAAGCCGAGACTAAAGGGGCACCTCTTAGTAGCCAGACCATTCCACAGCTTCAGGGCCCTGTAACTAAAAGCTCAACTTCCCCAATCATTGGAATTATTAGCAGACCAGCATCTTGAGATCTCAAGGTGCACTCTGGTTTGTAAGTAATGATGAGTTCAGATAAGTAAGCAGGACCTTGGCCATTTAAAGCTTTATATGTTAAAAGAAGGATTTTGAAAGAGGCAGTGTAAGGATTTAAGAACTGGAGTTCTTTGTTCATATTTTCTTGTTCTTGTAACAATTCTTGCAGCAGCATTTTAAATTAACTGAAACTACTACAAAGAACAATTTCAAGAGCCAGTGAACACCACATTGCAGTAGTCGATCCTACTAGAAATAAATGCATGAATTAATTTCCCAGTATCCTGCGTATTTAGAAAACAACTTAATTTTCCAACATTTTTAAGATGGAAAAAACATGCTTTGGACAGTTTGGTATTGTGCGTTTTAAATGATATGCTAGTGTCAAAAATAACGCCTAGATTGTGGGCTGATTCAGTAAAACTAATGGTGATTCCAACAGAACTAAATAATGACAAAATATTGCTTTGATTAGCATCATTCCCTCCAATAATTAACATCTCTATTTTTATCTGTGTTTAAAGACAAGTATCTCTTATCCAGCCACTCTTTTAACTATTGATGTCCTGGAAAATGGATGATGCCAAGGCTCCGGGAACCCAGGGCATCATACAAACACAAGTACTTCAATACATGTCAGCAACAGAAATGAGAGTCATCCAATCTTTTTTAATGGTATGTACAGGAGGGTTCCTCCCACCATCAGGGGACTAGTAAATACTGCAGCTACCATTTAGATTTACTGTGCGAAAATAAGTAAATCAAGATATGCTTAATGAATCATCATAGTGACTACAAAGAACAACTAGCCCAAACTAAGCAGAGCCTGGTGGAGGCCTTATTTAGGTTAAGGCAGAATCACTTGTTGGCAAGCTAGTCTGTCATGAAATGTTTAGGTTCAAAAATCCACTAAGGTTTATGTTTATGAACTTGCCTGAAAGCAATAAGACCAGAATTACCACATATTTATCTGTATGACTAGGGTGAGCCTACACAAGGAGAACTATAAACAAAAGTTGCCAACTCACAACTTCATAGTAAAACAGGACAAAAAGTAAGATTACTGCAGACAAGAATTCTGGTAGCATAAGTGCTTACTCAGAGCCGTCAACAAAGAAACACGGGAACCAGTGGTATAATAATCAAAGTACTTCAATCATGTTTATGGGTACTTTGTTAGGCCCAAGGTCAATGTATTCCTTAATTCAGGAAATGGCCTAGGTGAGACCTGAACCTGGACAGGACAATGCAAGAATCATAGAGTTAGAGTGAAAATGTGAAGAAAGAGTGAGAATGTGTATTCATACAAAGAACAAGTTGGAAAGCCTTCCTTAATAGATGTTATACAGTATACACATCAAAAGCATTCTTCATTTTATAAATGTTTTGTTCTGTCATCTTTGAGAACACCACAATAAAGTCAATGTCACATTATACAACTTCTAGCCAGTGGATATGTCAGATTTGCCAACCACAGTTGCTGATCTCTTCTCTGGACTGTGTCAGTTTAAATGACAAAAAAGTCACTGGCCATGTCAAAGTTAGTGATCACGTGCTCACCTTCCAGCACAGTTGAGCTCGCCACTTCTTCTGACAGTGTGCTGCCTGACGAACACCATGCTGTACAACAACAACATTTATTTATAAAGCACCTTTTCATACAAATGATGTAGCTCAAAGTGCTTTACATGATGAAGAAAGAAAAAGGAAAAATATAAAAATAAGATTAGGCAATACTAAATAACAAAGAATAAAGTAAGGTCCGATGGCTGAGAGGACAGAAAAACAAAAAAAAAAAACTCCAGAGGACTGGAGAAAAAAATAAAACAAAATCTGCAGGGGTTCTGAGGTGACAAGACCACTCAGCCTCTGCTGGGCATTCTACCTGACATAAATGACCTAAATCAGTTCTCATGGCTTACAGGCTTCACGTGGAATAATTAAATGATGATGGTCATGTGGAGATCTGGTCTTCAATCCACAAATGTAGGGTCTGCACGGTGCTTTGATCAGGTGGTGGTGGCGCAGATCAAACCGGAAAAAGAACAGCAGAGAAACTAGGAGTTAGTACGGATTGCGGAGCCATGATAAAAACGATAATTCAATGCATATACAGAATATCAGGGTTACACTAAAATGAAGCTATGAGAAAGTCATGTTAAAGTAATGTGTTTTCAGCAGTGTTTTAAAGTGCTCCACTGTATTAGCCTGGTGAATTTCTATTGGTAAGTTATTCCAGATTTTAGGGACATAACAGCAGAAGGCCGCCTCACCACTTCTTTTAAGTTTAGCTCTTGGAATTATAATCAGACACTCATTTGAAGATCTAAGGTTACGATTTACAGTGTAAGGGTAAGTTTATACTTCAAACTCAGAATGTATGTGCGCACGTCAGAGTCTCTGTTTACTATTAATATGTGACAGCAAGCTGCTATGTGGATCCTACAGGATTGTTGTGCTTGCTTCGGTGTTTGATGAAGCAAAATACCGACATACAAATGCATTCTGGGTGCTTTTATATTCAAGTGTCACATATTTCCCCACGTCTCACATACCATCTTCTGTGCCATCTTTTTTTTTTTTTTTTGCACCTTCACAACAGCATCAGAATGTACAGCAGCATATTTGAGCCACTGAGAAAAAAATTAAGGACACAGTGAAAAGGTCTATTTTTGTGATAAAAGTGGAAATTTCAGCTTTAATCTCGAAATGTCCACTTTAACCTTGTAGTTTATTTTATCATTAAAGTAGATCGTTGTGATCATCACCTTAAAACCGACCCAGTTAATCGCTACATGCTTCTGGGGCTTCCTCCTGAACTGACAGCAGCATCAAGCAGCAATAGATCACCACACAGAACATATTAAATTTATGATATTCCAGCTCTCTGCACTTTTAGAATCCTTAGATTTTTACATTACGTTTTACAGATAAGTCGTTAACTTCATTTAAATAATGAATACTGTTAATAATTACACATGTTGTGTTGGCACAGTGGCAGAGTGGTAGCGCTGCTGCCTTGCAGGGAGTCGCGTCCCTGGTGTTCATTGCCTGGAGTTTGCATGTTTTCCTGGTGGGTTTCCACAGTGTGCTCCAGTTTCCTTCCAAAGACATGAAAGTTTAGGTATTTGGTGAAGCTAAAATGATGCTAGTGTATGTGTATGATTGTGTTTACCTTGCGATTTGCTGATGCTCTGTCCAGGGATTTTGCTTCTGTCTCGCAACCAATGCTTGCCAGAATGGGTGCATCTCTGGGTTGATGGAAGTAATCATTAAACATCCTTTCCAGAGATATTGTGGCAATGTGTCCTGGAAATTTAATGGATGTTGCAGGCAATTCACAGCACTGCGAAGCCGAACGTTTTCTCACCGTGATGATATCTCGCACTACCACCCAGTGCAATCTTCCAGATTTACATAAAGTATGAACAAGTAAAAACAGTACACCGCTTGTGTAGCAGTAGCGTCTGCTGGAGCATGCGTCATGTTGTGTGAAGTACAGTATAAACCCAGCCTAAGGTAATAGGCATTCTGAGATATAGGATGGAGCGAGATTATTTAGGTTTAGGTTTCTTTATTTAGTCATGTTTACACAGGAAAACATGAAATTTGCCTTCTCAGTTGCATCTAATAACAGGTAACAGACAGAATGTAATAAAACAGACAAATAGAAATAAGAAAGGTTAAGGTAAGGCAGTTAGATAAAACATATTTATACCAACAAAAAAGGTTACAGGATATATATAAAAACCTTAAACATTATTATTTGAGGCTTTGTAAACCATAAGCAGTATTTTAAAGTCAATTCTAAATGACACAGGTAACCAATGTAGTAACATCAAACTGGAGAGATGTGCTCGGATTTTCTTTTCCTAGTTATGATTTTGGCAGCTGCATTTTGTACTAGTTGCAATCGATTGATGTCTTTTTTGGGTAGTCCTGAGAGGAGTGCATTACAGTAATCTAGCCTATTGAAAATAAAAGCATGAACTAATTTTTCAGCATCTTGCAAAGTTATAAAGGATCTAACTTTTGCTCTATTTCTTAAGTGAAGAATTGCTGTCCTAGTAATCTGATTAATATGTGATTTAAAATTTAGGTGAGAGTCAATAATTATCCCTAAATTTCTTTACCTCTTTCTTGACTTTTAAGCCTAATGGATCGTTTATTTCTAATACCCTCATTATATCCATTTTTGCCAATCATTAAGATTTCTGTTTTCTCCTTTTTTAATTTGAGAAAATTACTACTCATCCACCCAGAAACACAAGTAAGACATTGTGTCAGTGAACCAAGAGAGTCAGGGTCATCAGGTGCTATTGATAAATACAGTTGTGTGTCATCAGCATAGCTGTGGTAGCTCACGTTATGCCTTGAGATAATCTAAACTAATGGAAGCATGGAGATCGAAAAAATCATGGAGGGTTAACAGTAAGTTCAGCCACAGTCTCAGCCAATGTTTTCTTTTTCAATTCTGTCATGGTGCATGAAACACAAAGCCATCAGACAGACAAGCTTCTATTCTACTTGTGAGCTCCAAAACACACATGTTTCTTATTCCTCATTGCTGCATTAAATGCATTGTACTTCTGGATGAGTATTAATTGGTTGTCAGCTCTCATGCACACAAAAAATCATTCCTACAACTAAATCAAATCTGTTTGACTTTGTCAGAGCAAGTCATGGAATAGTTGGAACGAGTTGCTAGACTCGTTAAGACTAAAAATCACTGAAAAAGTCACGTAATGTGACATGGTCTTTAGTTATACCTCATAGGATGTAGGCTTACAGAATGGGGTTTTTGCTGCAGGTGGAACTTAGTCAGCAAGTCAGGATTTAGTGCTGTCACGCATGTGAATCTGAGGATCAGCTTACCGACTCTGATCAGTTGTGGTACCACAATTGGACAAGAGATGCTGTTGTTGTTAACTGTCTTGTCTCTTCCCTCCACATCTCAGAGAAGACTGCCTAGGAAACTGACTAATCACACCCCCATCACTCCCACAAGTCCTGTTCCTTCTGTTCTGAAACATAAAAAAGGGCCATACCCAGAAGGTGGCATCTCACTTTGTGACCTGAATGCATATCAGGATGGAGCTCCCAGTTAGACCTGAACAAAGGCTACTTGAACATTTGTTTGCTGTTATAGAGTCCCCATGCACTTGTTTATTTCTGTGTCTTTTTATTTAGTGTTTTGCCAAAGAAAATTAAACAGAGTGGCCTGGTTGGCACCCCAACTATTTTGGGGACACTGCAAGTCACTTTGTTCCACAGTGCATTATCATTAAATTACCAATGAGGTCCTACAAATTATAGAAACAGACAGATATTTCAAATACCCATAAACTGAGATTTCCATTAAGTAGCTGGTTCCATTTACCACTGGGAGATCTATTAGTAAATGAAAAAGTGTAAAACTGCACTCAAATAAATAACTTTTATTTTATATAGCATATTTTCAGTGCAACAACATCTCAAGATGCTTTACAGGTTCAACAGTTGTTCACGCCTATGGCTGCTGGTTTTAATCCCATTCAACTTCTGCTTTTAATTGAATTTTGACCTTAATTAAGCAAGCTGTTAGTTCCAAGTTTATATTTTTTACCAGTTAAAAAAATTCAAACTAGGTATGCTTAAAATTAACAAAATGAAGGAAGAATTTATGTGTGTTTGATAGGTAAGAGTTCATTCTTTTTGTTTTTTTGTAATTTTCTTCTTCTTTTTAATGTTCTGGTAATTTAACCTATTACCAATAAGAACGCAAGTGGATAAATCTGAAGTAGCTCCCGTTAGCGTTCAGTTTCACTTGCCCTGGTGTCTGCTAAGCTTGTCGTTAATTATCAGCAGTCTAATAAAAATAAGAGCAAACTCTAAAGAAAAAGTGAATTAAAAAGAAAATGACAAAAAGAATTAAGCACTGAAAGGTGTTGAAAACAGCATAATTACTACCTACTGTTAAATAATGAGCCTTGACACAAAACAAAGGTTTTGGGCAGCCACCCGTGTACTTGACCATGGTTGCAAAATAAGGCAAAGTATTCAGCGCAACAATGTAGAGAACGGAGTCCAAAACAGAACTGATCAACAGGGGAAGGGAGTGGGGTTTTATAGGGAGGTTTGCGGAAGCGAAGTCGTCCTCGGTGCTGGGGCAGGAAGTGATGTTGTCCTCGGGGCCGGGACAGGAAGTGACATCCTCAGAGTCGAGGTGGAAGTGACGTCTTCATATTCAGGTAGGATTTCCCATGTCTGGTCTGTGGGGACAAAATAAGAGGGTTGAATGGCCCCTGCCACCCCTTGACTGGGCATGGAATTCCCTTCTTTTGTTCCCTGTGGCTGGTTCCCATGCGTGCATGTTTGACACTAGAAATGTAAATCTCATACTACTGCCCTATTCTGAATGCAAAATAAGAGATAAAAAAGGAGCAGCTAATTAGATAATGAGATCAATTAAATGTAAAGTAACTCACGGGTTGTAAAACTGGTTGGAACAAAAACCTGCCAAAGGAGACCTCCAGGACTAAACTTCAGAACGACTGCCTTGGCCTGTACTCCAGGCATTTGAAACTCAGATCTTAGAGGGCTGAAGTGGCTTCTGGTTTTCAGTTTAGTCATTTTCTCTATTAGTTAAAGAGCACATGGCATGTAGAAAAGTGCAAGGTACTCATACGTGGGTAAATGGAATGTCAGTTATAAATACAAGAGGGACACCCCATCCTGGAGGATGCAATCTCTGAAAAGGATTTAGGGGTTTAGGTTAATACAACATTTTCATCATCTAAGCAATGTGCAGAAGTGATTAAAAAGGCAAATGAAATGTTAGGTTATATTGTTAAAAATATAAAGCAAGGGACATTATTCTCAGATTATATATCAAACAAGTGAGAAGACATCTGGAGTACTGTATGCAATTCTGCTCATCAGCTTCAAGAAAGACATAGCAGCACTTGAAGCTGTGCAGAAGAGAGCAACCAAGTGCACCTCTGGACTTAAGGACCTGTCGTACTCTGACAGACTCAGAGAATTCAACCTGTTTAGTTTCAAGCAAAGGAGACTGTGTGGGGACCTAATCCAAGCATTAGAAATCCTCAAAGACATTGATAAAGTAGATCCAGCAGAGTTTTTTCACCTTAACATTGAATAACACACTTTAGGAAGAAATGCGTTTAGGGTAGAAAGCATTTCTTTATGCAAAGAGTTGTGGGAGTCTGGAACAAACTACCAAGACATTCAGTTGAAGAAGATACCTTGAACTCCTTTAAGAAATATTTCAATGAGATATTAGGACATCACGGTAGCGCAGTGGTAGCGCTGCTGCCTCGCAGTTAGGAGACCCGGGTTCGCTTCTCGGGTCCTCCCTGCGTGGAGTTTGCATGTTCTCCCCGTGTCCTGCGTGGGTTTCCTCCCACAGTCCAAAGACATGCAGTTTAGGTGGATTGGTGATTCTAAATTGGCCCTAGTGTGTGCTTGGTGTGTTTGTGTGTGTCTTGCGGTGGGTTGGCATCCTGCCCAGGATTGGTTTCCCTGCCGTGTTGGCTGGGATTGGCTCCAGCAGACCCCTGTGTTCGGATTCAGCAGGTTGGAAAATGGATGGATATTAGGACATCTCAGCTAACAAACTAACTTATTTAACTGAATGGTCTCATCCTGTTCGTCAAATTTCTAACATTCTGTGTTCTTTAATTAACCTGCTTTTTAAGACTCAGACATCTGAACTGTTTATCGTTTTTCCTTAACTAGCAGCTAAACAATAATGAGATGCTAAGTGAACAAACAAAAGACCAGCTAACTTTATTTCATTTGTCAATAACTGTTCCAATCAAATAATTTTAAATAAAAAAGTGAAGGTCTTTGAAATATTTATCTGCTATAGTTCACAAAACACCTTTAGGGTGCCCTCTGAAGAAGAAAATCCTGTGTTTTCGGAATGTCTGGTGTGGCAAAACAAGAACACTAAAAATACACAGAATTAAACAACATATTTTATTAACAGCCAGAATTGGCTGGAGTAAAAATGGTGGTCCTCCAGGAACTAAGTTTGGGTTCCCCGAAGTTAGTGGTCATCTGTTTGCTCACATTTTGCATCTCATTAGAACATTAGAACAGTCTGGAGGGAAACAGGCCATTCAGCCCAATAAAGCTCCCCAGTGCTCTCCATTTAATTCTTCCAAAACAACATCAAATCTAGTTTTGAAGGTCCCTAAGGTCCTACTGTCTTCCACACTGAATTAATATTGTTGAGCTTGTTAAGGAAAAAATAAATTAATGGATGTGAAAAGCAAGTTAGATAAAATGAAGGTAAATGTAGTCTGTTCTTTTAGCAATGGGAAAATTTACCAGTTAAGAATGTGACTGGAATTAAAACTTGCAGCCAAATGTGGCCCTCCAAATTGTAAGTCTGACACCCCTGCTCTAGACATAACATCCGTTACTGTGCCCTTTTCTTTTCCTAACTATGCTTCATTCCGTTGTCTGTGTCTCTTTTTTCTTTATCATCCCTGAGCTCCCCTTCTCTTTACCTGAGTTTTCTCTCCATCTCCCTATTCAGTTTTTCTTGGTGGCATTTGCCTGAGTGTGCAATTCATTTTTCCTTTACCAAAGAGTCTAAATATCCCTGACCTCTCCTTTCAGAAACATACACATCTCTAACATGATAATGACGTAATTTGATTCCTCTCAGTGTGAAGGTAATAAAGTGAATTGAAACTTTTAGAAAATCCTTGTATGAAAAAAACACCATACCACAAGCCCTTCAAGAGGAAATAAGTAAAAATGAAACACGTCATGGAGAAGTGTGGGAAAAAAGAGTGAAGGCGGGGTTTAACCATGGGAAATTTCCAGAAAGGACAAAAATATCCTGCTCAGAACTTCACAAATGCCAATAAACACATTCTGTGAGCTACATGGGTAAAATGGTTTGATGCCAGCATTGAGTAAAGAAAGCAAATATATTATTAACTTAGAAGAATACATTAGCGGGATAAAAAGCACGCCTCTAAAGTTCACAGACTTGATAAGACTGAGTTGGCAGGTCGTGAGAACTGGGATAACCATCCCCTGGTTTTGAATTACAAAACCCCAGGAATTGAATTAAGGCTGTCACGCAGGCAAAATATGCTGCTTTTCTTCTGTAAACTAGACAAGAGCAAATATAAAAGGAAATTAATGGTTTTGTTCTGGTGCTTAATTACCTGGGGGGGCCATAGAAAAAAATTATAATTTATAAAAACCTTTATTGCAAAAATATCTAAGCTGAGTACTCTGCTACATACATCTGCTAATAATTATTTTGTGCTTCCATTTTTTGTGCCTAAAGTCAGGATTAAATTAATTTTTGTTTGGTTAATTTATATATACTCTCATCCATAGCAACTTTACTCACTAGTGTAATAGGGAGCTGCCTCTTGATACAGGACACACTCCTAAATTCCATCACTAGTTAACCTAACCTGCACGCTTTGGGAAGGTAGGAGGAAACCTGGCATACATACAGGAAGTCTTCAAAGACACAGGGAGAACATGAAGACTTCATGTGACCAGTAACCAAGCTGAGGTCTATGCTACTGTGAATCCCTCCACCTCCACATTATTTTTTCTAACTAATAGGAGAAGGTTTTACAGTGCTAGGAACTATTGGGATTCAATAAGTGAAATTTATGGATCCTAACATGAATAGGTTTTAGCAACCTGGGAATAAATAACAATGCTCAACTAGCCCCACAATCTTTTATATCTTCAGAGATTAACTAATTTTATACCCACTATTAGTTATCCAGGGTGGCGAGGTTTGGACTGCTTCTGTCTCACAGCTCCCGGCATTTGAATCTGTTTTTACAAATTAGAATATTTTTCAATATGTGGGTTTCTTCTAATTAAGTTTTGCTTCTATTTTGAGCTTTTTTGTCTTTTGTGCTAGCATTCCCCTATTTTCCAGTTACACTTTTACTGTTGCTGCAGAGCATATGTGCTAATTGATAACGTGACAGCCACCTTGTTAGTCAACAGCAATAGACTGAATGCACACAATGGAAACAATATATAACATAGAAGGAAGACTCAATAGAGCAGAAAATTTAAAGCACGTGTTCAACAAATTGTATGTTCTTGACTATTAGATCTTATGACTATTATTTTTTTATTTTGCTCCTTAACAAATGTTTTTTTTTCCAATCAATTAACTCCTGCTAGTGTTTTAGTTTCCGAAAAACAAACCCAAGATGCATATTTTAATGAAAAGATGCACTCATTGACCACAGTGGGATTCTAATCCAAGGCATGCTCCTTATCTGTGTGGAGTTGTTATGTTATGCCAATGCCTGTGTGGCTTCTCCATTCTTCCTCCCACGCTTGGATTACATGCATGTTACATGACCCCGTGTGAGTATAGGTGTGTAAATAAATGTGTGACTTGTGATAGACACGTGCCCCGTCCAAGAATGGTTTATGTCTTATGGCCAAGTCTGCTAGGATAGACTCAGATACACCATGACCTTAAATTGGACAAAATGGGTTCAAAATGGATATTGCTGGTTCAGTCTCATGGAGAGCAGAAACTATTTCCTGCACTTCTTGCTAGGATTTTGCAAGGCAATACTCACAGTGAAGCAAAAAACTAATTCTAGATCAGGGAAAAAAAGGTTTAATGGAGTATCCACTAAACAGAAGCAACAGCCAAGATGCTGGAATAGGGAAAAAAGTATGAACAGGGAAAAACTATGTACCATGAAGAGCTTTGAAATACCAATCACCAACCCAAAAAAAGCAAACAATCTTAATCAGAAAGCATATCAAAAACACCTGCTGAAAAATGATATTTCTATGCATGGATTGGTCTTTTAATGTTAAATCGGAAAACTAAATGCCACACATCCTTGTAATGCCATCTTTAATAACCACAACATTATAATGTTACATCTAACAAAGCCAGTGACTGGCAACAGTAATGTTGATAATACACAAGATGTCTGCATGTAGGCTGCTGTGTGACTAATTGACGATGGCTGAGACACAATCAAAATGTTTAAAATGGCAGTGCAGTTATGTAATGATAACAACAATTAAAAGAAATCATACATGACTTATGACAAAACTGGAAAAAAAGTGGCAAAAAACACAAATTCACAATAAGAGTCACTTTCTACCACTTACCTGCATCTTTCTTACTCTCTCTCTTCCTCTCTCCTGGGCAACACAAACTCCAGCTAGTTGAGCCTTTTCCCCAACTCCCCTAACAGTTCTAAGCTCAATGGGCCACTGATAGGGGAGACCCCAGATTTAATTCCCAGGATAAGAATATCCCTAAACCCCTTTAACACAAGCAGGTTATCCCAGGATTGATGCCCTGCAGTTTCCCTTCTCAAGACCTAGAATATTACTTCCCATGAACTTCCTGGCTTGGTGTATGTGAGAACAAAACCAGCAAACTTCACTGCAGCATTGTAAACTCTATAATTTTGATTCTTTTGCAGAATCTTTTCTATGTTAAAGAAATGTTTGAAAACAATTATAATATTCTGGACCTTTGCAGTAAGGGAAGTCCCTCTTTTCAAGAAAATTATTAAGACCATTTCTACCAGTGGAAGGAGTACCATACCCTGATGGCTAGAAACCAAAAATGAAGCTATGGGAAGCATCATGCAGACACTGAGTTTACAGCAGAGTAAGAACAATGGTACCACTCAAGCATTGTTTCTTGCCAATGAATTCTATTCCAGAGAAAAGAAAAATACGGAAAGGAGATGCAGGCCTTCTAACAGCCAAGTTTCTTGGGCCAATGTTAAATATGTACATAAGCAAATCCCAGTAAATTGCTGAGATGTATGACTTAGCAAATTTCTTTGTAGTACTTGTAAATAAGGACTCCATAAAAGACACTGAAACATTCTCACCAGCTTTCTCTGTGGTGGCAGATGGTGTCCTTGCAGTTTACAGGCTCTACTCTCATCTCATCTATATTACTAAACCACAGTTTAATTTATGCACAGACGGCGGACGCACCGCATGCGCACTGCGCCTCAGAGTCAAACCCAGCGGCTTCCCAGAATCAGTAGGCGCACAAACAACACAACCTGTGAACTAAACCTGCTCTAATCCACTGTGTCAGCGGTCTGTGTGGCATATTTGGATCACATAACGGAGAGATGTGATTCAACTATCACTCAACTAACGGAAATCAGCACGCGAATCCGCCGCCGTAAGCAACCGACTTCTCGTTGACGACACAGCCATAGAAAAACAAAAAAGAGACTGCATGGATAAAAACAAACGAAGGCGCCTACAACTGAGTCACAGCTCCAAAATGAAACCGCTTTAGTACAAATATATTTATTTCATTACATGAACTTTCTCAGGACGCACCCACCCTCCATGATATTTCATCCCTTCAAGTATCGGAGGGAACAGAAAGTTCCCAGCCATTCTTGGATTTGTGATTCTTTTGAGAATCGCGGACTTGCTGGTTGTCAAAGAAACCTGGGTAATTTGTTCCATCTCTGTCTGACCATAAGGTCTAGTAGGGTTCCTTGTCTGACCCCCTTGACTCACTTAGGTTTGCTTGGTGTAAGTACTAATAAGACTTCTTTTATATCATCCGTATAGCATTTATCAGATTCTAATTAGTAAACACAGACAGACAGACAGACAGACAGACAGACAGACAGATAGATAGATAGATAGATAGATAGATAGATAGATAGATAGATAGATAGATAGATAGATAGATAGATAGATAGATAGTGTAAGTGAGGAAACCAACACAAAAAAAGGTCTGAGGCATGACTGTGTAAAGCAAAAGACAGGAAGGGGAGGGTCCATGACAGTGAACAACAAAAGTGACATTAATCTTCCATTATGCAGAAGGAGGAAGAGAGAGGGCGTTAGAACACAATGGAAACCTCTCATTCGGCGAGTAATTACCATCACCTGTGCCCTTAAGCTGCGTCCCAAGCACACGCTTGTGTCAATAGATGAAGGAAAAATAATAATAAATAAAAATAATGAAACGAGCCTTTTCCACTCATGCTAACACTTTGCAAGATTTGTATACACTAAAATAAGATTAACATGAAAGGTAATTATTCAAATTTGATTTGTATTGATTATATCAATACCACAGGAGGTAAACACATTAAATTAAACTAAACAGTGAAATAAATGTTTTGTTTTCTACAACAGTTTGACAGTCAGGTGCTGAATGTGCAAAATATTTGTAATATTAAAATAATCACTAAACAAACATTTAAAGGACTGCAATGTCATGCTAACCAGTTTGCTTACTGTGGTAGAATCAGGTTTGGCTATCATTGCCAACATTCAAGTCCATTCAGAAGGATGCAGACTTTATACCCTCAGAACAGATGCTTCTAAATGAAAATACTCTGAAGGTGGAAGTGAATCGTGAAAACCTTTAAAACAACCACAAGAAAGCCATAGCGCTGCATACGTCAATTTTGACAGGCTTCATTCTATAGGCACACATGCAAAGCTGGGTATGTTTGTGCATAGGAAGGTGATTGTGAAATGCTGTGAATAATTAAACCTAAGCGTGTCTGAACATGGACATTTACTGTAGGTGGGGATGTACTGTATGTTTAAAACTGAAAGTTAAACATGGGTGTGAGTTTGAGTATATTGTTGCATTGTCAAAGGGATATAAAAACACACTTTTCTGGAAAAGGTCACTCTTTTTGTAATGTGTACATTGATCTGGTTACAACTATAATGAACTATAAGTACCTGGCATCTTAAAAATGCATGAGCTGCTTAATAGGCAATGTAGTATGCCTCACTCTTTCAAGGAATTTCATTTTAAATAAATGAGCAGAATATATTTTTGAGATCAAATTGTCACTAAAGACAATTTCCAGTAAACACTTATGCATAAGCATGTTTTTGTTCAAACATAACAATGTAAATTCAGATAGAAATATTCTGGAAGAAAACAAAAGGACTGTGGTGGGTTGGCACCCTGCCCGGGATTGGTTCCTGCCTTGTGCCCTGTGTTGGCTGGGATTGGCTCCAGCAGACCCCCGTGACCCTGTGTTCAGATTCAGCGGGTTAGAAAATGGATGGATGGATGGAAAACAAAAGGAGAAAGATGAATGAAAAATAAAAATGCTCCCAAACTTGTGAGTACTGCAAAGATAGTATGCAGTTGATTCTATAAGGGCATCCAGTTCTGGATGTGTGTTAGAGCAGAGGACCAGCTCTTAGTATTTGTATTGGAAGATCCATTAATCTGCAAGGCTGAGAGTTAGCAGTAGTTTGCAAAATGAGACTTTCTAAATAATCAAGTAGAAACACTCAGCTTCTCATCAGTTATAGTTTGCAAAGGAAAGATTTTCTGATGGAGTTGTGAAAGAGAACGAGACACAGAGAGCGAGAGAGGGAGAAGAAAGAAATGTTTGTAGCCAGAATTGTAGAAAGAGATATCGAGGTGTGTGGCCTCTACAGAGAAGTAGAAGGATGGCTACAGAATATGTGGAGATACATACCAGGATCTGTGAAGGCACAGAACTGACAGAAAGGGTCTGGGATAGTTGATGTATAGTTGATGACGGGGCATTTGAATAGTGCCACTAACCAACAAGGCGGATAGAAGACTAAAGGCTTGTGTGGTGCCCTGGACAGAAAAAAGAGATGTGATCACATGAAATGCAAAGAGAAAGTTAATCAAAGCTCAAGAAAGATAGTAAGCTTAGTGGTTAGCGAGCCCTATTTTGTTTCTATTGACTACCAGTACATTTAGATGTGTACAGACTTTCATCTTGATTATCTGTTCTTCTCTTGGGGATATAAAAAAGAAATGGCCAACCACTACCCACTCTTGTATTGAAGTGCTTTTAAAAGCACAATACCCCAGCATTGGTCTTAGATCATGAATTTCTAATGAGAGCCACAGAAACTGTGTTGCAATGCTCGAAGTTACACTCTTTACGTTAATACACCATTTAACACATACAGTTATGTATATCCACTTCAAGCACTGCTTTACATATACAATCAGATATTAAAGGAGGACTACATACAACTGACAAAAACACTCAAGTGAGCGACATAAACAAATGAAAATCATTATAATAATTGCATATATTCAAATTTCACCTTATTCCTACTGATTACACATTTCAATTTCAAAGAATACACATTCCTCTAAAATGTGCTTTGCAATGACCATCAACTAAAGTCCAGTCACTAGGAAAAGCAGAAATTGATCTAATGGAGGAATGTTTTATTCATGAATAATTTTGTATAGCATGTTCAAGAGTAAGTAGGTTCAGTGACCTAATAATATCATTATTGCTTATTATTTGAATGATGCATTTAGCCAAGGTGACTTACAACATTTGAGGAACGATTAGTTATATTTCTTTTGTTTTTGCAATTGGACCACAGGTGGGTGAAGTGACTTGCTCAGGGTCACGCAGTTTCAATACCAGGATCTGAAGTCACATTCACAGGGTCTAAAGTCCTAGAGCCAAAGCCTTAAGTACTACACCACACTGCCTGCCAATAATTAAAAAAAAACTATTGTGAGAGACGGCCAGCAGCTCAATCCGGCCGGGACGTCCCCGAACTGGAAGAATGGAGGAAGGCTGCCTTTCCAGGACACTGCCTCCCCCAGGACGCTAAGTGGCAGTTTCCCTGGACGGTAACTGTGCCCTGGATTCCCTCAGGGCATCCTGGGACATGGAGTCTGTTTTCTCAGCCCTGTTTGGTGCCGTGGGTGCTGCCAGGGGGAGCTCATAAAGGACCTGGGAACTCCTACTTTTCCTACAACCTGGAAGTACTTCAGAGTCAGGAGGATGGAAGCCCACAGTACTTCCGGGCTACTTGAGGACTGGTGATGTGGCGTTTGACCCGGAAGAAGAGAAGGAGCACTTCCGGGTCAAGGAATATATAAAGGACTGGTAGAGACCCAGCAAGCTGAGTCAGAGTTGGGAGTTTGGGTGACGAAGCTGCTGGAAGTGGAGGATTAGTGTACTATTATTGATTATTGATTATTTGTATTGAGAATTGTGGCGATTGTGGTGCTTTGTGGACTGTATTGAAGAAACTAATTAAAAATTACACTTGGTGCTTTTAAACGTGTGTCCTGAATGTCTATCTGTTGGGTTTCACGGGGCAACAGCGACCCCTAGCGTCCACACTACAAATATTTTATATAGAAAAGTAGTAAGTTATGTAGTACATCTGATATACATTAACCGACAGAACTATAGCTAATGCCCTTTGTTTATTGAAATTTCCCTGGCAAAGCCAAAAAACACAGCTTTATACAAGCTTCTGTTGTTACATCAGAATGTTCCATTAACATAGTAGCTTTTAGGGGATTAAACAGATCCTTCCATTACTGTATTCACACTGCTAGGTAAAACTAGCATTTTATTTTGGTTAAGAATTTAACGTTAACATTAACTTACTACAATTGGTCCCCTGCACATTTTGCTTTTTTCTCCAGCCCTCTGGAGTTTTTTTTTGTTTGTTTTTTCTGTCCTCCTGGCCATCGGAACTTACTTTATTCTTTGTTACTTAGTATTGCCTAATCTTATTATTATATTTTTCTTTTACCTTTCTTCATCCTGTAAAGCACTTTGAGCTACTGTACATCATTTGTATGAAAATGTGCTATAGAAATAAATGTTGTTGTTGCAGAAGGGATGATAAAATCACTTCACATGCCAGAAAAAACAACCTCTGCTCGAGTCACAAGTAAAAAGATATTGAAGGCAAAAGAGAAAGTAGTTTTTAAAAACTGGACTGTCCAAAGCCTAAAATATCATAAATAAATTAAATACATATTGGTGTGTTGACTTTATCTTATCAGAAACTATTTATGACTCGACAGCTTCCTACTTTGCCAAGAATAGCTGCTAATATTTCAAAAGAAAATAAATCTTGAATTGATTGAGCATGTGCAGGCATGGCATCTCAAGAGGAGATTTAAAAGCACTATACAAAATGAAGATTGCTTGATTGATAGTCTACACTCTAATTTGCCTTTGTGATCCCTTCAAAAGCTAGCACTTCACTCTGAATGTGTTAATCCATGGAGAAAACAACAAAAACAATATTTATTTCTATAGCACATATTCACATAAATGATGTAGCTCAAAGTGCTTTACGATGTCAAAGAAGTACTTGCATGCAAATGAAAACAAATAACAATTAGTTAAGAAATGTAATGCATAAATAGTACCCACAAATAATGCACGCTTACATAAGATAGATATATAATTAAGAGAAATAGAGTCCCTAAATATAGAATTGTTTTACTTTTTATGTCTTTGAATGACGGTCCGATGATAAGTTCAGTTGGCCAGGGTGAACAGAAATAATAATACAAAAAACTAAAGTAAAACAGAATATGTAGGGGTCCCAGTCTCAATTGGGTACTCTGCCTAACATAAATGTTTTTAAGTAGTTCTTTACTGTTTTTTTTAAGGGTTTGTCTTAGAAGATTCTGCTTTTATTTAAACATTCAAACATCACAGGCGCTGCACATTACTTTGATCAGGTGGCACACCACCACAGAAGAATCAGAAAAGAAAACAGAAAAAGGTGAAGATTAACAAAGAATACAGATTCATTGAAGAGCATGATAATTCTATGGATATCTAGTTTATTAAGGACAGAACTAAACTGTTGTTATGAGAAGGCCAAATTCAAATAGTTGTTTTTAAGATTTTTATAAAATGATACACAGTGTTAGCTTAGCATATCTCTGTTGGTAAAGCATTTCAGATTTTGGTGAATAATAGCATCTGCTTCACCACTTCTTTTATGCTTAGCTCTTGGAATAACAATCAGTTATCCTGTGACCTGAGATGAAGACTGGACTCCTTTGGCACTGTGTCTCTTCGGAGAATCCTTGGGAACTGCTGGGTTGACTTTGTGTCGAATGACCGGTTGCCAATGGAATCCCAAATGAGGCACAATACCTGCATTGTGAGGGAGTGTCAGTTACAGCACTACGGCTATGTGGCGCGATTCCCTGAGGGTGATCTGGCTCGCAGGATCCTCATTGTTGGGGACCTGAGTGGCTGGACCAGGCCAAGGGGATGCCCACATAACACGAGCTGCAACAGACAGAGGGTCATTTCTGGAGGTTGGGATTGGACCACGTGTCTGCCTGGGAGGTTGCCAACCAGGATCCTGAGCTGTTTTATTGTGTGGTGGGTGCGGCAACAAACTGTACCAATGCTCCCTAACCTGACCTGACCTGCGTTCTAGCAAGCTGAACTTCAGTGACAGTTACAAGATAACAAAATGTACTTTGGAGGGTTCTCAACCGGGCATGCAAGATACCCAAGACATTGACTCCTCTTAACAGGGCCAGCTTTAATGTCACAGAGTCTGCACAAAGGCATAATAGAATTTTTATGATCAGCCTTGTTGAATTCAAATAGATAGCTTTCTGTTTGGATCTTTAAACTTTGTAATAGAAGAGAGTTGGCTATACTGCCAAACCTCTGCACTCAGAATAAATACCAAAAATTCCAAAGAATACAAAAATAGTGTGTTTATTGTTACAACACACATGAAAAATATGAACAAAGGGAAAAAATAGAGGTAAACAAAGTCTGCAGGCTTTCAATTTGAATTGTTCTGTTACAGGTGTGGTAGCTCATTCACGTGTCCACCTCTAAAGTACCACCAAAGCACATGTGCTGTGTCGCTCATGCACTTTCTTTTGAGATCTGTCTTCCTCCCTGCAGTGAGTTTTTACTCCTTCCAGAGATCCGGTACATTGCTATAGCTTAGCACTCCCTGGCAGTCCTCTACATTGCACCTATATGTTTTTTTTTATTATTATTTCTGTGATCAAATTGTCCCTTTCCTCTCTGGTAACTTCCTGTCCCCTGGGAACCCCATCACAAGATACAGATCAAAATACAACTTTTATAGTACTACAGTGAAGCAGTAAAAAACAATAAATACTTCAAAGGATTCTTCTGATGTGCGGTTGTTTAAAATCAGTAAATGAATCAGAGTCCGGCTCCCACACAAGTGCTTCAGTCCTTGTGAACAGGAAGTGTGAATTCAGGTCTTTTCATGAGGTGGATGATTATTTCTTTTACTTGTTTTCTTAACTCTCATCTGTTGTTTCTAGATTCCAGTCATTTTTCTGTGTAAACAAGATCAACTTTCATTATCCAAAAAAAAACCAAAAAACTTTCACTGGGTTTTCTGAAAAGTTTTTACTGTTTTCTTACACCATGTGGCTCCACAGAGCATCAAAACAGAAAAGAAAACTGCCAGCAGGTCATCAGTTTCTGGTATGCGTGGGCGTAGGAGAGATGAAAGTGACTGCGGCTGATTACAGGAATAAACACATAATTGATCTGATTATGGTTTTATCTCCCTGTTCAAAATACACTTTTAGAGCTTTGTGTACGTTTTGGCTTGTTATAATTAAGTCTGCTGATTCTGAGTTTTGAAGGGCTTGATTGTTAAAAAGCAATTTCGGAAATCAAATGAAAGGCTCACAAGTTTTCCCATAAAATGAAATTGCCATATAAATGTTTTTTGATATTCCGGATATATTCAAAGGGGAACTGTGAAAGTCCATAGGGTTTTTGATTTCTGACCTTATTAAAAGAACAGAACACATGAGGGCTGAAGTTTCTCCTTTAAATAAATCTTCTATTAAAATGGCTCCAGTAACTTCAAACCTGCTGTCAGATACACACACCTAAGGGGGTGTGCATTTTGGGGGTTTCTACAGGTAGGAAATGGGGGAACTGAGGTTGGTGTGACAGTGTCATTAACTTTCTTTCTTTTTTTAATCCTAGAATGAAGGAGCCTCTGATGTCATTTCCTCTCTGGAACCTGAAGTCCCGCCTCTATTTAACAACCGGTCGGACTGGAAGTCGGGGTTCATTCACTAACCAGCAACTGACAGAGATAGATCCCTGCCCTTGAGAGCTCCAGTTTGAGGCTAAAGAAGCCCTGTCTCTAACCAAGTGGTCTCTTGATATTATTATTTCTATAATTACTTCATTAAGTAGGGTGCAAACAAGAACCTCAACACTGCATCTGTGTATTTTCTTATTTTTTTACAACTTTTGATAGCCATTAAGGCTGCAGTGAACTTACAGAAAAAATGCCAAAACTCAAAAGCAGACTTTCCAATTTATACCAAATTAAGGAAAATAACTCTGTGACCAAAATGAGGTCGTTGTCCCTTTCTGTGTCATAAAAGATGACCAAAAGAGTTAGGCATCAGCTAGAAAAACGTCTGCTCCAATAACCACAAAAGTTTGTGCTGCTAATGCCTAGGAAATGGCAATTAAACCAGCATAGATATCAGATTATGGGAAATTAAATACTTTTATTCCTCTTTCCTTAGGTATCTGACGCAAATACTAGACTTGTCTGGAACTGCTGAGGTGTACGGAACTTTTAGCTAGAATAAATCAGCTGATAGACCAACGTTTATGCTAGCATCTGAATCAGTACTGTGGATTGTCATTCAGAGTCATTAATGTAGAATGGCAAATGAAATGTCACAACATTTTGGGAATTAGGGAATGGATATCAACCACCATCAGACCTCGATCCACTTGCACTGTTACTGTAGGCTGACTCTGGGGGATGCTGACTGCCTACCACTTGAATGGTCACAAATATGTTAATTATTTACCACCCGCCGAGACTCCATATAGGTCTTCTTAATGAGCTTGAGGATTTACACAGTAAGTTTTTTATTAATTACGATTTTAATAATAGGAGATTTGAATGTTCCTTTGGATGTGACATCGAAACCCCTAACAGCTGATCTTTGTAGATAATATTTTTGTCTCTTTTGTTGTGAGTCACTTTGCTAATACTAAAAAAAGTGATGCTGTACAGTATATGTAAATATGTCATCCTTGACAGTACTCTATCTTTTCAGTCCCACATCAATAGCATCTCCCGGTCTGCATATTTCCACCTGCATAACATTAATCGTATTCGCTCCTCCCTCACTCCCCACACCACTGCTGTCCTTGTTCTTAGCCTTGTCACCTCTCGTTTGGATTATTGCAATTCCCTTTTCTTTGGTCTTTCTCGCAAGTCTCTTTATAAGTTTCAACTGGTCCAGAATTCAGCTGCCCGCATCATCACTAGAACCCCCTCTATTCTCCATATCACTCCCGTCTTACAGCAGCTTCACTGGCTTCCAGTTAAGTTCCGCATTCAATTCAAAATTCTTCTCTTAACTTTTGAGGCTCTCCACAACCTTGCCCCTCCATATCTGTCTGACCTCCTCCATGTTTGCCATTCCCTCCCGCACCCTTAGATCCTCTTCTTCCATCCACTTGACTGTCCCCTTCGTCCATCTTATCACCATGGGGAGCAGAGTATTCAGTTGCTCTGCTCCGCAGCTCTGGAACTCACTACCATCTGAGTGCAGAAATATTGAATCATTTTCACTTTTCAAATCTAAACTTAAAACTCATTTGTTTAAGACTGCTTTTCATCTTTGATTACAATTGCTCTGTCTGATTTTAATTTTTGTATTTTAGTTTTGTTTATAATGTGTGTTTTATCTATTGTTCAGTGTCCTTGAGTGTTTAGAAAGGCGCCTACGAATAAATAAAATGTATTATTATTAAATAAAGCTCATTATATTATTATTTTCTTGGCAGCTGTTTAAGCAAAGAAGGAACCAAATATGGATGAAGTGCCAATCCCCTACATAGCCCACTCACTCACAAATCCACACTCATATGGGTACAGTTTACAATGGCCCGAAAACATACTGTAACTTGGGAGGAAAACTCACGTAGGAACAGGAAGAACAAAGGCAGTGACTGGCCACAGGATTTCAATCCAGAATTTAGGCAATGTAAGTATCAATGCTAAACAATTGCTCTACCATGCTGCTCCATTTGTTCCCACTGCGTAAGTGGAAATAAGCTATGTCATCAGGCTGATTACAATCTGTAGTGCCTCATACCATGGATTATTTGATTCAAATTATTTGTGTTTACACTGGACCAGAAATTGTGCAATAAAGACGTCTTGACACTCAAAGGAATAACTTGCTCAGTTTCAACCTAAAGCTGTAAAGAGCATGTGGCAGATAAACATCTTATTCTTCTCTATGACATCTGTGTATTCAGTGAGCCACTCCTAAAGTTTTGTTTACTTTTAAGTCCCATTTATTTTACTGCAACATTTAAAAGACTTCCTCCAATTTTATTAAATTCTTGGGGTCTTCAGAAAAAAACAGTCTTTTGATTATCTTATTTTTTCCTAATTTTATACCATGTGATCATTGCCCCTGAAATGGAACATGCCAACAAAAAAGCAGCATGTAATACCACAGAAGAGCTGAAAGAAATTAATTTGGTTATTAAGCCTTCCCAAAGTCCAAACACATACAGTCGAATTTACTAAATAAGGGTAATGGCACCACAGAACAGCATGAGACAATTCTCAAATCCACTTGACGTACGTTTGGTTGAAAATGACTATAGTATCCCTTAAAAGTAAATTATAGTATACAACAAAATGAAACAATTATAAAGATATCATTTGTGGCTTTCCAGGGAGTCTGTCAAAAGAGTTTTATTATTGATATTAATTACTAGCCAAAGTACCCAGCAAGACTAAATATGTCACACACATTCATTAAAGATATTAGCCAGACTGTGGAAAGTCAGGGTGTATAATAAATGTGTCTGCAAACATTATATTGGTGACATACAGAGAGACAGCAACAGGCACACACCAACTGCATGCATCAACCCAGTGTGTGAGGGACAGCGCAGTCCGAGGTGAGGCTCATCGCTGCCACACCTTGTGTTTCTCCCCTGTATTTGAACAGAAAATGTGCAAATTAAGTGATTTTGATTATAAAAATGATCAAAATTATTGGAATCATACAGAAAACAAATTTATAGCACAGACCAGTGGGCAAATTTATTTTATGTTATCATTATTAGTTTTTTTACTTTTCATAATGGAGCCTCGCCTGCCTCCCCTGACCACATGTCCCTGGGTAGATGTGTATCCAAAATGGTGAAGCTGGTTATGTTAGTACCAGAATGATGATGAAGGACTGAATATGACGCAACAGGTCATCAAAACACAAGAAAAATCTTCAAAAACATTTGAATTGCATCTGCTCATCATGTACTTCCTGCATTCATGAGAATATTATACTCAACCCTTCCTTCTCCATTTTTGGTCAGTAGGTCTGACACTTTACCTTCTCCTTTTCTTCCTCTTAAAGTCAGTAATAGCAGGCACAACTCTTCTTCCATAAGTAGAGTCTCAAATGACCAGACACTATCACTTATTGACTAGGAGAATACCAATGCACCGATCAGATGGAACGCAACAAGCATAAATGTGTCTTGGTTGTTCACCATGCATGCACTTTGCAGTGTGGTCTGTGCACTGGCTTCACGCAGTAAGCATAATTCAAGCTTTAATATCTCATTTCCCAGAGACCTACAATGCCCACAAGCTTACACTGCATATTTCATAATTAGAACTGAATTCTTGCTCTTAACAGAAACTTTGTTCTTATTAGATGTTTACCTCAGCTCTCTGTTTGCAGGAACAGAAATTATGAATAATGTGCACTTTTCTTTTCCAGGAGATATCATAAAGATGTTTGGTACAGTCACAGCTTATAGTCTACAGCAGACAAATCAGTCTTTCCACAGTTGTGCTTCATTTAGCTTTAAGATCACTGGCTTCCTCATTTCTTTGCCATCTGGCAGTTACAAATGCACAGTAAATAGCAAGATGGCCAGCAGTGGAGCAAGTGTTTTAATACCTCTTGTGCCTTCAAGTTGACAACTTTTAATAACTGTGGCACTCCAAATCTTTAACAAGGACCAGATAGTTACAATAGCAGCATAAGCCTACTCTGTGTACCCAGGTTTGTCATGTCTTTAAATTAATGCTTAAATGTATTAGTGGTGGAGTTTTCTAATTTTCAACATCATTAAATAATGCATCCGACTAATTATCTTTTACAAGTGACCCAGTCATTCTACTACTGGATATCTGCAAGCAATTATTTGGGCATCTCACACAGTACTAAATTTCAAACTGCAGGATCTGCATTGGAACTATTAACTGCAAAGTTAATGCTGTTTTTGCTAGAAGAAAAAAAAAGAGTATTTTAACAGAAAAAACCGTATGTGCTATTTATATGTATTTTGTCAGGGCGGCACTCTTGTGCTACCATTGTGTTGAAGGCATTATAAGGATGACGACAAACTTAACTTCCTGAAGGAGTCAAATGCAAACAAGCAGGACTGCCCATAAAGGCCACAGGGACCTAACTAAAAACATGACACCCTTGTGATGCAAAGCATCATAGCAACATTAGAAACACAAAATGGTGTTTCCTCTATTCACAGACTTCAAATATAAAGCCCAGGGGACTTGTGGTGGAATTCATAGTCTAAAACCAAGTGGGTTTTCCAAGTACTACCCTCACCACGGGGGCTGATCACTGAGGTAGGTGTTTTGTTCTGTGTGTAAAGGAACTGTCTCTTCAAAAATAGATAAAATCAAATTCCACTGTTTTTCTCGCTCTTGCTGGAAAAACCTAAACATCACCCAGTGACCGACATTAAAAGAATAAGAACTGTAAAAGACAATAAAAGCAGAAATAAATAAACAGTCCTTTAAAGGTTCATAAAGCTAAAATGTCTTATTCAGGCCTTGGTGTATGGGTTCTTTAAAACAGTCAGAACCCAATTCTTCTTGCTGTTTCTTCTCTAATCTTTGTTCCTAACCACTACAGGCTCATCCCACCACTGCCACCATTTGTGATGTTCCAGGTTGACTCCACACTCTGTTTCTGGGAGTTGTTGATTACATTCCCAAGGACACACACAGGCAGCGAGCACTTAGTGCTTTTATTTCCAAAAAAAACAAACAAGGGTATAAACAGTGCAGTGCTTCAATAAATAAATAAAAAAATCCATAAAATGTGCAAAGTGGAAGTTAAAATGTCCAATAAATAAATCCAATAAAAACAAGGTTGAAATCAAGGGCAAAAATTATCCTTTTTAAAAATCACGAGCCTCTCTGCTTCCTTAAAACTGATGTCTCCTCAGCTTACCCTTTCTGGATTCTAAGCACAAGGAGATGTCCAGCAACAGGCGCAGACAATCTTTAAATCCAGCTCGGGTACCTGTTACCAGTCTCTCAGCATTGGTAGGGTGCCATGCCAAACTTTGCTCCATAGAGCACTCAGCAAGAATCACCCCTCTGCCCTCATCTTGACTGTCTTGCCATACATTCCTTGCCCAGGGCTCACTTTCACATCCGCATGCTTCCCTTCACATACTGCACTGGCCTCTGTCACATTCCTGCCCTCCTCTCTTTACCTTTCACCTCCATTACTCATTGTTCTTTTCCTTCTTCTTCCTCTAATCTCATGCCTCAGTTCCCTTTTAAAACCCTGTGTGATGTGCACAAATGAGTTCAGGATCGCCTCCTCCCATATCTGACTCCAGAACCACTGCCACGCTACCTACTCCTCACCCAAATACATGATTATATTATCTATTTACTATGTGCTATATCGCACACCTTTGTATATTCTATATAATGTACATGGTATCATTGAAAATGATCAAATGGTGATTTGCAAATGTCATACCATCCCTATTAGTGTTTTCCAATTGATACTACAAACTGTCCTTCTGGGGCAATATCATAAAGGAATTATTAGGTTCACTCTGGTCCACTCATCTAAAAAGGAAATACTGACAAGTCAGAGACCCATTTTATCAAGGATTGCTCAAAATTTCCTATAGCCCATATGTTTAACTTTTCTTAGGCTCAGCCCCTCATTACAAAAAATGATTAAGTAACTTTGCTGTTTGGTTTTTATTTTTTTGCTAGTTTTACATTTCTGGTGTTGATCTGATGTGCCATGTAATGGAAAGGCATGGCTGCATGTGCAGAAAAGCATTGCCATCACATCACAACTGCCATCTCATATGAGGTTGTATTTATTAGTGTCCGCTTATTCTGTGACATTCTCTTTTAAGAGTAAAACTTTTGCTTGCTTCCTTTGGTTTTGGGTAACTTCTCTCTTAGACGTCCCATAAATTACGACATACTACCACTTTTGTTATTAATCATTTCAGCTCTGCACGACTACTCCATTCAGATGATCAGACAAGCACAATACTCATTCTCATACTTTTATTTAGTTCCTCATTAATGAAATAAAATTTGCAACAATGAATCTTTACAAAAAGATTTCCTTCCTAAAAAAAAAAATTGCTGTCATTAAATGTTTATTAAACTATTAAATAGTTAAATAATATAAATTAAAGTTAAATATTTAATTAAATAATTTAATGAAAGTTAAATAATAGTTAACTATTAAACTATTAATAGTTTATTAAACTATTGCAATAAAATGGATCATAGACACTTCCTGGAGAGAAGTATGCAAAGATCACAGAGCATTTAACAGTAGGCTGTAATCCAGTGGTTCTTTTTCTCACAACCCAATTTTACCTTTTTTCTGTCTTTGAGACCCAGAATCACCGGTGGCAGTCAAATTTCTGCCTTAGAAAAATGCTGACGCAGGTTATAGTGGAGCAATAATGTTTAATTAAACTGTCCTCAGTTTGGGTCAGAACCATAGTTTAGGAAACTATGCTATAGTACAACAACTGAGGATACAAACCTTTAGTTACTTGGTGGCCCTGAACCCATATCACTTCACAAGATCATAAGGGATATCTCAGAGACAACATGAATGCCTCCTTCAGCATGTACACCTTCAAGAATGGTGCTGAAATGCAGCAATTAGAGAGGACTGATATCAACATTTAAATGCCCCTAATCCATGATGACAGCCAGATTATATATTTTCTTTCTTCCTGAGAGGATAATAGACCTCCTTATGACATAAACTTCATCGTTTTTTTTTCTCATACTGCAATAAGTCTTCTTCTAGAGTGATCAACAAATGTAGGGGCACAACGACGGCAGTTGAGGACTGAAAATCCCTACTATTTATACATCTGAAGTTGCTGTATATCCTCTGTCAAGGCAATCCATATAAAAGATTTAGAGGACTAGCCATAGTGGTCACTTACACATAAAGTACAATGTAATAACTGCTGCAGAAGGGCTGGGAAACCGTTCCAGTCCAGCTGAGCCTCTTCAAAGAATTGAGAATTCTTAGCCACCAGATCTGAAAATGTACTTTGTGATGCAGTCCACTCCATGTATGTAGCCCACCTACCCCATTCATTTCCTGAACCTCTGATTGCAACTGGCATAAGGCAGGAACTAACACTGCATGGGTAATCATTCCAATGTAGAATGGCCCTGTAGGACAGGGTGCTCTTGAAGCTCCCCCCTCAATCTGAATGATACAGTGGAAACAAAAATGGTGTGTCTATTACAAAAGTAACAGAAAAAGCCAAAGCAATTCAAAGGAAAATAACATAGCCTGCAGTAGTTCTGGACCTACCTTAATGGGTCCTGTCTTCCTGGTGGGGTGGCTTACCAAATGCTCCCTGTTTTATTTTTTATTCTATAAAGTCTTGAAGCCACAGTACCCTTGACTGACTTTGAAACCAATACCCTAGCACCTATGAAAGCCCCTGAAGAATCAGGTTTCTTAGATGCCCACTAGATTGACTTAAGTACATCACAAACCAACTTCTTCTTTGCAGGAATCATACGCTACCTCCAAAGGCCTTGAATGGCCTCCTATCAGACCTCCCGGACTCCACCATCCAAATGACATTATAGTTCCACTTATTCAAAGTATTTTGCTACCCCCCATTGTCCTTTCTACCAATCTTCTATGGCCAAACCACTTCTTCTACTAACTCTACATGAAGTGTAAGGTATCTCTGTGTTCATCGTGCAGTTTCCTTTGGTCATTCCGGATTACATTTCAGCTGCAAAGAGGTAAGAGATTAGATATTTTTATTGTCATAAAAACTACGAGAGCTTAGTGAAATTCTTGTGCCACAGTTGCAGCGAGGATGAGGTTTAAATAAGTACAGTAAAATGTAAGTAGTGATGATAATATACAAATAAATACAAGTAAATAACTAAGAGTATTAGCATTGAAATATTGATATTAAATGTTTCAGTCATTTAATCGTTGCTGACTTGCTTATTCCAATCCAGAGCTGCAGGTGACTGCGGCCTATCTCAGCAGCACTGGCGTGCTTAAGGTGCCGGTCCATCACAAGGCACACATGCATGACCACACTCAGTGAAACAGACAATTTTGATTCATTGATCTACTTAATCTGTTCATCTTTGCATTATACAGTATAAACTGTTCATTGCTTTAAGTAAATATAGCATTTGGAGATCAATTTTAAACTCTTATATCATGAATTTAATGCCACTCATCTATTTGAATTTGGACCCCAGCATTAAGGATTAAAGATTAACAATACTGGAATCTACTAAACAAGCTCTGTAGCCTGGAATGTCCCACCCTAATCACTGCCTTCTTCAAGGGCATGTTCTACAATTTCAGGAATGTTATCTCTGTTCTGTTAAGAGCACATTTTATCATACTTTTATGTTTGCTGGTCTCTAAATATGCCAAAGAATGCTAATTAGAGCCTTTTTGTTGCAGCTGTAAAGTGCTACCACTTTAGCACACTTGCACATACTCCTTATAGATTAAATACTGTATATCTCATGTATACATGTGCTATATGGAAAGATTACTAACAACACAAAGGATGGATATACCAAAGAGAGAACATCAAAAAAAGAACAGATCCTGTTACCCTTATGGTTTTCCAAAAGTCAAATAACTAAACACAAAATTTGTATCAGTCTTAGGCCCTTTCAGTACTTGGACAGAAATTTAGATACCCGCCATCTTACTGTATATAGTGGCAGTGTGATGACATCACACATTGTGTTGCCAGCAATCACATGGTAGCAACAGCACATTACTTCTAGCAAAAATATGGGCACAGTTTCACACGAAAAAGCAAACTGACAGGTTTCATGAGAAAAATTAAAAAGAAAATGGCAATGCAATGACATCATCTAATAGATATAATTCTAAACAATAATATCAAAACTAATGTAAAAATGCAAAAAAAATCCATTAGAATTAATTATACACAAACTAAAACCATAATCATAACAGTCAGGGATGGCCCTCTAATGTTACAGAAACACCTGATCAAACTGACCTCTTCTGGTCCTAGTGTCTCTGCACCCTTTAGCCTCTATCGTTTCCATCTGAGTCACTTCATTCTTGTTGTTATCACCTGTGGGCCCAGGTGAAGTGTATTTGTCACCTGCTAGGCTCCATGACTCAGAGCAAGTCAGTCCATTAGGTGGCATAAGCAGCAGGCCAGGATGCCTTTATCTGAGGGCTGCCATATATGGATATTAAGGGACATGCACTCCAGACAATGAGGGGAAACCCAGTCATCGAACTCTGATGATACTGAATTACCCACTGGGTGCTGCTTATTAAAGTCAGTGCACACGCTCTGAACATTAAGGGGCACACGCTCCTTAAAGTCTGTGATATATACACAAACTTGTCCCAAACATGGAGATGCCATGACCTCACTTTCTTGGATGGTGGGTTCAGGGTGTGACTCTGTTGGAACAGTAAGTAAATATGTACTGCAGTGCACTTCATTGTTGCTGTGACAGGTAGATCTTTCTATTACAGAATGTCATGCAAAGCTCTAAAAGATCTTATAGCTAACTATTTACAAGACAAACAAGATTTAATTTAAACAAGATTTAATTTACAATGAAACTTAAGAGTTTTGCTCGGCAAAAAAATCTGTGAAGCAAAGTGTGTTTTACCAAAAGCAAAATTTGTACCAGTAGCGGATATAGCAACCTTTTGCTCCACAAGCAAAAGCAAAATATAACTTAGTATTGTGCAGAACGTGCAATGTGCAGAAACAGCTAGATGGCAATTACCTGCAAGCCTTTCTTTACTGCTAAAATCCATCGGTTTCAGTATGCTGATGATCCAAGCTTGGATTGGCTTAAAGAGTTGGGGAAAGTCAGGCAAATTATATTTCTCACAGTGTTACCTCTGACCTTAAATGAGTGGTGCATGGTGGAACCAGCAGTGTGTGTACGTGGAGACAGGCAGTGCATGAGGTAGATGAGAGTGCATGGAGCTATTTGGAAGGCCATTGAACATTTTTGCCTGCATTGGAGGGCAAACAAAGAAAGAGGCATCAGTTTTCATTTATATAGTGCTTTTCTCACTACTCAAAGATGTTTTGCATAGTTAGTGGGAAGCCACTTCAACTACCACCAATGTGCAGCATCCACCTGGATGATGCAATGGCAGCCATTAGCTGTAGGGTGGTGAAGGGGTGAGAGATAGTTAGCCAGTTAGAGACAGGGGATGATTAAAGGGCCTGAATGACCAGGTCATGTTGGGAAATTGACCCTGCACATTGGGATACACCCTGCTCTTTACGAAGAATGCCCAGGGATCTTTTATGACCATAGAGAGTCAGGACCTTGATTTTAAGTTTCATCTGAAGGATGGCACTATTTTTACAGCACAGTGTCCCCACCAATGCACTGGGGCATTTGGATCCACATTCAGACCTCAGGGTAAATGACAACCCAAGCTTTTTCTGGTTGGTCTCCCATCTAAGTAATGGCCAGGCCCGAACATGCATGTGGTATGGCTGCTGTTACACTGTGGAATAATCCTTAAGGAACAGGATTCTTCACTTTCCATCCCATAACATGTTAAAAAAAAAACAAAATCTTGTTTTAGTGAGTTTTGCATTTTTCAATTACAAAATTTATTGTAAAGCAAATTTTAGGGATGACTTAGCAAAACCGTATGCGAAATGAAACTCTCTTGTTTTACTCATTGCTAGTCTGAAAAAAGAATTTATGGAGGGCTTTCTGACTCCTAAATGAGTAACTGTCTCATTGTAATTGATTCCTATTAAGGATAAGAATAACGAGCGCAATGCTTAAAATAAGTAAAGAAAACACTCAAAACTTCACAAAATAATGGCAAAAGAGATCAAAAGGAAAAAAAAAATCAGAAAAGCTCATGGTTTTCCTGGACTATCCAGTAGAAAGTTGGTAGTATTTGGCGTAAAGGTACCAGACATACTTACTTACGTAAAACTCTCATGTAAAAGAACAGATAGACAATTTTAGTTTTGAATGGACCATGGTTAAATAGTTTTGACTGAGGTGCTATTACTTATGTATGTACGGAATACTCCAGACATAAATGCCACTTAGGCATGGAATTAGGGGAAATTTCATGGAGGGCTGGCAAAGACCAAGAGGAGTCCCTTAAAACATTCCAAAGTAGCAAGTTGTTTCTGCTAAGTATGTATGCGTCTCACTGTATGTTGTGGAGGGCAGAGAGCCAAGTAGTTATCAAGGGTACATAGCTCTTTAATTATGAATTGGAACTGAAGGATGCTGGGACAGCACAATTAATATAAGAGGACTCTGAAGAGATAGAGAGAACTGCAAGACTTTCAAGATGTATTCCTGACACTGAACGCTATCCTGGTGCATTGTTTAAAGGATGCTCTATTTCAGCAAGAGGAGAGGTAGCATTAGACAAAGAGAGAAAGGGAAATGACAGAAGTGCTTTGTTACTATTAAAGTATTATTAGGTGTGAAATGAGAAAGACAAACCACATGGTAAAAAGAGATCACAGCCAGTTATATCAAGCCAAGAAATTCCACAGGGCTTCTTATTTCTCTTTGGTTTACTTTGTACTTTATTATTCTCCCTGGACTCATTCTTCCCTTGTTTAATTGAATAATAATCTGCTTTTTAATGCTTGTTTTTTTTAATTTTGAATCTATCTATCTATCTATCTATCTATCTATCTATCTATCTATCTATCTATCTATCTATCTATCTATCTATCTATCTATCTATCTATCTATCTATCTATCTATTGTGAGCCACTAGGGGGCGTACCACCACCCTATCCCAGACACAGACAGGCAGGAGACAAGTTTTTCCACACTCTACACAGTTTCCAATAAAAAGTAACCACAACGCAACACACCAACACTATTCAGTCCCTTCTTCCTCCACTCCTTGTCAGGCTTTGTCCTCTCCTCCCAGCTCTGGCCACTTATGGAGTGAGGCGGCTCCTTTTTATAAGGCACCTGTGGCTTCTTCTGGCCACACTTCCCGGTGTGGCAGAAGCGTGACCAAATAAGGCCCTGGAAAGGTCCATGCGCCCCCTGGCAGTGGCCATGGGTTCCAACAGGGTTGAGCCCCCATGCTCATAACCCGTGGCCCCACTGGAAACCAAGGAGGCTGCCCTCTATCGGCCCGGGGAAGAAACAGTGCCTTTACAGTGAACCTTTAGATGAACGGATAGTGAGACGCTGCATAATCTTCACTCATCCGCTTTGTTTTTGTTCAGTAATAGCTAAATTATCTAGCACTGATGCTACAACAGGACCAAGCTGCACAGCTCAATGAAGTAGCTGTGTTTGTTAATTTCAAGGTAGAGTACATGACATGAAAAGTAGGAAAGATAAGAAAAAAGTTTTAAAGATGTCTAAAACAATCCTTTGTTTTCTCAGTCCATGTGTATGACTTCCACATACCAACTATCCAACAAACCCTATTTAATATGAACATTAATCCGTGCATAGAGATAACCAGAAATGCTTCTGAGAGCAGCTAATAAACCTACACACAATTTCTGCACCTTGAACTTTATGATGAATTATTTTATTATTCATGTTGTAACCTGCAGAGCAATGAGAGAATTGTACTGTAATTATTAGCATTCCATCTACAGTATGTTAATTGCTGAACCCACATTATATCTTAACTCCTTTGTTATTTATCTGGTGGCATTGGTGGTGTTGTGTGCCAATGTTATTCCACTCAATCTATCAGTTGTCATTTTACAGTTGACTCTATGTTGCTCATTATGTAGTGTAACGCGTTGACAAACACTTCAGCATTACAAAAGAACCAGAGAAAAGCTATGAATCTTTGCTCTGGTCTTGTGAGCTGCCAGAGTCCAAAATAAGAAATATTAAATGGAAGCATGTTCTCACATTTTCTGTATCTTAAGCATTACTCATTTAATGAGGTGGATTATCTATCCGACTTGTCCAGATTTTCTGGAGCTCTAAGGAAAGAATGAGTGTCACAGTTTGTTCTAAATAAGCTGCAAGGTAAGTTGTGAGGCTGCCAGTCATTACTACAGTGACTGGTGAATTAATAAGATTTCTGAATCACTGACTCTACTGCTCGCTTTTAACCTTCATTTCACTGCAGTCAGAATGTTCAGAATGAAGTGTGGAGTCTTACAATGGCTTTGTGGTGGCAAAGTGTCAGGCGCTTTGGCAGGAATCGAGGTTTCATTTCCCACTAAGTAGGCCTGCCATATGACTCTTGCTAGTTTCTTTTTCATGACGTGCATGAACTGAATGTTCGTCTTGCTGTCCCAGAGATTCAGGTCTAATTCCCAAACATCATACTGTCTGTGTGACTTTTGCAAATTCTCTCCATAAGTATTCCCTAGACACTCTGCCTTATTTCTACTTTCCAATGACATGTGTTAGGTCAGCCGGTAACTGAAATTAGTCCAATGGTGTTTTGAGTGAGGGTGAAGGAGGGTGCCCATGAGTGGTGCCCATGCAGGCTTGGCTCTCACCCTTTATAACCCTGTAATGAAACAAAAAACAGATGAAGATACTCTAAGCCAGCATTTCTCAACCTTTAAGTATTTGTGACCCGAGTTTTCATAATAGTTTTATTCGCGCCCCCCCTAAGGTTTTTTTGAAAGGAGCCCACTAATACCAATTTGTTCTTTTTTAATTAATGATATATCATAGATGCATATTTTAGAATCAGCACCTCCAAATCCGAGACCATGGTCCTCAGCCGGAAAAGGGTGGAGTGCCCTCTCAGGGTTGGTAGCGAGATCCTGCCCCAAGTGGAGGAGTTCAAGTATCTCGGGGTCTTGTTCACGAGTGAGGGAAGAATGGAGCGTGAGATCGACAGGCGGATCGGTGCGGCATCCGCAGTAATGCGGGCGCTGCATCGGTCTGTCGTGGTGAAAAAGGAGCTGAGCCGCAAGGCGAAGCTCTCAATTTACCAGTCGATCTATGTTCCTACCCTCACCTATGGTCATGAGCTATGGGTAGTGACCGAAAGAACGAGATCGCGAATACAAGCGGCTGAAATGAGTTTCCTCCGCAGGGTGTCTGGGCTTTCCCTTAAAGATAGGGTGAAAAGCTCAGTCATCCGGGAGGGGCTCAGAGTAGAGCCGCTGCTCCTCCGCATCGAGAGGAGTCAGATGAGGTGGCTCGGGCATCTGATCAGGATGCCTCCTGGACGCCTCCCTGGTGAGGTGTTCCGGGCACGTCTAACCGGGAGGAGGCCCCGGGGAAGACCCAGGACACGCTGGAGGGACTATGTCTCTCGACTGGCCTGGGAACGCCTTGGGATTCTCCCGGAAGAGCTAGAAGAAGTGGCCAGGGAGAGGGAAGTCTGGGCATCTCTGCTCAAGCTGCTGCCCCCGCGACCCGACCTCGGATAAGCGGGAGACAATGGATGGATGGATGGATGGCATATTTTATTATACCTACTTAACTTTTATCGACATTTATTTAACTCTATATTTATTTTTCTAGTATGAGAATGTAGTTTAAGTTAATTTGTTTTTGTTTCAATAGATGTATTGTTCATATTTTTTTCACATCTTCGCGCCCCCCTGTTTGTTACTTCGCGCCCCCCTAGGGGGGCCCGCCCCACAGATTGAGAACCACTGCTCTAAGCAAATCATTGATTGTTCTTGAAAATTGTAATCTTAGATCCTCTAACATCAGCTTGTTCAGAATTCTGAGAGTGAAGCATAAAAGAACTGATGAGGCAGCTTTCTCGTTCTACACGCAAAAAAGCTGTAATCCTTTACCATTAGAGATACACTGGGCCAATACTGTTAAACTCTTCAAAAAACTACTAAAAATTGATTTGGCTTTCTCTTAATCACTTCAATTACTTGCATCACTAGCTGTCCTTCATACTGAGGTGAGAAAGACTCTTTTTGTGTAATTCTGTTTTCTGCTTTATTGGCTGGTAACTGATCACTACTTTTGTATTTTCTTTTTCTCCAATACTCTGTGGTGGTTCTAGGCACCATTACTCCCTTACCTAAGTATGCTGTAACCACCTGAGATGCTGGGAAGATGATGAGAGCTCCACAAGAGTATCCTG
The DNA here is from genome assembly GCF_900747795.2 of Erpetoichthys calabaricus. Taxonomy (NCBI): domain Eukaryota; kingdom Metazoa; phylum Chordata; class Cladistia; order Polypteriformes; family Polypteridae; genus Erpetoichthys; species Erpetoichthys calabaricus. The sequence continues at coordinate 80,301,425 of NC_041395.2, forward strand.
TTAATGGCGACATATTCATGGACCTAGTCTGCCCTGTATTTTGGCCTTGGAAACTGCAGGTTTAGTTTTTTTCTCCAGTGTCTAACCCCTAGAATTTGTTTCTGTCCTCCTCAGTCATCTACAGTATCTATAGAATCAGACTTATCTTTAGAAACTTTAAAACAAATCTTTTGTCACTCACATGCACATGGGAAACAGTTTAAGGGCTCTAGTGATGATAAAATTACTCACTGAAACCAGAGGTTGGTGCTGTGATCTAATGCCTTCTCTCTTCCTCCTTGTGCAAGACGAAAGATCAGCGTCACTTATGTTGTCTGCCCTCCTGGACTCGCTGCTTCCTGCCTGGAACCCATATGACCGGAAGTTCTGCAATTTTCAAATTAGTTCTGTACTGAGCTTTTGTTTGAAATGTATGCATGTATCGTTGCATGTATTTTGTGTTTCTGTGGTGGTGCCCCAACTCTTTCACGTTGTCTTCTTTCCTCTTTACACTGTATATAAGGACTCTAATTGTTCTGTTAATCGTGTATCTAGGTTGTGCAAGTGGATATTTTTGGTATGTCATTTATTCAGCCTTATTTTGATGTATTTCTAATTTTTTTGTTATTTTGTCTTTGTCATCTTCTAAATCACTTTGAGCTACATCTTTTGTATGAAAAGGTGCTATATAAATGAAAGGTATTGTTGTTGTTGAAAATTTTAGAACCATCATGAATGTGGCGTTGTTGTCATTCCTGCCCTTTTTCATTTTATTTCTCGTGTTGAGCAACTGATGACTCTCAGTACATGATCAGGAGATGTTAAGGAACAACCCATAATGGCATATTGCCAGCCTAGATAACTTGTAACCTAGATTTTCCAGTCTAAGGCTTAAGAAGGTAGGCACAGACTAAAATTAGTCATGGGTGCCCTATTCTCACAAGGCCTAAGAATTCTTTCAAATGGCATTAATTCTTAAGGTTTGCTAGCGGCAACTGATGCCAGCAAAAAAGAAAAGACTTCACTGAACTTGTTGAACCGGAAAATATTTAGTTCTGTTACAAGTTTCCATGGAGAGCTGAAGTTCCTTAAAGACGTCAGGTGTAAGTTAGTATGCTGTCTGCTGGGCCTGCCGATTAGAGGCACTTTATTAAAGTAGCCAGAACATACCTGGTTACAGACACTGGCTAGACTGGTGTACTGTTATAATGGATGTGTCAAATGTGGCAAAGCATTTAAAGTGACTGCTAACAAACCAGCAACCTGGGTGCCTCAACCACCACAGTCTGGAGTGGATAGAAAGTCAGACAGTCTTTAGATATCAGGAAGAAGAGCCCAGATTAGAAGAGAAGGTCAACAACACTAATATTTTATGTGGGCATTTGGGTTACTCATCCATCTAACACCACTATGAAATTAAAAATCAGATGTAAAGAGTTGGTTAGTGAGCAGTACATTTTATGTTTTTAATTGTATTTCCTCATTCCTTGCCTTTTATGTTTCCTCCCTTTCATTTACTGTACATATGAGTAACAAGTTTATGTAAAGTTTTTTTTAGTTACTGACATACTGTATTTCTGTATTTGTGTATTTGCAATGGAATATACTGTAAATGCTGCTAAAGCACACATCCCAGAGTTATGAAACGTTAAGCTTTCTAATTTCATTAACTTAGAGTCATAGCCACCACATACTATTGTCATAGGGGAACTTTCACGATTTCTGCACTGCCACCTCAAAAGAGGATGTAGAGTAATGCAACTGGCATTATAATGAATTTTAGCTTTCCTTAAATCAATTCTCATTCCTCTTAATAAGTATCCATGTTGTTTGGCTTCTCTTTTTATAAATTGCTTCATTCTTTGGCTATAATACTGATTATATTAGTTTTTCAGACTTTTTATCTTAATTTCAAGAAGTCAGAATCTATATCGATCCATCCATTCATTTCTTGGAAATCACCTTATTCCATAAGGATGCCATGTAGTTAATAATAATAACAATAATAAAAATAATAATAATAAATTTTATTTATTGCACCTTTCCCATGCTCACAGTGCTTAGTTAGCACCGCTGTATCACTGCTCTTGAGTCCTGGGATCAAATCCTGACCCAGTCACTGTCTGTGTGGAGTCAGCATGTTTCTCCTGTGCCTATATCATTCATTTTGATTCCTAAATTGACTCCATGTGAGTGTGTGAGTGCACTCCATGGGTAAGTGTGAGTGTGCCATGTGATGAGCGATTCTCCTGTCTAGGACTGGATCCTGACCTTTCCTTCCTGCCCTGGTAATTTTTTTTCTATATGTTTTTATTTTTGGAGTGGAGGTAAATCTATCTATCTATCTATCTATCTATCTATCTATCTATCTATCTATCTATCTATCTATCTATCTATCTATCTATCTATCTATCTATCTATCTATCTATCTATCATATAGTTCCTTTCATTATCTATCTATCTATCTATCTACCTTGGATTTTTAGTTAACTGTTTTGTCTGGTTTTACATTTAATGTAAAATATCCTACATTACCCAACATTAATACTGAAAAGTCATTTTTAAGATCCAGGAGGCAGTGCTACAACTGCTAGATTTGTATTTTGGCAGAAAACTTTACAAAGATTGCATGGAATATCCATATTACTAACCAAGAATGGAAGGCATGGACGCAGGTACACGGCGATGGGACCATGAGACATAGTGCGCAGGCGCCTACAGCGCACGTCTCATAAACCACAAGCGAAGTCTGATCCACCGCGAACGAAGGAGTCATGGCCCAAAAACGAAAGAGCTCAACTAACGTAAAGAAGACATGAAGCAACAACGCACCCATAGCTAACGACTAACGACACAGCCACACAAAAAAGAGGATTCTGCGCTGCACCCCAGAGTCAAACGTAAGAGGCTACGGAGGCCCCACAGGTTCACAAAGATAGTATGGAAGGCGCGGGAAAGTACAAAAGGCGCAGGCGCCTAATATGGATATTAAGCACTTTACACATGGACAACTGTATGTAGCCCTCTCAAGAGAGTACAGAACCCTACACGTCCACACTACACAGCATAGTCAAACCCGACATAGTACGGAAGGTGCAGGCGCCTACAACGCGCTTCGAAAGCAGCGCAGGCAAAAACCCGAGATAGTACAGACGCCCCAAAGATCCGGACTCCACAGCATATGTGAATCACATTACAGTAATACAATACTATAAGTACTCACAGAAAACACAAACAGAAGAGGCTTCGGCATCCCCCCCCCACAGTCAAACCAGACAAGGTACGGAGTCCCTAAACGTCCACAAAACACAGCATAGTCAAACCCAAGATAGTACGGAGGGCGCATGCGCCTATACACCGCAAGCAAAGGAGCCACGGCTCAGAAACGAAAGAGCTCAACTAACGGAAATAAGTAATTTTAACAGTACTTGCGATTATCCATATACTAACGGTAAACAACGTATAACTAATGGAGTCACGGTCACGGCTCCAAAACGAGAAACACCATTAACCCGGACGGATTACCACAACACAGTCTTAACCGACTGTATGTGGCCTTCTCAAGAGAGTACAAAACCCTACACGTCCACACTACACAGCATAGTCAAACCCGACATAGTGCGGAAGGTGCAGGCGCCTACAACGCGCTTCGAAAGCACCGCAGGTAAACACCCGAGATAGTACAGAGGCCCCGAAGATCTGGAATCCACAGCATATGTGAATCACATTACAGTAATACAACACTATAAGTACTCACAGAAAACACAAACAGAAGAGGCTTCCGCGTCCCGCCCCACAGTAAAACCAGAGAAGGTACGGAGTCCCCAAACGTCCACAAAACACAGCATAGTCAAACACGAGATAGAACGGAAGGCGCATGTACCTATGCACCGCAAGCGAAGGAGCCACGGCTCAGAAACGAAAGAGTTCAACTAACGGAAATAGGTAATTTTAACAGTGAGTGCAATTATCCATATTACTAACAGTAAACAACGTATACCTAATCAACAAATCCCACGGACAGACCATGGACAGAGTCGGCCTTTACCTCTCTCAGCCTGTATTTAGACATGGGCAACTTTATGTAGCCTTCTCAAGAGTTCGGCATGCATGTGACGTTAATGTCAAGATTATAATAACTCCATACCAAGGAAAACTCATTCAAGGACAACACGCCGTCTTTACTACAAATGTGGTGTGTGAAGATATCCTTTGTACGTCATCTACACCTTTACACTACAATATATCTCATACATAGATCTGCGCAAACTCAAAGACATTCTATACTTACATAACATAACAATTAAACTGCTATTGTCATTTACATATATTACATAGACCTACAGATGTCGTAACGGTGAACATGATACATATGTGAAAATTACCAGAACAGACAATAATTTCTTTCAAATCTATTTCGGGTTACCCAAGACCAGGGGTTGGCGAGCGAAGTGAGCAGGGGGTGCAGCCCCCTAGTTAGTAACTGAATAGTTTTCATATTGGTATATTGCAGCCATACCACTTGCACTTCAGAACAGGTAATCCACCTGAAGCTAAGCATACCCAGGCCGGCCAGGACTTGGATTAGAGATCATCTAACAAAAAGCTAGGGTAAGTGTTGGTAGGGCCAGCAGAGGACACTTACCCTGTGGTCTGTGTGTGGATCCCAATGCCCCAGTGCAGTGCCTAGAACACTGTACTGCAATAGTTTTGTCATCCTTTAAATGAGACATAAAACTGAGGTCCTGCCATCCAGTGCTCTTAAAAAATCCCTGGGTGTCTTTCATAAAGAATAGGGTGTTTCCTAGTGTTCAGGCTAAATTGTCTATTATGGACTAGTCATTATGGCTATCTAATCATCCTCTGACCTTTTTTGGCTATCTGGGTGATCTCTCTCACCCCTTCACCACCTAACAACTAATTATTGGTGACAGTACTGGCGCAAAATGGCTGCCTTTGCATCATCCAGGTGGATGCTGCACATTGGTGGTGGTTGAAATGGCTTCACCCTCTCTTGAAAATCACTATATAAATGCAATGTCTTCTTCTTCTTCTTCTTGTACAAGTCAAATGTCTAGACACACCCTGAAGTTTTTAAGTGTTTGATAAAAATTGATACTTTTTTTTAGATATCATTAAATTGATTGAAAAATATAGCCAAGACACTACTAGGGTTGCTATTATTCACATATGACTACAAAGTCCCTTTTTCAGCAGCCATGAGTTATGAGAAAAATCTTTGGCATTGCATTAGCACTGCTGAAGCCTGATATTCTGTTTACTTGGATTGCAAGTTACTGGCATTCTAAAAATTCAGTTCTGGGTTCAAAAATGGAAGAAATGAACCAACTTCTCAAGAAACTACTTTTTTTTAGCAGAATAAAGGTTATTCCAGGTGGCAGAAACTGAAGACTTCATACAAAGGTGTCTATTGCTGCCTTGAGTGAGGATGGGCAAAGTAGACCCAACTTAGATAAGAAAAGAAGGGAAGGACCTAGCTGCACAACTGCTTAAGTGAATAAGTACATCACAGTGTGCACTTTGAGAATCAAACAGTTTACAGGTCCTCAGTGGGCTTCTTCATTAAATACACACCAAATCCCAGTGTTATCTGCAAAGGTGGAAAGACGACTCCAGGATACTGAGCATAATATACTTTTAAAGTCATCTTTTGTTCAATGTCTGAGTTCTTTGGCCCATTCTTTTTATTTGCCATTTTCTGACATGGCTTTTTCTTTGAAACTCTGCCTCTAAGTCCACCATTCCGGAATTGTCTTTTCACAGTTCCAGATGACACTGGGATTTAGCAGGTTATCAGTTTCTATCAAAAACATGATAGACATGTGTCCAGTATAGAAGTTAAATTAACGTGCATGTCTAGATTAGCCAAATGGGAATGAATGTGCTTGTGTGTTACGGTCACTCCATCCTCATTTATTTTGTCCCCTTGCACCCAAAGCTGCTCAGCTCCTTGTAATCCTGAACTGGAATAAGCAGGTTTAAAAATGAATGGATTAGTCATGGAAGCAGTGTCTCATGCAGTAGCCAGCCAGAGGTGCTTTTAAGGAAAGTTTTATTCACTTCATGACTGCAGTCAGTCATGAGATGGTTCTGAACATTCTGTTCAACAATTCATTGTGTTTACTACTGGGACTCTTACTCAGACTAATTGTTCCAATTTCACTATGGTTTTTTTAATAAAAATACATTTTATTTATATAGCACCTTTCCCATGCTCAAGGCACTTTTTTCTGTAAATGTGACATGTAATGAGCTACTGTTCTGTACAGAACTAGTCCTCGCCTTGCTTCTTCTCTGAAAGTTTATAACCTTGTACTGGAGATGGAGATTTTTTACTTTATATATTTATTTTTAGATGTAATTTGAACTGAAATGGTGATCCTGTTTAGTCAGTTATGGCAGAAATTATTGTATTTGTATTTTTTCCTCTGTTTGTGTGTGTGACTCTTGGCTCTTCCAGAGTTATTTTTCACACTTTGTGTCAAACCGTGTAATTAGCACACCACCGTTAACCGGATCACCCAGGTTAGATCATGGATGAATTAGCCACAGAAGAGGCATGCAATACAGTGGCTAGTAATATCTGCTTTAGAGGAGCTTAACACTTGCATCCTGTTTGTGAGTATATCTACTTTGAAGGCAGTTGTACGTTTCAAGTAATTAATTTCCTTGTAATAAAAGCATTTTTCTTTCCTAATGTTCCAATGACCAGCTTTTATCGGTAGATGCCTTTCTTATCCATGACTGATTTATATATTTTTTTAGTTTTGGTGGTAATGGTAACAATGAGTTCATCCTTTGAAAACGCACATAAATATACCATTCAGAACTTCAAAGAGTATCCCTGGAGCATTTGTAATAGATATCCCAGGCTGGCACTGATAAATTTTACTTTGCTCCATTGCTGCTCAATTAATTTCAAACATGTTTCCACTCCCTTCCTTTGAACATCCTACTCAGACCTTTCCGCCATTTGCCTCCTTACATCCAGTTTTGGCTTCTCCTCCACACATGCCTAAGCTTGAAATGTAATAAATGCTCTGATTTAATCAGAAGCTTGTTAAGATAACTCAGAATTTGCAAAAGGCGAAAGACAACTTGCTAATGATGCAAACTATGGATGAAAGACAAAGAGTCGTTGTTTGATGGTGATTGGAAGACAAAGGAGGAATACTTGCTGTAATCTGAGAGGCGGTATCAGCATACTGTTACTGACAGCCCATGCGTAGGTGGCAATGAAGTGAAATGAAACTGAAATAAACTGTATTGTTCTTTCTAAAGAGAGCAAAAGTATTTTTCTTTCATACGCTGACATTTTTAGCAAGGTAAATCACTGAATGGTGTAGCTTATAAAGATTTTTTCTTCAGTTTGCAATAAAACCTGTATGTTCAGATAGTTTTTCGTGTCCATGTGTCTTTCAGTTGGAATGTCTGTGGCGTGAGTACACCAACCTTGAAAAGGCTTAGGTGCCCTGACCTGTTCTACTCACATTTGAATCAGCCTGTACTGGGTGATATTACATTACAAGGCCATCCAATCCTGTAGATCATCAGGGACTTAGAGAGACAGAGAGAGAGAAAGAGACAGAGAGAGAGATAGAGAGAGAGAAACTAATCACAAAAGTATGTAATGGTGAAGAATGCATTTCACATGGGTGTGACGTATGACACCTTGGGATAGTCCTGCTCTGTACCCAAAGCTGAGAAATGATATCAGACTATTGTCTCTGTCACTCAATGCGTAGGATGCATGTCTTGGGATGGGCCTTCTCTGTACACAGAACTGAGAGCAGCTATCAGCATATTGTCACTGTCTCCATGGTGCACAAGGCAAAAGCAAACTGAAATTAACTGGATTTCCCCTGAAGAAGAGAAGATTGTTCATTCAGCTCTGAGCAACTGCCAAATAGAGGAAAACACTCACTTTCTATAGAGCAGAGCACAAGGATACACTGCTGGATATCACAAGCAAATAACCACTGTCTCCGTCAGGACAATATTTTGCCTCTTTGACTTCTGGAGGAGGAGCAGTTGATGTGCTTTCAGAGGGACACAATTTTCTAGCGGTATTAGGTTCCGATATAAAGTAGAATGAAGACACTTGATACCAAGTGGAATGCTGCATACAGTACGTTGATAGGTACAGCTTAAAAATTTTGCTTAGCTGCATAGTGGCATATGCATCTGTACATGAGGAAACATTTATGTAGGTTTTAATGTGCAAGGTGAGGAGTGTTTCACAATAAACTGATTAAAAGCAGAAATTTATTCTTAAACCTACATAATCCAATTCACACATGCACATACTGGGTAAATTTAGCAATGCCAGATAGTCTAACACAGACATCTTTGGGAATGTGAAAGGAAGTCACATGCAGACATGGAGAGAATGTGCAAATTCAATGAAAACTAGGGATGGGATTTAAACCCAGAATACAGGATCCATGAAGTATCACCACTAAATATCAAGACATAATGTTACTCTTATATTAAACCGATAACTTCAATTTTTATATAACACTCTTCCCAAGTAATACCATTCCAAGGCACTTACAGAGCCATAGTATAAATGGTTATACACAGTTGTACTCATAGGTTTACATAATGTACCAGAATTTGTAAGATGTGTACCATACTTTAAAGAAAACATGACTGATCAGGTAAAAGACATTTCATTTCCTTTTAATGGAATCCAAGTTAAACAAGAAGGCATCACAGAACAGCACAACCATTAAACAAAACATAGTAATAAGGAAAACAATGAGATTATCCCTGTTCAAAAGTTTGCATACCCTTTGTTCTTACTACTGTTTATTGTCCCCTTTAGCATTAATGATGGCATGCAGTCTTTTGTGATAGTTGTGGATGAAGCCCTTGTAGAGCTGCCCGTTCTTCTTGGTAAAAAGCCTCCAGGTCCCGTAAATTCATGGGTTGCCTTGCATGAACTGCACGTTTGAGATCTCCCCAAAGTGGCTCAATGAAGCTGTGGTCAGGAGACTGTGATAGCCAGTCCAGCATTATCAGTTTTTTCTGTTGTAGCCACCGAAGGGTCAACTTGGCCTTGTGTTTTGGATCATTGTCATGTTGGAAGATCCAAGTGTGTCCCATGCATAAGAATCCTAAGTTGTCTTCCAATATTTTCCAGTAACATGCTGCATTCACATCCCGCATCAATTATTGTAATTCCCTACTGGCAGGTGCCCCTTCTAATCTTATATCACAGCTCCAGCTTATTCAAAACTCAGCTGCAAGAGTCCTTACTCGAACCAGCAGCAAGCACATCACACCCATCCTGCTCCGTCTCCACTGGCTCCCTGTGTCTTACAGAATCGAATATAAAATCCTACTAATAACCTACAAAGCCTTAAATAACCTCACACCAAACTACATCAGTGACCTCCTCCATCACTATGTGCCTGCCCGCCCACTAAGGTCCTCTGATTCTGGCAATCTTGTTGTACCCCTCACTAATCTACACTCCATGGGTGACAGGGCCTTCAGCTGTATAGCGCCCAGACTCTGGAATGATCTATCAAAATTAATCAGGCCAGCTGACTCCATGAATTGTTTCAAAAAACAACACAAAACTCATCTGTTCAGGAAGGCTTTTAGCTCTACTTGACTTTATTACCCTTCTCTCAGTTTACTTCTCTGTCAAAATGCTCATGTAACCTGTGTGTGTGTGCTAGACCATCAGTTATGTTGTCTGTTTTTTTTCTCTGAATTCACTGTCGTAATCTTCTTTATTTATTTATCTGGTTTGTACAATGCTATATACTGTATACCCTGCCATTCTTTCTTATATTCTGTAAGTGCCTTGAGCATGGGAAAGGTGCTATATAAATAAAATGTATTATTATTATTATTATTGCATTCATCTTGCCATCAATTTTCATTAAGTTACGTGTGCCGCTGTAGCTCACACATCCCTAGAATATCAGAGATCCACATCCATGCATCATAGTAGGGATGGTGTACTTTTCATCATGGGCCTTGTTTTACCTTCTCCAAATATAGCATTTATGGTTGTGACCATAAAGTTCAATTTTGGACTCATCACTCCAGAGGACTTTGTTTCCCGAAGTTTTGAGGCTTGTCTAGATGCTGTTTGGCATATTGTACCGTATGTGAATGGTTTTGTGATGTTGGTGCAGTAAAGGCTTTTTTTCTTGCAACTTGACTGTGCAGCCCATTTTTGTGCACCTTGAAATAGTGACTTCCCTGTATTTCAGCAGAAGTAGCTTGTGAGTTTTTACTTGGCAGCTTGACAACTAATCCTAGCAGTTGTGGATGAATTCTCAGTTGGTCTACCTGACCATAGCTTGCTAACAACAAAACTTTCCACTTTTTTTATTAGAGTATGAACACTACTGACAGGCATTTTCACATTGCGGGATATCTTTTTATGTTCTTTTACTGATTTATACAAATCAACAAACGTTTCTCGCAGGTCCTTTGACAGTTTTTTCTTTCCCCGTGGCTTGGTATCCAGCAAAGTTAGTGCAGCTCTACATGAGAATTTAAATTGACTATTTATACACAGATATTGATTACAATCAAGTAGGGTACAGGTGTGGACACACTCCCTTAATTCCCCCTAATTTGAACCTGTGTGTGTCACCTTATGTGTGTACTGTATATTATCAGCCTCAACATTCAAGGGTATGTAAACTTTTGATTAGGCCCATTTGGATGATTTCACTTATCATTATGATTTAAAAAGGACACACACAATTATGTAATAATCAACTGCTCCACTTGAGCACTTTCCCTGATTGTAAGGAAAGCTTACTGCATGAATACTTGTATTTTCCAAATAATGGCCAGTATTTCACAAATTCTAACAGGGTATGTATACTTATGGGCACTGTATGTATTTTAGCCATGGGCTCATAAACATGTCCAGTTACACCCTCAAACTCACATGGCAAGTTAGTATGGAAGAATTAGATGCTTTGTGGCTTAAAATACATTATTTTAGCCACTTCATCATACAACCTACCTGTAAAGATTAGTTGAACACTTGAAGCCCAGTATCCTAACTTGGCATCTTTACCAAATAGCTTAAGTTAGATGCCATGATGCACTGGCACTTGGTAGTGCAGACACTTGACGTCTTTGCCTAAATCTTTTGGGCTAAGAAAGCAGTTTAACAGCTACTAATTTTGTATATTTTCATACAAACAACCTGTTATGTGTCAGATGTCCTTGTTAGTTGAGTAAATGTAGTACTTTTTCATTTTGTATAATTTACTTTCTGTGTTTTTTTTTTTAATTTTTGCACTGATTAGCTAGTCATTTTATTATTTTAGAGACCAAAGGTGGCCACTAGGTCAAGACCCCATTGCTCTGCCTAGAAAGAACCAGATGGGAATGTTACAGAACCTGAGGCCAGATAAAAACGTTCATACAAAAAAAAGAGGCCCAACACGTACGAATGCAACTTTCTATGCAAAAATTAGAATTTACAAGAGAAGGTTTGCCAGATGAACTTGTGTATATTTATGGCAATTCTGATCCATATGCAACATTTCTGAGAAACACCTTTGATCAAGTAGGAAAATGCAGCCAAACCATATAAATGACGACTCACATATATAATAATTCATATCACCAAGTCATTATAAAGTATGTTGATGTGACAAACATATCAGTCCTTAAAAGTGAAGACTATGACTATTTTCATTCCCTTTTAAGAAGGACAATTCTGCGTATTTGCACTAAAGAACTTTTCCATTAATTTATTTAGGCTACCTGTTGTCACTTCTTAGGGAACTGGCCAAGTCTGAAATATCTCAACCAAGTTTCATTTCATCATGCCCGCTTTGCTGGAAGCCATTAACTGACCTACATCCTGTTTTTCGTATGGTGTGAGTGAACATACATAAAACATAACATGTTTTTACCAACATAAAAAGACAATTTGCAGCAATGTCTGATTCTCCTAATGTAATCAGAGCAACTTACTGCACTCATTTCAATAAGGGTACCTTGGGAGAATTAAGTTGCTTTTGTTAAGTGTAATAATTTAAATTAACATTAAAGCCATCTGTGATGCCAAAATTAGACTGACAGACGTCGTGGCTTGGTGGCCTATGTCATCCAACCTATTTGGAAAGGGGTCTCTTTTTGAACTGCCTTTCCCAAGGTTTCTTCCATTTTTTTCCTTACAAGGGTATTTTGGGGTTTTTTTCCTTGTCTTCCTAGAGAGTTAAGGCTTGGGGGGCTATCAAGAGGCAGGGCCTGTTAAAGCCCATTGCGGCAGTTCTTATGTGATTTTGGGCTATACAAAAATAAATTGTATTGTATTGTATTGTATCCCGAGATTCATTTATTATGAGGCAAAGTAGCTTTGGCAGACATAATGGTGCTGTATGTAGTGGCTGCCTTGTTGGTAAGGTAACTAGTTGAACCCACAGTTTTTCAAATGGCCTGTACTATTCATTGAAACAGCAATAATGCCATAAGCCTGTGATAGTGGGAACCGCTCAGATACCGGCACCTTATAAATTTCCTTGACCTCCAGAATGCAGAGTAGTGGCGTTATATTGTGATGTATGCTCTTGTGTGTTCAGTTGCGGAGAGCAGCATAGGACTCATTACATCTGCAGGGAGGCAGCTCTATCAGCCAATGAAGTTCTGCATTACTGTAATTGTGTATATACGAGGTTGATTAACCTGCTCCATATATTGCTGTTTCAGAGAGGCAATCAGGTGTGGTTTGAGGCAGATTCACATACAGACATTTACAAGATGATTGTAATTTTTAAAGGTAATTTGTGTAGAAATATACATATGCCATATTTTATAAACTGAATATTAAAACATTAGAACAATCTAGACAAGAACAGGCCATTCAGCTCAACAAAGCTAACCAGTCCTATCCACTTAATTCTTCTAAAAAACATCAAGTCGAGTTTTGAAAGTCCCTAACGTCTTACTGTCTACCACACTACTTGGTAGCTTATTCCAAGTGTCTATCATTCTTTGTGTAAAGAAAAACTTACTAATGTTTGTGCGAAATTTACCCTTAACAAGTTTCCAACTGTGTCTCTGTGTTCTTGATGCACTCATTTTAAAATAACAGTCTCGATCCACTGTACTAATTCCCTTCATAATTTTAAACACTTCAATCATGTCACCTGTCAATCTTCTTCTGCTTAAACTGAAAAGGTTCAGCTCTTTTAATCTTTCCTCATAATTCAACCCCTGTAGCCCTGGAATCAGCGTAGACGCTCTTTCTCTGGACATTTTCTAACGCTGCTATGTCCTTTTTGTAGCCTGGAAACCAAAACTGCACACAGTACTTCAGATGAGGCCTCACCAATGCATTATAAAGGTTGAGCATAACCTCCTTGGACTTGTACTTCACACCTCATGCTATATAACCTAACATTCTGTTTGCCTTCGTAATGGCTTCTATACAGTGTCTGGCAATTGATAGCGTAGAGTCCACTATACTCCTAAATCCTTCTCATAAGGTGTACTCTCGATTTTTCGACCGCCCATTGTGTATTCAAACCTAACATTTTTACTTCCTATGTGTAATACTTTACATTTACTGACATTAAACTTCATCTGCCACAAATCTGTCCAAGCCTGTATGCTATCCAAGTCCCTCTGTAATGATTTAACAGATTCCAGATTATCTGCCAATCCACCTATCTTGGTATCATCTGCAAATTTAATCAACTTGTTACTTACATACTTATCTAAATAATTTATATATATTAAAAATAGCAGCGACCCTAGCAATGACCCCCGTGGAACACCACTCTTAACATCAGCCTATTCTTATAGGGTTCCTCACACCATCACCCTCTGCTTCCTGTGTCTGAGCCAATTCTGCACCCATCTAAAAACATCCACCTGAACTCCCACTTCTTTTAGTTTGATGCCCAACCTCTCATGTGGCACCTTATCGAATGTTTTCTGAATGTCCTGATAAATAATATCATATGCTCCACTTTGATCGTATCCTTTTGTTGCCTCCTCATAGAATTCCAGTATGTTAGTAAAACACGACCTCCCTCTTCTGAACCCATGCTGACTGTTCCTAATAACTCCTGTCCTTGACAGATGTTGCTCAATCTTATCCTTAATAATTCCTTCCATTAATTTTCCTGTGATGCATGTTAAGCTTACTGGCCTATAGTTGCTTGGATCTGCCTGGTCACCCTTTTTATATAATAGGATAATATTTGCCATTTTCCAGTCTTTGGAACTTCCCCAGTGTGCAGTGACTCCCTAAAAATATGTGTCAAGGATTTATATATGTACTCACTAGCCTCCTTAAGAACTCGAGGGCAAATATTATCTGGTCCTGGAGATTTGTTTGATTTCAGCCTATTTAATCTGAACACATATACTTCTTCCATTTAATGCTGGGAGGTTATCTACTTCCTCACTTGTGAAGACCTCATATACATGCTTATTTAGAGCAACCACTATTTCACTGTCTGTATTTTTTAATTCCCATTTAATATTACTGTTGTACTTCACCTCCTCTTTGACTGTTCTTTCACTGTTAAAATACTAAAAGAATCTCTTTGAGTTGGCTTTCATCTTATCTGTTATATTCCTCTCCAACTGTCTTTTAGCCTCCCTAATACCCTTCTTAATGGTTGCCCTCATGTTCTAATATGAACTTCGATTCACATTGGAGTTATTAGTTTTATACACCTTATTCAGCTCTTTATTCCTTTGCAGCTTCTTTTTCAAGTCTTTATTAACCCACTGCAGAGTTTTTTTAATTTTCTATTAATTCCAAATTTAGGCTTCGTATCTGTCCTGCATTACTTGTAAAACATTTTTAAACCTGTTCCATTGCTCCTCAGCTGTCTCCATACTTAATAGCTTATCCCAATCTATTCTTCTTAGACAATGCCACATTTACTCAAAGTTTGTCCTACCAAAGTTAAATTTAACAGTTTTAGTCTTTGCATCTGCACTCTTACAAAATACTGAGAATTGTATTATATCATGGTCACTTGACCCTAGTGGTTCAATAACCTCTACACCCTCAATTCTATCCTGATTATTATAAAATACTAAATCTAGACAGGCTTTACCCTGCGTTGGTGCTTTAACAAACAGAGTTAAAAAGCAGTCACTGATTACTTCTAAAAACTTCTTCTCTTGTGGTCTGCTATTTTTAAGGTTATCCCAGTTAATATTCAGATAGTTAATGTACTTCATGACTATAATACCCCCCCCTGTAAACTTGCCTTTTTAATATTGTTAAAAAGATGTGTGTTGAAATTACTGTCTGCATTGGGTGGTCTATAACACTCTCCTAAAATAAAGACCTCTTTCCCTAATGCTTTCTAGGCGAAGCCAGATTTCCTCACTAAGATGGGGCTCATCGTCCAACTGAAGAGGACTTGCATTTAAATTCTGTTTTTAACATAAACGGCAACTCCACCTCCTTTTCTGTTCTGTCTATCCTTCCTAAAAAAATGTGTATCCCTCTATTTTATACTCATCTCCATCATCCATCATCCTCTACATACAACTCACTTGTTTTATTTTTGATGCTTCTAGCATTAAGGCAAGCTATTTTTCACGTTATTCCTTTTACTTTTACATTGAAATGTTGAGTTAGAATTTACATTACTATGCATATTTATTTTTACACTATTGTTTGTTCCACCACGTACAGTTCTAAACTTGGCCTGTCTTAAACTCCCTTTCTCCCCATTCCCTAGTTTAAACAATCCTTGACTAACCTACTTCTTATGTCTGGTATTGAACCCTGTGTTTCTTTAAGACTTTTGTACATAGTTGAATTCATAAAAGACAAGGGGAAGGATGGGAATAAGGGGGTGTGGTGAACTGGGGTTTGTGGGGAAAAAGAGAAAGAATAAAAAGAAGAAAATTGTTTGGGCAAAACCCATGTGTAACGAGTTTTTTTGTCTGGATACAACACTTCCCCAACACAATGGTGCCCCTCCTTTTCAGATGTAACCCATCACAGCGGAACAGTTGCCACCTGTTCCAAAAGGAGTCCCAGTGCCCCATAAACCTATACCCACACGTTAAGCCTTCTATGTCCAACATCCAACAGGACTTGCATTGCATTGCCCTCATTGTTAAAATTTGATTTAGGATTACTAAAACTTCCTTTTTTAATTAAAATTAAATGATTTATCTTAAATGGTAAAACTAAAAAATGTAAGCCAAAAATTTAAATTATAGAACTGCTACAGCTATTTTTTATCTTCTGGCCTCCTAAGCTCCTGTAATCTTCTCCTTCTCAACTGCCTGCTGTTTGTTCTCCTGTGAGGTTACTTTTCTTTTCTCTGGTGTGTTTGTTTTTTTGGCGTACGCATTTACCTGTTTTAAGTGTACGGCTGTTTTCATGCTCAAATCCATGTAAAGTTTTTAAAATGAGAAACCAGAAGAGGAAACACAATTCAAAAAAACAAGCCAAAACTGTAAATCATAGATACAACCTCTCTAAGCCCAGTGCTTAAAGTGGGCCAGTGTTCATCTCTACCAGTTTCTCCATAGAGTACCAGCACCTTTTCTTAGCACACCTCTTTGTGAATCTGGGAGGGGGGATACCCTTTCCTTTCTCTTTGATCAAATGTTGTCGCATCCAGACACTTGAAGATTAAATATTAGTTTATTGCCATAGAAAGAGTATCGCCAATAATTTGGTTCAGCTTCAAGCACTGCCTAAGCCCCAACAGAAACCAACTACAGTCAAAGCCCAAAATCAGTATACTAAAGCCAAACAAAGAAACACATTTGCTAACTTTCAGGTTTGTCTGTAAACTCAGATGGCCAAGAAATGCATTGTGCTGAACTTTATACCATCACACAAGTGACTCGCAGGTCATGACCTCCTAGACCACGCGTAGAAACAATAGGTGACCACAGCATGGGAATGATGCCTATGAAAAAACAAAAAGGGGTTGGAAAAGACACAAAAATAACATAAACATAAAATAAAAGTTGGATTTGAATTCCTTGGGTATCAAAAACCCTTAATTACATGTAAATTTTCCATATAACCTTAAAGAGACACAGTATAAATTAAATAATAATACAGATCATAACACTCCTTAGACTTAGTCAAGTAAGCGGTCAGTTTGTGCTGTCAAGGGGGCACAAATTCAGCAACTCTGCACAATCATCAATTATTCTTTTTTTTTTTTGTTTTTTTTTGTTCTGTTTAGAAAATCCAGAGTTCATATTTTGTTGAAATCTCTGTTATTTGCTTCCAGGAATTGTTCTGGGGGTCCAGCACTATCCCTTTCTTCTTGTATGCAATTTGTCGAGATAATTTAGGTTTGTTGTTATGTATTGCTTATTACACCTCAGTCCCATGATGGAGGGCTGTGATCGTGACATTGTTTGAAAATTGTATAAGTTTGCTTTTGTGATAGCCATCATCAAGGGGACATTCTGGTATATTTTGAATCGCTTATTGTTTTTGTATTTTGTATTTTGTATTAGGGGATTTACACATTTAGTCTTATGATTTGCTTCTTAATGTGATCTAAAGTGTGACAACCCTTTGCCTTTATTTCCACACTCTGTGTTTTTTCCCTATTGATTTTTTTTTTCTTTTTGCTTTCTTTCACTGCTCGGCTTCTTCCTTGATGTCATGCATGTATTGATATCAGCATTTCTCTCTTTCCAGCAGGGAGCACGCACCAAGGGACTGCACTGTGCAAACTCATGCCTGACAATCTTGTGCTATTATGCACGATTAACAACAATTGAAGAGAAGATATGCTGTGAATGTTGATGCATCTGCAATGATGTGATGGTGACTAAATAATAATAACTTTCCTAAAGTTTGTCAAGGATTCATTTTAAGTTGTTTTTAACACGCATGTAGTATTATACTGAAGCTAATTGATACTGTTTTGGAAAAATGTAAAATGGATAACAGTGCAAGTGCAGTAGTTTGCAAAAATAAAAAAGATGAACCAGGATTCTTATATTACTTTGAAAAATAAAAAGATTTCATTTAACAAATCATCTTATGCAAACTAATAACAAATTCAAGTTCATCTTTATTAACAGAGGTATAAAGTTCATTGAAATTCTCACTTGCATGTTACCCACACAACAGTGACCATAGTATAATACCAATAAGAAGGTATACATCACCATTAGACAATATGTAAGAAGCACAAACATCAGATGGGCTAATGTAGTTGTTAATATGGTTGACTGTTGAGGAGCCTTATAAATAATATGTAGCCGTTACTTATCTAAACCCCAATTCAGAATGCTGAAGGAGTCAAAGGCATTCCTGGCAACACTGGGCCAAGGGCAGGAATTGTCTCCAGATGGGGTGCATATTCATAAGGTAATGTCTTATTTTATGAATCTAATAAGAGTAATAGGGCGGCACGGTGGCGCAGTGGGTAGCGCTGCTGCCTCGCAGTTGGGAGACCTGGGGACCCGGGTTCGCTTCCCGGGTCCTCCCTGCGTGGAGTTTGCATGTTCTCCCCGTGTCTGCGTGGGTTTCCTCCGGGCGCTCCGGTTTCCTCCCCACAGTCCAAAGACATGCCGGTTAGGTGGATTGGCGATTCTAAATTGGCCCTAGTGTGTGCTTGGTGTGTGGGTGTGTTTGTGTGTGTCCTGCGGTGGGTTGGCACCCTGCCCAGGATTGTTTCCTGCCTTGTGCCCTGTGTTGGCTGGGATTGGCTCCAGCAGACCCCCGTGACCCTGTGTTCGGATTCAGCGGGTTGGAAAATGGATGGATGGATGGATAAGAGTAATAGTCACATTTCTATTAAGAGAAGTCAAACATTCCATGAATACAAAGAAAAAAGTACCATTTTGTGCAAAATTGAGGAAAAAGTAGTATTTATTATGATCTTTTCAACCAGCCTGCTTCCACTTAGACACAATAGATGCAAAATGGAAGTTGGTGGCTGACCGGTATACAGTGCATCCGGAAAGTATTCACTTTTTCCACATTTTATTATGTTACAGCCTTATTCCAAAATGGATTAAATTCATTTTTTTTCTCAGAATTATACACACAACATCCCATAATGACAACGTGAAAAAAGTTTACTTGAGGTTTTTGCAAATTTATTAAAATTTTCTTTTTTGGGTAGTCCTGAGAGGAGTGTGTTACAGTAATCTAGCCAACTAAAAACAAAAGCGTGAACTAATTTCTCAGCATCTTGCAATGTTATAAGAGGTCTAACTTTCACTATATTCCTTAAGTGAAAAAATGCTGTCCTAGCAATCTGATTAATATGTGGTTTAAAATTCAGGTCAGAGTCAATAATTACCTCTAAATTATTTACCTCCGTCTTGACTTTTAATCCTAATGGATCAAGTTTATTTCTAATAACCTCATTATATCCATTTTTATACAGAAGTATAAGGGAAAGATGTAATCCAAAAAATCAAGCAGAAAGTCATATGCTTACAAATACTTGAAAAAAAGCTAAAGACCATAAGAAACTTGAATGGCATTTCACTGTGTGACTTTAGGGTAATTAAAGTTTTATATAGTACCAACAGAGACTAATAGTAGTAAGTTTTAAAATTGTATATTACTATGTAAATTTATACATGGCTTAATCCTCTTTAACCTTACTGAGATTGCAGAATCAATGCCTTAACCCCGGAGTCAACACTGTGATCACAAGATGCAGGTCTTCTTAAAAATCCAAAGATACATCAAAAAACCTTTCTGCGTTTTCTAGTCATGTTTTTGTCAATGGGTATGCAAAAAAGAACATGGCCTGAGAAGCTACTTTAAAGTTTTAAACTTTTATAAAACTGAGAAAGAATCTGTTAACTGCACTCTTAAAAATAAAGGTGCCAAAGTGGTTCTTCAGAGTGATGCCATAGGAGAACCATTTTTGGTTCCCAAATGACCCATCCACACGTAGATTTCAGAAAGAACCTTTATTTATTAGATCCATAACAGGCTCAATACAGTGAATAACAATGAACAAATGGTAACAGATTTGTGAAATACCAATGGGACGTGATTTTAAAAGGACTCTTGCTGTATACATTAAGTAATACAGGCTAGGTTCAGGTTTTCTTGATCTGTTATTATCCTGCTAGGTAGTCTACTCTACATTAAACATTTACCTTTTGTCCACAAATTAGGACCCTTAACAAAAAACAAAGAATCAACTCCATATGCAAAGAAACCTTCCCAGAATTAAATGGTTCTTTGTCAAGTAATGGCTCTATGAGAAACCACACAACCCAGTAAAGAACCATGTAGTACTATTAAATAATCATTATTTTTAAGAGGGTGAGGCAGGGCCTCATTTTTGTGAAGAGAGACAAGAAAACCTGCAAAAATCTGAAAATGCTAGAATCAAGATAAAAAGACACCACTCTGAGAACTAGGGAAGTAAGTTATGTAAGCTGTGTTTTCTTTATGAAACTGGCCAACTAACCTCTAGTGTTCACAACATATACCTGCTTATCGTATATGTGTATTATCACATTGTGGGCTCTGCTTTGCACAAAAAGAAGATAGATAGATAGATAGATAGATAGATAGATAGATAGATAGATAGATAGATAGATAGATAGATAGATAGATAGATAGATAGATAGATAGATAGATAGATAGATAGATAGATAGATAGATAGATAGATAGATAGATAGATAGATAGATAGATAGATAGATAGATAGATAGAAAACACAGTGCAAGTTAAAAAGTGCAAGGTGGAGAATGCGAGGCAGGTATAACAGTCAATAACTTTGTATAATGTTACCGTTTACCCCCCAAGGTGGAAATGAAGAGTCGCATAGTGTGGGGGAGGACATTGACAGCAGTCTGTCGCTGAAGCTGCTCCTCTGTCTGGAGATGATACTGTTCAGTGGATGCAGTGGATTCTCCGTGATTGACAGGGGCCTGCTCAGTGCCTGTCGCTCTGCCACGGATGTCAAACTGTCCAGCTCCATGCCTACAATAGAACCTTCAATAGATGTGTTGTCTTCACTCTTGTTTTGTTACATTCAGTAAAATTCAGATTTATCAAAGCGGCTTGCCAGGAGTAGGGCCATGCACTGCACTCTTCAAGGATCTAAAAGACAGAAGAAACCCAGCCAATGCAAGACTTCTTGTATTTAAAACACAATCACTTATAATGACTTTTAATAATACCATTATTTTGATTCAAGTGCAAGCATTCCATGAAAATGAAACTGCTAAGTCTCCAATCACAGTATGTATTGAAGTTTATTTCTATATACATATTGCAGTGTTTTCTTTATTTTCTTATAGAATGTTATATTACATCTTAAGACAAAATGGTGGTATAGTTTGTACGTTGCCACCATGGGTACGTGGGTTTTCCTTTAGGTACTTGAGTTTACCTTACTCATCTCAAAGACACGTTAGGTTGATTAGCAAATGTAAATTGGCCTTGTATGAGCCAGTCTGTGACTCAGCATGTTATGCAATGGACATGTTGGCTCCTACTCTCTCCCTGATGTGTTCAACAACTATTAAGTTGTAATAAACATTTTCAGTAAATTCATAAACAAATATTTACTATAGCAATACTTATAAGTGTAGTGGTCTTTTTGACGTGTTTGTTTTATTTGTTTAATTACCAGAGAGCAGATATTGTGGCAGAGCAATGTGTTTGTGTTTGTTATATGTCTCATCAAATTACTTTATAAAGCAGTGAAGTGGGGTCTTGACTTCAGTGCTACTTTACAAGGGGCAACAGTGTGAGGGAGCCTGCCTTATTAATTTAACAAGCATTAAAAGCTCACACTATCAAATGACAAGAGCATTCTGGAAGATTTGGTGAATTTTTGAAATTCATCTTCTTCTTCTTCATCTTCTTCTTCTTTCCTTCTGTCTTTTTCCCTTATACAGGGTTACCACAGTGAAGTTGTATCTCTCTTCTTCATTGCATTCTATTTCTACTCATCTCCTTTCTTCATATCCTTCACTATAAAATCTTTCCATCTGGTTTTTAATCTCCATTGCTTTCTTTCTCCCTGCAACTGCATCCCTAATACTCTCCTTAATACACTTATTTCCTCTTCTCTCCACTTCTTCCCATTGTATACCACCAGATCCCTTTCACCTTTACACTTCCCCCTAATATATCAGTTTTCTGCTTTATCCATTATGTTTGTCCTGCATAATCATTGCATTTTCAGCTCTTGTTGCTCCATTCTTTCAATAAATTAGGGTTAGGGTTAGGGTTATTTCTAATTTATTTAGGTAAATATTTCTTGTGACTGTACAGTGGAAAAATATTAATGATACACAGTATTTGTTTTCATAAGACTTACTTATACAGTGCATCCGGAAAGTATTCACAGCGCATCACTTTTTCCACATTTTGTTATGTTATAGCCTTATTCCAAAATGGATTAAATTAATTTTTTTCCACAGAATTCTACACACAACACCGTATAATGACAATGTGAAAAAAGTTTATTTGAGGTTTTTTCAAATTTATTAAAAAATAAAAAAACTGAGAAATCACATGTACATAAGTATTCACAGCCTTTGCTCAATACTTTGTCGATGCACCTTTGGCAGCAATTACAGCCTCAAGTCTTGTTGAATATGATGCCAAAAGCTTGGCACACCTATCCTTGGCCAGTTTCACCCATTCCTCTTTGCAGCACCTCTCAAGCTCCATCAAGTTGGATAGGAAGCGTCGGTGCACAGCCATTTTAAGATCTCTCCAGAGATGTTCAATCGGATTCAAGTCTGGGCTCTGGCTGGGCCACTCAAGGACATTCACAGAGTTGTCCTGAAGCCACTCCTTTGATATCTTGGCTGTGTGCTTAGGGTCGTTGTCCTGCTGAAAGATGAACCGTTGCCCCAGTCTGAGGTCAAGAGCGCTCTGGAGCAGGTTTTCATCCAGGATGTCTCTGTACATTGCTGCAGTCATCTTTCCCTTTATCCTGACTAGTCTCCCAGTCCCTGCTGCAGAAAAACATCCCCACAGCATGATGCTGCCACCACCATGCTTCACTGTAGGGATGGTATTGGCCTGGTGATGAGCGGTGCCTGATTTCCTCCAAACGTGACGCCTGGCATTCACACCAAAGAGTTCAATCTTTGTCTCATCAGACCAGAGAATTTTCTTTCTCATGGTCTGAGAGTCCTTCAGGTGCCTTTTGGCAAACTCCAGGTGGGCTGCCATGTGCCTTTTACTAAGGAGTGGCTTCTGTCTGACCACTCTACCATACAGACCTGATTGGTGGATTGCTGCAGAGATGGTTGTCCTTCTGGAAGGTTCTCCTCTCTCCACAGAGGACCTCTGGAGCTCTGACAGAGTGATCGCTCAGTTTAGATGGCCGGCCAGCTCTAGGAAGAGTCCTGGTGGTTTCGAACTTCTTCCACTTACAGATGATGGAGGCCACTGTGTTCATTGGGACCTTCAAAGCTGCAGAAATTTTTCTGTAACCTTCCCCAGATTTGTGCCACAAGACAATCCTGTCTTGGAGGTCTACAGCCAATTCCTTTGACTTCATGCTTGGTTTGTGCTCTGACATGAACTGTCAACTGTGGGACCTTATATAGACAGGTGTGTGCCTTTTCAAATTATGTCCAATCATCTGAATTTACCACAGGTGGACTCCAATTAAGGTGCAGAAACATCTCAAGGAGGGCGGCACGGTGGCGCAGTGGGTAGCGCTGCTGCCTCGCAGTTGTGAGATCTGGGGACCTGGGTTCGCTTCCCGGGTCCTCCCTGCGTGGAGTTTGCATGTTCTCCCCGTGTCTGCGTGGGTTTCCTCCGGGTGCTCCGGTTTCCTCCCACAGTCCAAAGACATGCAGGTTAGGTGGATTGGCGATTCTACATTGGCCCTAGTGTGTGCTTGGTGTGCGGGTGTGTTTGTGTGTGTCCTGCGGTGGGTTGGCACCCTGCCCAGGATTGTTTCCTGCCTTGTGCCCTGTGTTGGCTGGGATTGGCTCCAGCAGACCCCCGTGACCCTGTGTTCGGATTCAGCGGGTTGGAAAATGGATGGATGGATGGAAACATCTCAAGGATGATCAGGGGAAACAGGATGCACCTGAGCTCAATTTTGAGTTTCATGGCAAAGGCTATGAATACTTATGTACATGTGCTTTCTCAATTTTTTTATTTTTAATAAATTTGCAAAAACCTCAAGTAAACTTTTTTCACGTTGTCATTATGGGGTGTTGTGTGTAGAATTCTGAGGAAAAAAATGAATTTAATCCATTTTGGAATGAGGCTGTAACATAACAAAATGTGGGAAAAGTGATGCGCTGTGAATACTTTCCGGATGCACTGTATAGTATATCCTTTTTGATAACTGGTGTCTTTTTTAAGGTTTGTTCTTTGCTCTGCATCCAGTGCCACTTGGACAGGCTCCTGCAAAGCTGAATTTGACAAAGTAGGTACGGATAATGTACAAATGAAAAGACTTTTAATACATATTAGTTTGACGTTAAACTGCACAAACCATGATCAAACTTTCATGTGAGACTGCAGTAGAGAATATTGTTTTCATATGCTTATTAAAACACCTAACCACTGATGCCTTGTAAGTGGATTATGAGAATTTGTTTGCATAATCTGCACTCAATCTCCTTGAGTTTAAAGGTCATTTAATTTCAGGCCAGATCAGTCTTTATTTGTGCCAAATTAGTTAATAAACAATTTATAAATTGACTTGGGTTTGGTCATTATGAATGAAACCTTTTGGCATTGATCCATATAAAGTGTAAACAACAGAAGAAAATCCAAAAGGACAAATGTGTGTCCCTTAGCCTTTCAATTAGTAATATCACATGTTTATAAAAGTCATATCTCAGGCTTATCATGCTTGATTAAAGGCTCACATGTTTTCAAGCCTGAAAGTCAGAAAAAGGTGAAAGAGTAAACAAGGGAGTAGCACAATGTACGGAAATCTGACAAGGCTCAGTCCTGTACACCCCTTTTCATGGGAAAGTGTGAGCTGCTGTAAGCATAAATATTTGCTAGAGTCATCTTTATGAGATCAAATACCATCCAACCAGTCTCGTGTCCTTTGCTGCTTTACTGAAAGAAAAATTTATAAAACTTTCATTAGATCAAGCAACTGTATAACCACAGGGACTGACAATGTAGGATATGTAAAATGAAATTTTTTAAAAATAACAGTAAAGTTGTGGCATTTAAAATGTCTTTCTGTTGTGATCAGCAGGGTGTGCCACAGAGCTCCAAACCACAGAAATGAATGCACTCACACAGTCCCAGGTTCAACACCCAAACTTTTATTAAACAGAATATCTCAGCACAGCAATATTTATCCCTTCTTCATCGTCTTCTTCTTCTGCTTTATCTTTTTCATTTTCTTCACATCTCCTACCAGATGAGTGTTGGTTGTCTCCTCTCCCAGCTCCAGCTCTCTTGGAAAAGGCAGTGCAGTTCCTTTTATGGAAGATCCGGGAGTACTTCTGGTGCCAGGGCATTCCCTGTTGGAAGCACATCTGGGTCATAAGGAAGTCCCATAAACTAGGGAGTGCAACTCCCTGCAGTACCCCTTGGTGGTACTCACAGACAACAACAGGGCTGCCCCACTGGACTCAAGTTCCCAGCATCATCCCCTGTAGGTGCCTGAATGGTTAACAAAGCCCATGAAAGCTGCCATCTACTGTGTTTCCCCGAAAATAAGACCAGGTCTTATATTAATTTTTGATCCAAAAGTTGCACTAGGGCTTATTTTCAGGGGATATCTTATATTTATTCATGTACAACAATATACATTTATCCAAATGCAGTTTTTCTGCCTCACTCCGCGCTGTCTGTGCAACACGACCGCAGAGAGCTTAAACAACTCGGCACATCCACATAAAAATGATAAGGGGTGAGCTTTCTGGAAGACTTGTACTGGACGTACCTCGTTGTAAACTGATATATATACAAAAGAAAAATACAGGTATATACAGGTGTACAACCAAAGACAATAAAGAATGATTTACAAAGCAATGCATAGCAAACAGTGTACATTAAACAATAAAGCTTTAAAAGACACTTACAAGGCGAGTGATTTCCACGGTTGGATCAAGACAAAGAGAAGCGTAGACAGAGGTTCATATTGCTGCATACCACAACTAACCAGACACAGAGGTTTATATACCCAAAAGATACGCTTCGGACGTGACCAAAACAAGAGATAAAGGGGTGCATATGTGAGACACGTGGGGTGTATTGTATTCAAATGGTTATTATGGGACCTACGTGCTTTATGTGAGTTTCATAGACTTTTATAGCACCACTGTGTGTGTGGGATGTGACTGACTGGTGTGTGAATAAATGACAAGATGAAGGGGGAGCACAGCTCAGCAAATAACAGCTAACAAGATGTGGGGCAGAACAACAGTCATGTCATCTTCTTCTGGAATATCGTCATAACTCTTCACATTCAAACCCTGAATTCCAGCCTGAATTTCTTGCTACTCAAGCCACTTTGAGGATCTTCCAGGATCGATGCGCCTGCTTCGATGTTTGATGAATGGTTTGATGTGGTGGAGCAAAATGCCGACATACAAATGCATTCGTGGTGCCGTCTTTTTTTTTTTTGCACCTTCATAATACCATCAGAATGTACGCCGGCGTATTTGAGCCACAGAGAAAAAAATAAGGACACAATGAAAATGTCTATTTTCTGATTAAAGTGTAAATTTCGGCTATAAACTAGAAATGTCCACTTTAACTTCATAGTTTACTTTATCATTAAAGTAGACCGTCGCTGCGCGCTTCTGGGGTTTCCTCCTGACCTGACAGCAGCAGCAAGCAGCATCGCCACACAGAACACATTAAATTTATAATATTCCAGCTCTCTGTACATTTAGAATTCTTAGATTTATACTTGATATCACTTTCATGATGAAATGCATTAAAATATGTATGTTACATTTTACAGATAAATTGTTAACTTTGTTTAAATAATGTATACTGTTAATAGTTACACATATGGGGTGGCACGGTGGCGGAGTGGTAGCACTGCTGTCTCGCAGGGAGTCACGTCTCTTGTGATCCCTGCCTGAAGTTTGCATGTTTTCCTGGTGGGTTTCCACAGTGTGCTCAGTTTTCCATCCAAAGACATGAAAGTTTGGGGATTTGGTGAAGCTACAATGATGCCAGTGTATATGTGTGCTTGTGTTCACCTTGCGATGAGCTGATGCCCCGTCCAGGGATTTTGTTTCTGTCTTGCGCCGATGATGCCGGAATGGGCGCATACCAGAATTGATTGATGTAATCATTAAACATCCTTTTCAGAGATATTATGGCAAGGTGTTCTCGGAATTTAATGGATGTTTCGGGCACACACGTTGCATCGCGTAAAGTATAAACCTGGCCTTAGGCACCTTACTTTTCAGCTGACGATCTTGAGTAGGTCTTATTTTCGGGGAAACACTGTAGCAGTTTGAGGGAGCATACAGCCTTAATTTGGAGCCTCCTCAATCTCTCCATTGTATTGGCTTTCTCGTCTATTAAGGGAATAGGGCCAATCCTGGTGGCAATACCAGCCCATGTGTCTTTACCTAAGAGGAACAGAAGATGCAGATTTGAGTACTCAAAACGCCCAAATCAACAACTCTTTCTAACAATGCCCGTAGATGCACAGATGAGGCTGCACAATATCCTCCTGACTGAGCACCTAAATGAATAACTAAAGAAAATTAACACTACAGTCTAACTGGAAATGCAAATATGCCTTTCAAAGTAGCAGCACTCTGTATATCAATAGACAACAATGTTGAACTAAATTCTGTTTGCTGTTCTTGCATCATATAGTGATGCAATAGTTAAAATGACAGAAACATATCATAGCAGATAGAGGCCCTTCTCAAACATGTGCATCCCAGGAGCTGTGGTGGTCTACATTCAATACCCACCATAATGTTTAGAACAAAGTCACATTTATCCTTGATTTATCCCTCTGCTCCATGGTTTAAAATTACTAATCAAACAATTCAGACGTGATTAAAGTACTTGTTGAACACTTTCATTTAAGGGTATTTGTGTACATTTTGGTCACACAATTTAGAAATTACACTTTTTCTACATGTCCCCCCCTTTTCAGGACACCATAATGTTTGGGACAGTTGGCATCACAGGTGTTTGTAGTTACTAAGATGTGTTTCATTGCTTCATAAGATACTTCAGCTTGCTTCTACTCTTTGGAGTCTGTAGTTGCCATTGTTCCAACATGAAGACAAGAGCTGTGCCAATGACAATAAAAGAAGCCATTATGAGGCTAAAAACAAGAATAAACCATTAGAGACATTGGTAAAACCTTAGGATTGTCTAAATCAACTGTCTGGAATGTTATTAACAAAAATAATTACTAGTGAGTTCAGTAATCACAAAGGGATTGGTAGGCCAAGGAAGACTCAGACTGCTGATGACAAAAGAATCCTTACTATGGTAAAAAAAAAAAAGCCCCAAAACTCTGTCTGACAGACCAGAAAGTCTTCAGGAGGAAGATGTGGATGTGTCAGAGACTACTATCCATAGAAGACTTCATGAACAGAATAAAGGCCACACTGCAAGATGCAAACCAATAGTTAGCCACAAAAACAGGATGGCCAGATTTACAGTTTGTGAAAAAGTACTTAAAAGAGCCTACACATTCAAGGTGTCATGGATAGATGTGAACCTGTATCAGAGTGATGGCAAGAGTGAAGTATGGGGACAACAAGGAACTGCCCAAGATCTAAAGCAGACCACCTTCATCTGTTAAACACAGTGGTGGGGATATTATGGCTTGGGCATGTATGGATGTCACAGGTACTGGTACACTTAATCTTCATTGATGATGGAGCTGCTGACAGCTGTGGTACAGTGAATTCTGAGGTGTATAGAATCATCTTACCTGCTGAAGTGCCAGTAAATACTTCCAAACTCATTGGATGGCTCTTCAGATAATGATCCCATCAAAGATCAACCTTTTTTGCAGTAACATTTTCCTATTAGTACTGTTGAAGGCAACACAGGTGGGAATAATCTTTCATTAGTAATGCAGTAACAAAAATTGTTTTAAGTAACACAGATAAATTTAACTTCAAAAAAATCATTACTTTTAATGCTTGTCACTTTTAACATGTTACCCCCAGCACTGGTGATGGCCAGGGTGGAAATTTGGTTGGTTCTGACAGACACATATGTGACCTTGAGGAGAACCAATAGTCTTTAAAGGGGGTAACCAAAAACATAATTTCCAAATGGGCTCAATAAAAATAGTCAAAGCAAAAGTCCTAACTAAATATTCTTTTTCTAACTTGTGGCATGAGGCTGTAATAAGTTTTATTGTAGGTTTGTCCAAAGCTTGGACACTGCCCTCTGAAATGTTATGATATTATGCTTTACAATGTGATGATGTCACATGATGTAGGCAGGTCCAATGTGATTTTAACACGCATGAAATTAACAAACAAAATGGCAACAAAGGAGCATCATTAAATAACAATAATTTAGAAAAAAAGTTTAAGACAATTCTTCATTTAAATAATAAATAAATTCCTCCTGCCATTCAAGACCAATATACCAATCAAAAGTGATATTGTACTTTTCATTTGAAAGAATCTTACTGTTACTGTTGTGCCACACTCTTGGCTGCACCTCCTTCTCACTTGTCTGCAGGCCATTTGTGAGTTAGTTTTAAAAAGCATTAAGTACACTACTCCTACTTGGTAGACACTGCTCTTGAGTCATGACTTTTCCTTCCCATTTCTTGTGCTTCATTTAGGTTTTTTCAGCTCATTTTAACAAACATTTAACCTTCTCTCTTTGGTATCCTTTTATCTTGATCTGTTGTCTGCTGTATATGTTAGAATAACTGGTGATTCTAGAAGAAGAAGACATTGCATTTAAATAGTATTTTTCAAGACACCCTAAGTGCTTTACATATAGAGGGGTGAGGCACTTCAACCACTGTTAATGTGCAGCTTCCCGTTGGACAATGAGACAGCAGCCATTTTTCACCAGTACACTCATCACATAGTAGTTATTAGGTGGTGAAGTGGTGAGAATGACCAGGCCATGATGGGCTATTTAGCAAGGATACTGGGAAATACCCTGATCTTTACGAAAGATGCCTTTATGACTTTATGGGATCCTTTATGACCACAGAATGTCAAACTCGGTTTTACATATTATCCAAAGGATGCAGCCAATTTTACAGCACAGTCTCCACATCACTGCACTAGGTCATTGGACCTTATTAAAACCTCTTCCAGCAGGAACCCTAGCTTTTCCTTGCTGGTCTCCCACCAAGTACTGGCCAGGCTCAAACAAGTTTAACTTCAGGTGAATTATCTGTTCTGAAGTACAGGTGGTGTGGCTGCTCAATAAATTCTAAACTGATTCAAAATTGGCTCCATGTGAGGGTGAATGTGGCTCCATCTTTTCACTTCCAGCTCACATCAAAGTCATAGATTCCAGGAGTCTTTCTGAGTAGCTTATGGAGAGAGACAGGAACCACAAGGGTTGAGGCACACATTGGCCTAACCTGCATGTGTTTGGGAAGTGAGAGGAAAACTGGAAAACCCAGAGAAAACCTATGTCACCTATACAGAGAATGTACAAATTAGACAAAGACAAAAACCAGGCCTACTAGACTGGGAAGCAGAAGATCTAACTTGTTTAATTCATTTCAGGAACACTTTAAATTGGAGATTATTCCAGCAACAACAAATACAAGGCAGGATAACAATGGATAAAGCATCAATACTTTGCAAAGGATATGGAAAAATAACTATGACATATATAGATTATTACAAATATAATAAGACTAGCCAACCCGCGGCGTACCATACGCCGCATAATCAGGCCGCTTTTTAAATGATTTTTAAGCACAGGGAAAAAAAAATGAACATTTGAAAAATCCGTAATTTAATAAACCACCAAGAAAAGTAACATTGTAACAATGGACGGTACGAACCAACATACAATTGTTCGTCACTGAAAACTGGAGGACCACCGTCGCGCCTTCTCCTCCCAGAGCGAGGGACGGGGGTGGACGGCGCTCGGCGCGGAGGAGAGGGGAAGGACACCCATTCCGCCCCCCTCCGTCATGCTAGTCTGCTGATTTCTCGTTCAGTATGCACTGCCTGTTCATTTTCGTCTTTGCACAGTCCACATGCACCTGTGAGTCACGTAGACTTTTCATTGTTCTTTGCGGTTCTGGCTGCTTTTCTATATATAATCCACCAAGTCACCCGACAATGGTTGTAGATAGGGGTGGGGGAGTTTGGGGGTGTGTACAAAGGGCAGGGACGTAATCAGTGCGAGCGTATGACCCACACTTACTGGAAATTCCTCGTTCGTGGGGAACAATTGCAGGCCCCGGTTTCCAGCACGAATGGGGTTCAACGGCTTACCCACGCCTCTCTGCACCGGGTAGACACACGTTGATTCATTCAGTGTAATGCACGTGCAGTAAATGAAGATTGGAGCTATGTGACTCGCGTTCTTTTCGCGGTTCGCTTTTCCTCAACATGGGTCAATTGTATGTGCCAGCCTGGATCTCCGAAAGGGAATAGCAGTGGAGAAACCATGGGGTCACAGTTCATATTGAGAACAGAGATACGTTTGCAAGCATCTCCCCTTGGATATATGCAAATGTCGCGTTGTGCAGGAGGTTCCCCGTCTTCACCTCCAAAGATAGCACCAACACCAGGACAGGACGGGGCGTTATACCTTCTCATAACCAGACTTGGATTTTCCATGAACAACATTCGTACAGCAGTAACAGGGTTACCGTAAGTGATAATGTCATGCATTTGCATGTAAGACTTTGCGAAGGGATTAACCTGTCGTATCATGTTGTCTAGTTGAAGCAACAAAATGTCACTGCAAGCGCTATTACATTCCTTTTGCAAAGGTTGACTGGTAGCATCAGCAGAATCGAAGATATATAGCTGACCGTATTGTGGTGACGTGTCAGGATTGGTGTATAAAGGAGAGACCTGGTGATAAATTTGACCGTGGATTCTGAAAGCATACGGTCCTTGTCCAGATGGTTGAGCGATGTGTGCGCCCATTGACACGAAAGCTAAAGCAGAGTTGTATTCCCTGATATGATCACAGTAATTTCGGGACAGTGGGTTCTTGCTAGTCAAGAGGTCTTCTAAAAAAAGAGGGGATTTGGATAGTGGTGGCAAAGACACCTTGCCGGCATGACAACACTTAGTGTAATGTCCGGATTTGTTGACCTCTGCTGGCCAATGAAGAGCATTGCAAGAAGCACATAGTGCGGTAGGTAGGCCAATGCTATGTTCTTGGACGTGAATGGCAGTATCTTCTTGAAAAGCTGCAGAAAACTGAATGAGATGTTTGTGCATGAACAATTTAGTGCTGTGTTGACACTGAAGGGAATTGGAATGAGTTGTTTCGAAGCATTGCCGGCAATGTTCACATTGCATAATTCGTTCAGTGGAGTGTGTTTTTAAATGCATGTTGAGACATCTCTGCACTCGGAACGTTTTTGAACAAATCGTGCATAAATGTAAAGAATTATTATTATTATTATTATTATTGAAAGATCTGTTTGGAATGCGTTTGTTCAGTGGAGTGTGTGTTTAAATGTGCTTTGAGAGATTTCTGGCACGTGAAGGTTTTGGAGCAGTGTTGACACTGAAAAGAATTCATCAGGGAATGTGTTTTGAGATGGTTAGTAAGGTATCTGTGTGCGTGAAAGTGTTTGTCGCAAAGTTTGCATACAAATGTTTGTTGTGGAGATCCATCTCACCTGTGAAGTCCTCGTTACAAAATGTGCAATTAAAGGTGAGAGTGGAATGAGTTCGTAAGGGTTTCTTGAGAGCGCAAGTTGTTTTGAAGCATTGCTGGCAATGTTCACATTGCATCATTCGGTTAGAGTTGTGTTTTTTTAAATGTGCGTTCAGATATCTCTGCACTCGGAAGCTTTTGGAACAAAAGGTGCATTGAAAGTCCTGTGTGGAATTTCGTGTGTTCAGGGGAGTGTGTCTTTAAATGTTTTTCAGGAAGACGAGAGTGGGCAGGTGACGTCATATTAGTGTGGTGAGCAAGTGGGTGTGCACCCTGTGTGCACATACCGACAGCATCAAAAGATGTCACCAGAAGGTTATCACGTGTGTATTTGAAAGGCATGAGAACCTCATAATGCCCATGATCCAAAGGACCGCTAAAGAGCTGGGATATGGAGAGACGTTGGTGCCGGATTGTAAACTCGAGGAGAGGCATGAGGACGTTCTTGGAAGTAAATGCAGAAGTTATCCCAATGTTGGCAAACAAAGCCAACAGCCACGTTGCGAAGTTTGAGAGCAACAGTTTCGTCAATGACATTTTTCCAGAAAAACCCGACTGATAGAAACAAACAGTTACCTGATGCAGGAATTTCTATAACATTGAAAGAAGTGTTGTTTCCATGAAATACATTTGAAGCGGTAGCCATGGAGGGAAAATGATCAGTCAACGTGGCTCACAGCTGGATTTGGACCGCAGCACAGACCAAAGCGAGTGAGTATGTGTTTGATGAGCTGTTCGAGTTGGTGGGCAGTGCTCTGAGATGTGTTTCCTATCACATGGGAGGAGGGGTAGAGTTTCTGGGTGGGGCTTCGTTGTTCCTTTCCCATGGTTTTCGATGGTGGACGCGGTCGGGTGTCGTAACCGAAAAGAATAATGAAAAGTCAACGTGGCTCAGAGGTGCATGTGGACTCCTAGCACAGACGAAAGCGACTTACGGCGTGGTCGGTGAGTTGTTGCGCCTGGGCACATGAGCAGGCAGTGTGAATGCCTAGAGAGCGAGGGTGGACGTGGGCCGGGGAATAAGGAGTGTTGGTGGGCGGGGAAACGTTTTGCGTGTTCCTGCAGGACCATCTAAGAAGACGCATGTTTGTCGTGGATGCGAATTGCTGTATGTAGCGTGTAAAACAGTTTGCGATGGTGCACGCGGTCATGCGTCGTAACCGAAAAGTCAACGTGGCTCAGAGGTGCATGTGGACTGTAGCACAGACGAACATAAATGACGGCGTGTTTTCCGAGGCGTCACGTCCGAGTTGGTGGGCGTGGCTCCGTGGATGTCTACTTGTCAGCGGCTTAGTGAATTATATATATAGATAATAACAACAGTGTATCAACATTTGCAATAATTATAATTTTTTCAACATTGTAAATGAATCTCACAAAATGCTATTGGTGCCATTGTAAAATTAAAGTATTATCCATATCACTTAACTTAATCATTTATCAATTATAAATATGTTTCACAGTCTTTTTATTTTAATCAACTTTATTTTAATATGTGATGGATTTATATCGTTTTATTAAAAAAAGTTTTCTGTAGTGTCCGCGTTATTCAGCCTTGAACACTCCCATCCACAACACTCTCCCAATTACTTCTACTGTGCACATCCTCTCTCCGTATCACCCCGCTAACTCGCCCTTCAATGCAGTCGAATATAATGGCAATGCAAAAAAGCAAATTATCTGTTCAAGAATGTTGAATTTTAGATCGCCATAGAGAAACAACGACAAGAGTTGATAATGAACGTCGAAAAAAAGAAAATGAACAAAAAAGAACCACATATAATTAAAATCAAGAACAAAGAGAATTGTCCAATAAACGAGAAAGAGAAAAATATCATAAGCAATATTCAAACAGAAATGCAAAAAAGCAATGTTTATAGAATGTAAGTTACAGGATAAAGCAATTCATAATATTGTTTTTGGTGAAGCATTAATGTAATTTAATTTCTTATTTACTTTTTATTAAGTATTATGCAAAAGGACAAAGGTCCAAGACTTTAGAGTCCTGGTGCTTCCTATCTTGCTATATGATTGCAAGACAATGACTCCTTTGGTACTGTGTCTCTCTGGAAAATAATTGGGAACTGCTGGTTTGACTTTGTGTCGAATGAGCGGTTGCTCATGGAGTCATGAATGAGGCACATTACCTGCATTGTGAGTCAGCATCAGTTACGGCACTGCGGCCATTTGTCACGATTCCCCAAGGGTGGTCCAGCTCGTAGGATCCTCATTGTTGGGGACCCAAGTGGCTGGACCAGACCAAGGGGTCACCCACGTAACACCTGGCTGTGGCAGATAGAGGGTCATTTCCGGAGGGTGGGACTGTACCTCATGTCTGCCTGGGGGGTTGGCAACCAGGATCCCGAGTTGTTTCATCATGTAGTGGGTGCAGCAACACGCTGTACCAGTGCATGCTCCCCAATTTGACTTGACTTGTATTTAAAATAGACAGTTGTTGTTGTGAAGTACTCAAGTAACTGATTTTCTGTCCATAATAACTAAGGACCAAACCAACTTCCTTTCGTGCTCCTCATACTCTTCTACATACCATCTTTTTAAATACAATCTCTTTCACTAACGGAGGGGCGCTCTGACACCCTTTGAGTGGCCGAGCTGCAAGATATCGGGCTTCCAGTGAAGCAAGCAGGGGATGGAGCCCTCTAGTCTTATTTAAAATATTGTTCCTCATGATTGCTGCCTTCTGGTTTCCCGGTGACTCTTATTAAGAAAAGCTTAATTAGAACATGACTAAATGGATGGATTTAAAAGATAGGCTAATCAAAAGCACAAGATATTGAACAATATAGTTGCAAAATGATTGAATGATCTGACAAAATTCAGTACCTAACTTTTTGGTATGAAGACTGAAGTGACTGAAGACTGGGAAAACAAATGAAGACCCTGTAATCAGAGAAAAGTCAGGGATAATGTGCATTTTTATTCAGAGCATTCCAATAACAACAATTCATGAAGGACAGATCTTAAGCAGAGCGCTACAAACAAAACACGCTTCTCTGAGTTGACCTTTTATCCTCAGAATGAAAGTAAACACCATGAACATTACATTTCTTAGTATTATAAGAACTATGTGGGTACCTGGTGACAAATTTCTAAATGTCAAATGTTTAAATTTAAAAATCTTTTTTCCCCTCACAGTCTCAAATGCATGGCAGGAACAAACAAGTGGATGAGGTGCCATTATGGCACTATGTGGCCTATTTGGTGACATAAATCATTCCTATTATTGGTATGTTATTTACAGAGCATGGAAAGAAACATTTTAGTTTTTTGACAATGAGCTTATTAATTTGAAATGAATGCAGTGCTGCTATAAGTTCAGAGCATCTACAGCAATGTCTGATGACTTAATTAGAAATATCAATGTGCCCCACAGGTACACAACTGTCTTTGCATCTACAAGGTATCCAGGTTCTCCGGATTACATTTCTGTCAAGTTCTTTTGGTATAACATAAGCAGTGACCCCCGCAGAACCCATAACTTGGGACAGAAGATGTTAGATCTGCCCGAATAATTACAGTGCAAAACAGCACACTCGAAATGGGTTTGGGTTTTACTGTTCTCCCAAGCTTGATTTTTATGTGATTTTAGGATAATTCAGTATTATCATTGACTTATTTTAACATAACAATTTCAATTCTGCTTGCGTAAAGTAAAAATTGTTCTCTGCTGACTAAGAATTAACATTAAAGTTCTATTTTACTGAGCTGCAATTTTCTGAAAGCAGAGTCAATTTAAATGCTTTGTCATATTTCGAAACTGTGGACACATCTATTTTTGCACTGCAGTACACAGCAAGTGTCAACAAGCAGGTTATATCCCACCTCTTAAAAATTCAAAACAGTTATTTGTTCCATCTAGGGTTACAAAGGTTGTAATCTACCATGTCAGCAATTTAACAGCAGAATTTGGCCTGAGTGACACCATAGGAGGGGGTAGTCAGAGATCAATCAGTGACTATACTCAAGGCTATCATAACAATCAGTCAACGCTTGTTAGTCTGATTTTGACTAAAGGTTCTGTTAATTTTATTCTGTAATGTAATACTGTTAGTACGTTCATTAAAAGTGCAGAAGTGCAGAATGAATTCCTGAGCCTAGTGTAATTTAAATAAATTTAAAGGCTGATCAACTTACAGTGTAGAAGACAACAAGTCTAAAGCTACATAAGACAGATTTGAAAGGAGCCTTCAGTCATTCTAGAATTGGGCTTCAAGTTAAAAGAGTTTAAAACACTCATGCACAGTAGAAAAAGATTCTAACAAAATATAATATTTTAGAATAGTCCCCTATATTAGTGAGAGTTTGCATTGAGACAGCGAGAAAAACAGAAAAGTGTTTATTGATTTTGAGAAAGCTTGTGATAGAGTACCACGTCAAGGGGTTTGGAGTTCCATGAGAGAGAAAGGAGTACCAGAGAAGTATGTGAGGATTGTCCAGGATATGTATGAAGAGTCAGGACTCAGGTTACAGACAAGAACCCAGTTAGAGCAGGTTTGCACCAAGGATCTTCTTTAAGTTCATATATCTTTGATCTGGCTATTGATGGTTCGATATATGGGATAAAAGACCAGTCCCCCTGCTGCATGCTTTTTGCTAATGATGTTGTGTTGTGTGGCACTAGAAAAGGGGAATTGGTGAGGAAACTGGAAGAATGGAGAAGGGCTTTGGAAGATAGAGGATTGAAGTTAAATAGGAAGAAGAAGACAGAATATATATGGTCTAATAGTGATGAGGACTCAGAAGTTAGCCTGCAGGGAGAATTATTAAAAACAGTGGATATGTTTAAATATCTAGGATCAGTGGTAACACAAGAAGAAGAGGTAACACATAGAGTGCAGCATGGATAGAACATTTGGAAGAAGGCTATCAGGAGAATTGTGTGATTGGAGAATTAAGGTGAAGGTTAAAGATAAGGTCTTAAAGGCAGTGGCAATGAATGGAGCTGAGACATGGACAGTAAAGGGAGCCCAGGAGATGAAGTCAATGTGGCAGAAATTAGAATGTTGAGAATGATGTGTGCTGTTACAAAAGTGGACAGAATTAGAAGTGAGACGATCAGAGGTACAACAAAAGTTGTGGAGATATCTAAGAAAGTACAAGAAAATCGGCTGAAGTGGTATGGATCGGTGATGAGGGGAGACAATTAATATTTGGACAAAAGAGTGATGAGAATAGAAGTAAAGGGGAAGAGAAAGTGAGGGAGGTGAAAGTGGAGGTGGATGGATCAAGTAAAAGATTTGAAGGAAAGGGGCTTGACTGGCGAGGAGGTGCAGGACCAAGCTGTTTGGAGAAGGTTGATCAAGCATATTGACCTCACATAAAAGTGGGAAAAGATTAAATAGAAGAAGAAGAAAAATAGCATGCTATAATATCCTTATACAGTATACTATTAATAAAAGGGAATGTAAGTGTTTTTATCTATTTTTATTTAGTATTCTTTTGTTCCATTTCACTGTGTAATGGCCTCAAGCATAACCCATTTGGATATCAAATTGAGCAATATGGTTGCTATATCCATGCATTGTTCTCTTCCTGAAGCCACTTAGTCTCCCTGCTGTTTCTGCCTATTTTACATCATTCCCTCAGAAATGTGACCCTTCAGGAGGTGCTGTTCAGTTTGTCAACCACATTACCTTGTCAATATTCAGCTCAGGTTCCAAACTAGCCATTAGGAGAAACACAGCAGGTGTTATCATTGTGTATAAGAAAAAGGGTTTACTTTTAGAAATACAATTAATTTTATTTTCAAGTCAAATGCTTCTTGTGTAGTATTCGTCGCTGAGAAAAGGCTTAGTGTGCTTGCACATATCACAGTCATAATACTGTAATGACCCAGAATCGTGTGACTAGCAGTCAGAAAAGACCATTTGTTCTTCTCTTTCTGATACCTTCTTTCTCCTGTTTTGCATTCACTGACTACTTGGAATCAGAATCCCCCTCTGCCCTTTCTGTAGGGTCCGAGACAGCATCCCTCATTCTCTGTAGCTCCATGAGCTGAGTTTATGAAGACTTACCAAGACTCATCCACTAAGACTGGTGCATTATAGTGCAGGAGAACCTCATAAGTTCTGTCAGAAGATCAATCCCCCAACCACACTCTATTCAAGCAGTGTTTATGGCTAACTTCTCTACCTGTCCCTGCCCCCTTTAAACAGTCCATGAACATGTTAGCAGGGTCTTTTTAAAGCCAGGGGCATATGAAACAACTTCTAGTCAATGGGAATGTCAAACTTGATGACAGAAGTTGCTGATCATGTCATCTGGGCATGTAATATAGTACAGGGTGTCCCACTCGGGAGTACAACTTTAAAAATGCGAATTACTCGCGAACGCGTGAACGTAAAGGCGAGCTGTAAGAACTGAACATACCTGTATTTAGTGGTAAACAAGATCACATTACAAAAGGTGCTGAAAATGTCCTCCCCAACGTCCGCGCACAAGGAAACGTGACGCTCCATATTTGAGAATGTCCTCTGCAACATGTCACTGTCGATGGAAACAATTTCACGCTCGATGTTTGCTTTCAGTTGTTCGATGGTCCTGGGTTTGCTTGCATAAACCTTGCCCTTTAAATATCCCCATAGAAAAAAATCTGGGGGAGGTAAATCGGGCGATTGAGGTGGCCACAAACCTTTCGAGATCACCCTGTCTCCAAAAAACGATCGGATCTTTTCCATACTGGCATGAGAGGTATGGCACGTTGCCCCGTCCTGTTGCCCCGTAGCAGCG
This sequence comes from Erpetoichthys calabaricus, assembly GCF_900747795.2. Classification (NCBI taxonomy): domain Eukaryota; kingdom Metazoa; phylum Chordata; class Cladistia; order Polypteriformes; family Polypteridae; genus Erpetoichthys; species Erpetoichthys calabaricus. Next base: position 80,340,909 of record NC_041395.2, read on the forward strand.
CCCGCTATAGTGCCCGCCTCTTTATGACACAGAAGCAATTCTTCATTAAATAAGCAATATTTTGAACCTTGTTGCATGATGATACATGCACGCGTTGCAGAGTAATTCGCATTTTTAAAGTTGTACTCCCGAGTGAGACACCCTATACAACTATAAATAGAAAAGGGTGGCAAAGTAGATGACTCCGTAGTGACTTTCCAGCACAGTTTGATTTTTCTAAAATATTGTAAGCTTTTTCTGCTGCTTTTAGCTTGCTGCCTGACAGATCCAGTGCTGTACAAAGAATTTACAGGTAGGCTTAACTGTAATCCTGACTCCTTTATCTTTTCCTTTTTCTATTCTGTTGGGATACATAAGACTGAAACATAAGACAAACCAACTCCTGTTTTTGTTTGTGAGGTCCAAAACACTGACATTCCTTATTCCTTGTTGCTGCATTATAGGTATTGTACTTTCAGGTGAGTGTCAGCTCACATGAACACAGAGCCCAGTTCGACGACTTAAGATAAAATCAACTATATTTGATTCTGTTGAGGCAGACTAGTTGGACTGAGTAGCTTGGTATGTCACACTAGTGGCCAAAGAAGTCTGTGACTGAAAGTTACTAGAAAAGTTGTATAATGTGACAGGACCTTAAGTTCCAGTCTGCAGACATTACAATACAATATTTTACTAACATTTACACACATAAACATAAGCATGTGTATAATGGATAAATAAGAAGAAATATAACTCTATAGTTACATGACAAACATGACAAAAACCTGATGACAGAAATATATTAAATAAAGAATATAAGAGCTGTGATATGGTCCAGTAACATATCAGAGACAGAAAGACAAAAAAGCTTTTTTATTTCTAGCTTTTGTTTTTGAACTTCCACTAGGTTTGATCTATTTGGCTGTTTATTTATTTTCTTGTACTGTGATGTTTACAGTGTTGCATTTTAGTCTTTTAATTTTATTTGTTTTGAGAATATATTTTGGGACTGAATGAGAATGTTCCTGAATTCACCCCTTCTATTACTTATAGTGGCAAATATTTATTTTCCATTCTGTTTCCTAGATATTCCCATATACCAGATAGTCTGCTTTCTATAAATCTTCTTCTTCTTCTTTCGGCTGCTCCCATAAGGGGTTGCCACAGCGGATCATCTTCTTGCATATCTTTCTATCCTCTGTATCTTGTTCTGTTACTCCCATCACCTGCATGTCCTCTCTCACCACATCCATAAACCTTTGCTTAGGCCTTCCTCTTTTCCTCTTCCCTGACAGCTCTATCCTTAGTATCCTTCTCCCAATATACCTAAGGATCTGTGCTAGTATCCCGGAGGTTGCCGGTTCAAATCCCTGTCACTGCCAAAAGAGATCCTACTCTGCTGGACCCTTGAGCAAGGCCCTTAACCTTCAATTGCTCCAGGGATGCTGTACAATGGCTGACCTTGTGCTCTGACCCCAAGGGATATGCGAAAACTAACAAATTCCTAATACAAGAAATTGTATAAGGCGAAATAAAGATAAAGATCTCTCCTCTGCACATGTCCAAACCAACGCAATCCCAACCATCCAACTTGAGCTGACCCTCTAATGTACTCGTTTCTAATCCTATCCATCCATAGTCACACCCACTGCAAATTTTAGCATCTTTAACTCTGCTACCTCCAGCTCTGTCTCCTGCTTTCTGGTCATTGCCACCGTCTCCAACCCATATAACATAGCTGGTCTCACTACCGTCCTGTAGACCTTCCTTTCACTCTTGCTGATACCTGTCTGTCACAAATTACTTCTGACACTCTTCTCCGCCCATTCCACCCTGCCTGCACTCTCGTTTTCACCTCTCTTCCATAATCCCTATTACTCTGTACTGTTCATCCCAAGCATTTAAACTCATCCACCTTCGCCAACTCTACTCCCTGCATCCTCACCATTCCACTGACCTCCCTCTCATTTACACACATGTATTCTGTCTTGTTCCTACTGACCTTCATTCATCTCCTCTCTAGAGCATATCTCCACCTCTCCAGGGTCTCCTCAACCTGCTCCCTACTATTGCTACAGATCACAATGTCATCAGCAAACATCATAGTCCACGGGGACTCCTGTCTAATCTTGTCTGTTAACCTGTCCGTCACCATTGCAAATAAGAAAGGGCTCAGAGCCGATCCCTGATGTAATCCCACCACCAACTTGAATGCATCCATCACTCCTACCGCAGACCTCACCACTGTCACACTTCCCTCGTACATATCCTGTACAACTCTTACGTACTTCTCTGCCACTCTCGACTTCCTCATACAATACCACAGCTCTTCTTGAGGCACCCTGTTATATGTTTTTTCCAGGTCCACAAAGATGCAATTCAACTCCTTCTGGTCTTCTCTAAACTTCTCCATCAAAATCCTCAGAGCAAACATTGCATTTGTGGTGCTCTTTCTTGGCATGAAACCATACTGCTGCTCACTAATCATCACCTCACTTCTCAACCTAGCTTCCACTACTCTTTCCCATAACTTTTATCCCCCTGTAGTTACTGCATTCCTGCTCATCCCCCTTATTCTTAAATATCGGCAGCAGTACACTTCTTCTCCACTCCTCAGGCATCCTCTCACTTTCCAAGATTCCATTAAACAATCTGGTTAAAAACTCCACTGCTATCTCTCCACAAATGCACACCTAAATTAATAGTTATGATTTATAGAAAGTCTGCTTTCTATAAACCATAAGTATTAATTTAGGTGTGCATTTGTGTGTTTTCAAAGACAATTTCAAATTTAAACATAGTGTGATAATTATTTCTTAAAGGATCAATAACTTCAGTTTCTTTTACTCTGTCTAAACTGTTTAAAAAGACAGAATCTAGTCAGGTGATACCTCATTGTCCAAAGCAGGTTAGTTTGTCATTTCAGAAGTTTTCACCTTGTATTCCAGTGTTATTCATTTTAATTTCTTTTTGGTTTGATTATTTTCATTGGCATAGCTGTGCTTTAATAGATGGCAGCAGGAAAAAGAAGTCTCCTCAAACAACAGAAAGAAGAGAAAAAGTATTTCAGTTATGAAAAGAATTGCCTGTTGTGATTGTTGCTTAAGTTCATGGTTTTGATTTGTACATTGCCCTAATAATATGTTGAAACACCGGTAATGCATTTCTGTGTACACACTCTGTTGAAATTCCCCAAGCTACATCTAAAAGGAATGTAGACCTAACAAAAGGAAGACCTAACCTAAAGGAAGACCTAACAAAACTCACTCACTGAAACATTTGATTCCTGCACATTACCTGGGACTAACATGAGTGGAATGGTTGAATATGATTGCGTGAGAAAATAATTTAGAGGTAATAGTAGGTAAAAATAATAACAATAATAATAACCTTATTTGTATAGCACCTTATCATACATGCACATACAACTCAAAGTGCTTTCCACAGATTAATCTACAAAACCAATAAAGAAATACCATAGGTACTTGGATATTATCATTAACTAATATTACGAGAATTACTAATAAATGTAAGTACAGTAATCCCTCACTATATCGTGCTTCGACTTTCGTGGCTTCACTCTATCGCGGATTTTATATGTAAGCAGATCTAAATATATAACGCGGATTTTTCACTGCTCTGCAGGTTTCTGCAGACAATGGGTCTTTTTACTTCTGGTTCATGCTTCCTCAGTTGGTTTGCCCAATTGATTACATACAAGGGACGCTATTGGTGGATGGCTGAGAAGCTACCCAATCAGAGTACGCAGTTAAGTTCCTGTGTGCTGATTGGCTCAGCCATGGAGTGTCGAATTCGATTCCGCTGCGTTAACCAAGAAGTCTCGTCTCGCTCATTCAGCATCAATGTGTTTCACTGTGTAAAGAGGTAACTTTTGTGATCTTTTGTATTTATCTTTGTGCAGTCCTTCGTTATGGCTCCAAATCGATCTGCTCCTGCTACTGCTTCAAGGGCCATGCCCAAGCGCCAACGGAAGATGCTAACGATTGCTAAAAAGGTAAAAGTTTTGGATATGTCGAAGAAAGGGAACAGCTACACCGCTGTAGGATTCCATTATGGAATGCAACCCCTGCAATTGAGGAGGGATCACTGTATACTAAATCGAAAATCAACCTGGGAATTGTTAAACAGAATGTAAATACTGTATATACCTGTGTTTAAGTTCTCCTGTGGATAAGTCAGGGCTAGATTTTACCATATAATTTCCAGTATTTTATAATGTCGGTTGTATAAGTCGAATGTGGAAAACTCACACTATTGGTCCAAGAGATTATGATATGCTAATGCCCACCTGAGGGGGTAACCACGGAGCACACTGCCTTTTTTTTGTATGTATTGTGCCTACGTGACCACACGGTAATACCCAAACTATTCCAAAGTGACGTTTGCACTGATTTGTGTTTTTTGTATCCCACACTCTCATACACCTTTATTGTAAGAGTATCCCTTATTTACGATGGAGCATTCAATCAGAAGAAAATATGAAGCTGGTTTTAAATTAAACATCGTTGAAGTAGCGAAAGAAATTAGTAACTGCGCTGCGGCGCAGCAATGCGTTTGAGAAACTGGTGTAAGTTTGGAGGAGGCAAGAAGATTTAAAAAAAAAAACAAAACTAAGTGTCGCATTTTTGAACGGGCATATAAGCCGGGGTCTGATTTTATGATCGATTTTTCGTGTTTCAAGACCCGACTTATGCGTGAGTATATACGGTACTAAAGTGCAAAACATACCTTCACTGTTATCAGAAATAGGTTCTTATTGTTTTCTAATTAAAAGCCTTATACATAAAGATGGCAAGAGAACAACCATATGTAATTTACATATATATAAAATAAATAAATGTACAGTATATATCTACATTTGACTTAGAAGTAATACTTTGTTAAGTATTTTGGTTTGCAACACACAGTGACATATGTAAGAAGAATTTGTTTTTCTAATGTCATAAAGAGACGGCTGAAATGGTCAAGAAAAAGAAGCAGAATGTTCCAGGGGGGTGGTTCAAGAAAGTGTCTAATGTGATATTTTTCATGCGGCTAGTAAGACTTGCTAGTTGGCTTGTATACAGTTTTCATAACAAAATAAGAGGTAAATACAAAAGATATTGAAGAATAAGAACATAATGGAAAAATGTTTTAATTTTAGACTGGTTATGCTCTATGCTGAAGCACCCCATGCCTTTTAACCAATCAGAGTATGATATGTAAGCATTAATTCAGCTCCATTATGCAAATTCAATTGTCTTTAAATATAATCCTCTACCTACACTTTCTGATCATTCTGACTATGATGTAACATCACTGCTGTGACGGATGCTCCCTCTTCAGCTTGGTGCTCCAAAGATAAATAAATTATGCAGGTGGACAAGCTTTCTCCTGCCTGATTACTGGCTCAGAAGGGTTTTGTCAGACTTGTCCTTTCTTTTTTCTTTCTTTAGTTAATATGTTTGATTTCTACCACAATTGACTCTCCTGGAATGACAGCTTTGATGTTTATGTTCTCGTCACAAGAACTTAATTCAAACCTAGTCCTATCATGGCAACATCTAAGATATTTAAGAAATGTTAACCTGCTACTCCTTACAACACCGCTTCAGTTCATAGACTTTTTTTAGTAGGCATTCATTTATGTACAGCTTCCTTCAGATCAAACATTTGATGGTTTAGTTTTGTTTTAAATAATTTGAAACATATTTTACACTTGTTTTCTTATTTTATTGGCAATAGATTTAATGCTTTGAATTCTTTGATTTAGATTTTTAGGTTCTGTACTAGGCTTGATGACACATCAGGCTGACTTTTTGTTATTGAACTTGGCTAGGCTTTTGAATCCTGGTCCTTTCTCATTCAAAAACTGACTCTAAAATACTCTAATCATGGCGAGATAGCACCACAGTATTTTAATATTTTCATTCTTTTCATTTTCAGATACGCAGTTTTTAATTGGCTGGAATACACACATTCATCATCTCATTCCACAATTCATTATTGACTAAGGTTAAACTGTCAAATAGCCTCATATTTTTTCTCTAGAAAATGTTTGCATGTCAGTTTGCATATTGTCAAGCGGTTCCTAAGATAATGCCATAACTCTTTATAATTCATACAATTGTGAAACACCTGGATAATAAAAACTGTTTAAGGACTACACCTTATCATTTAACATTGTTTCTTCAAAGCTGATTATTAAATTCTTAGACTAAAGAATGTAGTATCTCCTTCTACAACTGGATATTGGACTTTCTGGCTTTGAAGATCCAGCCATGTGTGGATTGGGTTCCTCCACATTGATCTTCAACACAGGGACTCAACAGGGTAATGTGCTGAGCTCCATTCTGCACTCCTTGGTCTCATGTGCCAGACAAAGCGCCAACTGTATAATGGAATTTCCTGATAACACCACCACCCCTGGCCTGATCATCAACAGTGATAGTGACTTACCAATTAGAGATTTGTGTGACTCAGTGGTGTCAGGACATCAAATGCTCCTATAATTCAAATAAAACCAGTAACCTGATTATAGATTTAAGGAAGCAGGATGTGTTCCACAACCCCATCTACATCCACATGGCTGTTGTAGAGGTGGTCTATAGCTTTAAAATATTTGGAGTAGATATTACTGACAATGTAAAGTGGGCACAACACATCTTAATGAGACACCTTAAAGAAAAGAAATTTACATTTCTACAGCAGTGGTTCCATGACAACAGTATCCCTTAAAGTCATTAAAACCATAGACTTCAGGAAGTAGGAGGCAAACCACACTTCTATGTGCATTGGCAGAGATGATCTGCAGCTTTAGATTTCTTGGATTTACCCTCACCGATAAGCTGAAATGTATACCACAGCATCTCAGCTATCATCAAGAAGGTTTGCAAATTCATTTACTTTCTCATATGTCTGAGAAAAGCTCCATCAATGTTCACCAAGTTCTGTACATGCACTTTACAGAACAACTGCATGAGTATTTTTTGTATTTACTGTACCAAACATCTGATATTAAATAATATTATATTCACTGTCTGTGAGTGAATGTATTCATTGCATGTTTTTAGTGTTTTTAATGTTGCATTACTTCCACTAGTATTATCTCCATGAGTGAGAAATGAGAATAGGACCAGGAGAAAAGTATGACTTTGAAATTTCAAAGAAAAGGCCAGAAGTAGCACTTCCTGATTGGCAACTAATTAAGTGAACTTTATTAAGATACAGAAGCAGGAAGGTTGTACTTATTTTTCACAAAAGCCAAAGGGTGGTGAGAGGGTGTATTCCCATATTCACATTAAATTAACACTTATGGGTCACATGCTGGCACAGCCGTACACAATGCTGTATTACAGCTCATAGAACTAGTGTGCAAATTGTGATCTGGTCGTTTTTTTGTGTGGACTTTGTAAATTCTCCTCTTGCTGTGTTTTTTCTGCTGTATACTTTGCTTTTTATTCTATATACCAAGGTTGTAAAGGTATTTGTAGATTAATGTTCCTAAATTGACCCAATGTGTGTGGATGTTGTGTGCTCTATGAGGGACTGCCATCCCAACATTACCTGGGATAGGCTCTGCCTCCATATAACCCTGATAATATTAAATACAGTCAAAAAGTATGATGAGTGACTGAATGAGCAAAAGAATTAATTTACAGTTACCCGCTGTATAATATAAACACTGTTACATACAGGAGACCAAAAATGATTCAGTTAATAAGCAACACAAAATGTAGCCAATAGATGACTGAAGGCAGTTCACCTAGGACACATAGACACACATGCATGGAGATCTTTGTTATTTTAATGACGTGCTGGCCATTATGTTCACTTTGAAGTTGCATAGTCCTGCTGTTGACATCTCAATGTGTGAAACCTGTTGACAACAAGATATGGCTAAACCCAGAGGCATATTCAAATTGAGATGTGTATACTAAATCCTACAATATGCAAATATCTACTTACTCAAAGAATTTTAGAATTTATTCATTGCTTTGACAGTAAATGTCAAATTTCACAACCACAAATTTTAAAACAATCTGAATTCAATAAATGACAAATACAACTTTCCCTATTTGTTCAAAGTTGAATCATACCCTTTCAATTCAGCAATTGGATGCCTACCTGATAGCTACAGTCAGATGCTTTCCATAACTGTTGATGACTGTAATGAATTACCATAGACAAAAGTCATTGGACATGGTCTCAGTAGCATTTATATGTCTTGTATCTTGTATTGCCCATTTCAAGATCAGGCACGTCATTTCTTTGGGTTTAGGTTGGGACTGTAACATGAATATCTTCTCCTACCTGAATTTTTATACACTTGCATGCTTGAGGTCATTCCTTGGCTGCTTGACGCTTCTGCACATTGGCTTTAACTGATGACAAATAATTTAATGTTCTCATAGAAAACTCATTGAAAGAAGAAATTGTGGCCTCAGAACCCCTGCACAGATTTTGTTTTTTTTTTCTCCAGCCCTCTGGAACTTTTTTTTCTGTCCTCCTGACCATCGGACCTTACTTTATTCTTTGTTACTTAGTATTGCCAAATCTTATTTTTATATTTTTCTTTTTTGTTTCTTCATCTTGTAAAGCACATTCACCTACATCATTTGTATGAAAATGTGCTATATAAATAGATGTTGTTGTTGTTTCTCTTCTCAGTGATGACAAGTGCTGAAGAAGGAACCCATCCCCAAATCATGGATCCAACACCACCATATTTATAGCTGGAATGAGGTTCTTATTGTAGAATTTGTTGGTTGGTAGATCCAACAGGGCTCATGTAGCCCAAAATATTCCACTTTGATCATCTGTTTATTGAACATTCCTTGAGAAAGTCATGAGGATCATCCACAGCCTTGTGTTGCAAACAGTGGACTCTTTAGGGATCAGTGGCTTCAGCCTTGCTAGCCAGGGAAGGATCCCATTTCAACACAGTTAATTTCTGATGCTAGAGTCATGAGCTCTAGCTGTCTAGATAGCTACCCTGATCTGGATAAGCCGACTGAAAAATGGATACATAGATATGCATTTATAAAGTCTTCCTATTTCTCTTTCTCTCTCTCTTGTTCTCCTCCACTTCCAAATCCTTCTTTTATCTATGACCTGGGAGGACTTCCACTGCTAGGGCATAGCCTGCTGGAAGCACGTTTGTGTCAAACAGAATCCTGTCAGCTCTCCCTGGCGGCCTCCATGGAATCCAACGGGGCTATCCCATGGGATTACATGTCCCAGCATGCCCTGCTGGTTTCTGTGTGGGAACCCTAACCCACTATGTTGTTGTTTCCTCTGGTCCTTCCACTGTACTTGCCTGGTTAAGAATCCCTGTTCCATCTATATACATATCTAAAGTTCTTGTTCCTATTATATATACGGTGGTGAACAAGAACACTATATAGAGGCTGAGTATGAGTTCAATGCAAAGCAGCTTTGAGCACAGATGTTGCTTTACCAGGAGCCAAAAAAGAGAGAAACACAGAAGCAGAGGAATAAGTGGTGTGTCTGAGCCCAAAAAAGCCTGAAGCAACAGTGAGCTTTTATCACCAAAGAACCGTAGCGGAGATTGTACGTAGTTTACAATGTTATTTTTTTCATCTCTATTTCGTTCACCATCCCCAATTCTTTCCCATTTTGAACCTTACACTGTAATAAACATTTCTCTTTGGTTGTCTGTATTTGCTGACTTGTGTCTTTTACTTCATTATTATATATTAGGTTAATCTGGCACCACTTACGTGGTGTTAAAATATCTATTATAGGTAGACCTTATTTTGACTTTGTTTTCTGAGTTTACTTTGCCTTTTTTATTTTTAGGTTACATATTTTTTTGTTGTATTATTCTTAGTTTTTTTTTTACATATAGGCCTATTTGTGTTGCATAAAAGCTACATTTGCATATTGAATAATCCCTACTAGTGGCCCACCAGACTTTTGCTGTCAGAGTTCACTCTGCTCGTGAAGAGGTCAATGTAATATTGTATCTGTATAAAGCTTTACTGGGTTACATTTACACCTGGCATTAAAATGTGTCAAAATGTGTCCGCATTATGTTTAGATAGAAATAAGATGGACTCCCCACATATGCACAGCAATTTGGGGTTTAGTGGTTGCTCGTGTTTCTTTACACCAGCACAGTGTATGGCAGTTACTAACCTGTAGTTAGAATGGAAACAGGTAGTTCATAATGAGTTAAAAAAGGTGACATGTCTCATTGCTATAAAGAACTTAGAACATGAAGGAGATGGTAGCTTGACTTCACACAGGCCACTGCCACCACTCAGCTCACTTTTTAAACCTGTACAGGTGCCAGGAATGGTGACTCTTCCATAGCTTACTTGTCTACTGCCAAAGCCCCACACATCCCTTTTGTCTTTTCTGCTAATTCGATTTTTGTATGTGGAGAGTTACGTTTCCAATTATGTTAACAGTCTATCACAAATGGAGAAACTCCAGTGCTGCTGCATCCATAGGATAACAAAGTTGCTTCTATAATTGCATTCTGAAAAAGTGTCTGCCACAGCTAATGACTTTTGATATTGTATTTTCAGACATGCTTGATTAACTAATGCCTAATTTAATAAGTAATAATAAGCCCCAAGTGAGTAGTGAGCAGCTTTTGTTGTTATTAAAAATAGGAATAGTGACAAATTCTGTATTTTGGTAAATTCTGGTAATTATTTATCCAAAAAATGTCTACTTGTTTCATGTCATGATTAAGAAATTCAGGCAATATTAAAAATATTTTTTTTTTAATTACAAAAACACAGGCAGTGTAACAGCCCTAGCAACAAATATGTTTTTGTTAATAAATGTAAGTTCAAAAACAAGCACCTTTGTCAAGACTGTGCCAAAAAAATGTGGGTAAATCTCATGGCCTGTATAGGGGACCTTCAAGTATTCATGTGGCACACTAAGGGACCTTGGAGGAACAAAGGATGAGATCCATTGCTTTAAAGGAATTCCTGAGGATGATAGAAGGCAGGAAATTAAGGCCAGGCTGGGGTTGACTCTTCTTGCTGACCCCTCAAGAGGAAGTGATACTGTGGAGGACTGGCTGGAGAATGCTGAAATGTCTACAAATTGTCATGTGGCTGACATAAATCACTCCAGGAATAAATGAGACAGTGCTGTCTGAGGAAGAGGAAGAGGGAAAGAGAGAGAGCAGACAGCATGGATGTCTGGCCCTTATAAAGACCTCAGGGGGGTGTAGGGCCTTCAGGGGCCACTATCTACCCGAGAGACATAAATGGCATCTCAAACTGTGGAAAGGATTAAATGACTTAGTCTGGAGATAACCTCAGAATGGAATTTACAGGCGACTATTTGCTGAGTTGGACAAACAGTCATGAGAGGGAGAAAGAAAGGTCAGGGTCTAGATGAAGGGAGGGAGACAGACAGTGACAGAAGGCATGAAGAAGAGTATTTTAATATATTTCTTTGAAATATGAAAATGTAGAAACCAACCCATCGGTCAGTATGAGCAAGGACCTGTGTTTCTTGGTGTGTAAGATTTTCTTTATTATCTTATTTTCCCATTGATCATTTCCTCCCATGTATGATTTGTTAAAATAAATGCAGCATTTGACATGTTGACACTTTTTTGCCATTATTCTAGGAGTAGAGACACCAATTGGACACTCTCTTGTTACGTGATTTATGATCTTTCACATAATTGTGTTTCTCTAGTTACTACAATAACAAGGAAATGTATTTCTAAGAAAAGTGTATTAGCATTGTATATATACAGTTTTTACCATTCATTGCTCTTTGGTTTGCTGTATCGTGCTATAAAATATAACTGAAGTGATGTTTCATCGGGTTACCGATACTTATGACGTGTGCTGAGATAACACTATGTCAATGAATCAGAGAAAATCATGAATGATGAAACTCTTAAGCTAATGCCAGCAGAAACATAGACATAACCCAAACACAGATAGTACCTTGGTATCATGTTGATCAGTGTTAAGATTATTTCACCCTTGTAGAGATATTAAGAATTGTCTGGGTTTTGCGTGTTGAATACGTAAAGGACATGCCTCATAGCAACAAGTAGAAAAAATGGCTTTTCTAAGCTAATGGACCTAGAGGAGGTTAATTGTCAAGTACACAATCACATTCCAGTCAAGTCTGGGCCTGCTGTGTTTTCTGATTTTATTTGAGGAGGATGTGATTAGACGTGCTTTCATTTCCAAACCACTCACTGGTTGACAAGTGAAATGCAACACATAATTAAAATGAATGCCTGACCGTGTGCTTTGAACTCTTATGAAAATTATTTTATTATATTTACTTCTATAAAGCAGTGACCAAAATGGTTTTCTTCTTCTTGACAAGAAACTTGTTTTGAGAAAATATATTGTGGGGGTGCCCAGCTGGCAAGAGGTTTTCAAGGAATACCACCAGGTTTGTACAGGGCAGAGGATTGAAGCCACACTGCTAGGAAAAAAGGTCCTGCCTTGTGTATACCAGGGTGGGAGTGCTGGAGCCACAAAGGAGCAGTAAGCCCTGCGCTTGTGCTCAGTGATCTAGAAGGGTTACAGGCAGGGGCAAAAGCACATATGGGAGAGTGGATATATTGTCAACTGGTTGGTTTAAGATGGGTGGGGACAAAAGGATGAAATGGGGAGTGTCTTTGGTACCATAGCGGTGGGCAAGTGAATAGGCTCCATGCTTAATACATGGTGGTTAAAAAAAAAGCCATTTAGTTAAGCCCAAATCAGCTGCAAATGTAATGTTTTGCCTTTGCTTACTTTGTACACTGTGTCCTCCTTGAGTTCAACCACCCCCTGTAATTATTTTGGCTCCCGTGTGGTGCTCTGAGTACTAAAGGCTGCTAAGAGTCCCCCTCGGAGCACAATTTGTCAAATGCCCACCTAGTTTTATCTCTGAATTTTGGTAAGGTAAAGTGCACACCTTTTCACCATACCAAATATACTGTACCTGTGCAAAAATTAGTATCTGCAAAATATTGTCATATTGAGTATCTGTGGCATTGTTGGAAACAAGTCACAGAATATTTGAAGAGCCATATGTGAGAACAAGACGGGAAACTAGTCAGAAAGTGGAGTGAAATAAAAGTGATGTTACCTTGATTACGTGAATCTGAGTTTCAGGAACAGGCATTGTTAAGAGATTTGGAGAGTCCTTTGTTAAAAGAATTGTGCAATCGCATGGGGTCAGCCTAAGTTCTTCTATTTTGCACTGTTGTCTCCTTGGCTTAATTATACTGTATGTAGGCAGCCAAATGAACATTCTGCTTGTCTGCTCTTTTGAAAAGAAGAAGAGGGTGAAATCGAGAAATAGCACCTCATAGTAGCATCAGGGCTAATATGAACCTTGATGTAAGGGGCATCAATTATCCCACCTCTTATTTTTCCTGATTTTACCTGGGAATGGCACTGCTGCCTCACAGATGTAGGGGCCTGGTTTAAAACTTTGGTTCAATTTCTCTCTGTGTGGAATTTACACTTCCTACTCATACTTACATTTTTCCCTCTGGTTCTTTAGTTTTCTCCCACATCCTAAAGGTACAGATGTTAACCAGGTAGACAAATATAAATTGGCCTGATGCAAGTTTATGCACCCTGAACTGGTGTCTTATCTATTTCTTGTTCCTGACTCGTGCCTAGTGTTGCAGAGATAGGCTATGACAGAATAAGAATATTTTGGCATATTCTTCTTTGTTGCATGTTGGTTGGACATTCAAGTAACAATTTTACTGTACTCAGTGCACATGGTAATACTACTACTATTACTACCCATCCTCCTCATGTTGGTACTACTACCATCTTATCTAAGTAAAAGCTGTAGGCTTAGAAAATGTCTGTACTTTACTGATACCAATAAAGCATTGTTTTGTTATATATGTGTGTGATTTAAATTGGTTCATGACAATTTGGAGAACCAGCACTTTATAGTTAAGGGATGTAGACACATCAGTGTGCTAAAGGTGTTCTGGTTAAAGTGTAACTATAATAAATGAAGCAACTCCCTGAACCTGGAAGTCACTCTTGGATGTATCATGATACTTATGGTACATATTTTTCTTGTTTGTAATTAATGACATATATTTGTATTAATAGTTTTGAATGTATGACATTCACATTTTGTTTTTGCAGGTGCTGACATTTTTTGTAGTTTTTCATGTGGGAGAAGCAGTAGTGTTTGCATTTACCAAAACCAATAACTATAAAATGCCTATAAAAGATGGTGGTGTACTACTGTATACATCCTAGTTTTGAAATAAACTCTTAAATATCACTTGGAATTTATTTTCTTGTACACACTTTGGATTGGTGTTTTTTGATTTTATTGTTTTTCTGTTCATTTTGGTTTTGTCAATTGGTGCAATTTTATTTTCCTGGTTACAAAAATTCCACAGTTCTAACAACCATTTCCTTCTTTTCATCTGTTATTTATTTATTTATTTTTTTACTTTTGTCTGTTTAAGGACAAGCCTTTTTCCACCAAAAGCACAACAGAATGACGTTTAAACCCATCTTAAGGAGGAGGAGGTTGGGAGCATTCACTGATACAGCGCGTTACCGCACCCACCTCATGATGAACCACCACAGGTTCCCAAAATAGGACCTGAGCGCAGCTGTGCAGCAGGTGACACCTCAACATCACACTAGTTCGAACAGAGTAGAACAGTGTGAAATTTTTTTACACTGGCTAGAGTGCTAATCCTGCCACCAATCCCCGAGTTTCCCTATAAGTTGGAGGACCTGCTTGCAGGGCTAATGCAGGTTAATGTCATACCCAGGATGGAGCAATGGTAGGTTAAGGGCCTTGCTCAAGGACCCAACAGAGTGAAATTACTTATGGAATTTAAGAGTGAAGGCTTAGTATGGTGGAAGGAGAGTGGGAGCAAAGACTCAACTGTTGAGAAGAAGGGGCACAAGGGATAACAGCAGAGAGAGAGAGAGAAATATCTATTGGAGGAAAAAAAAAAGTGTGCTTGATGTTATTTTGTTTAATGAGTGAATGATCCATCCAACCTGGTAGACAGTTGTCAGCAGCCTCGAGTGATAGTAGGTTGTTGTGTTTTTCTTTGTTTTTTTGTTGTTATACTCATCATAATCGAGGACACAATGGACATACACTTTAGCAAATATTACACAAATAAACAAACCAACGTGCGGGCTTTATTAGGAATATTTAGGAGAAACAGCAACCTACAGATAATCAAACAGTTCCATTGATGTTACCTTCATTTGAGGTTTCTCCAGCTGAAGTTCTTGCCTTTGTCACATAGCTGCAATGATGAAGACATTTGGAAGGGCTTTTCTTACAATGAAGTCTGAAGTACTGTACTTAATCTGATAAAATCATCCTCATATCTATTGAAAGTACCTTCATTTGTTCTCTATGCCCATCATTAAGGTTTTCAGCCTCAGCCAGAAACCACTTGTACCAGCCAGAAACCACTTATACCAGACTACAATTTCAAGTACACCTTTCTCTTTCAGGGCCATTTCTAACAATCACAGATGTTGTTTTTGATCAGGGAAGGGAGAAGTACTCTTGGTCAGCAGTAAAGCAACAAATTGGGATGCTTGGGGCACCTGCTTACTGGAAACCAAAGTTATTGTATCATTTGGAAGCAGTAAAAATGCAGTAGAACATATCAGATTTTGATTCTTCATTCTTGGCTCTGCTGCTTTTCTTTTTCCTGCTAACACTGTAACTCTGATTTATATTTTAAAAGGGTCTTTGTGGTTGAAGTACATTAGACAAAAAAGAAACAATAACATAGTAATTCCTGCTAACAATCTTTTTTTTCTTTAGAGAATAAACAAAAGATGAACAAAAGATGTAGGCAGTAGCAGACATTTTTACCTAGGGCTGTGTAAATGTGGAAATTTTTGGGACATCCCAACATATGTAAACAATCAAGTCTTTGCAAATTCCTGAGATAATCAATCCAAGATTCCAAAGTTCGACAACTAAAAGAAGCTCTTAATCGGTAAATAATCTATCAATCCACCAATTAATTCTCTGAACCAGCTTCCTCCAGTGAATGGTCATGTGGTTCTAAAGCCTTTCCCAGCAGCACTGGAAACAAAGCAACAAACCAACCCTAAATATGATACCAGTCCATCATAAAGCACACTGACATATCACATATATTACTGATATATACTACACTCATTCATACTAAAACAATTTACTGTAAATACTCTAGCTATTGAATAGATAGATAGATAGATAGATAGATAGATAGATAGATAGAT